>NC_044321.2:120343322-120643322 GCF_007474595.2 Lynx canadensis | reverse complement strand
CTGGAGGCAGAGCCCCGAGGAAGGCCCCCCGGAGCCCCTTATCTCAGGGACACAGACAGGAAGGTCAGGCCCGGCCTGGGGACAGGGGCGTTTCCTGTGGACCCGGGATCTCGGCGGCCAGGCCCGGGCTGTGTGGGTGAGGGGAACAGACGTGGTGCACGGGAGCCCCGCGCCCGGGCTCCCCTGGACCACTGTGCCTGCCCTGCCTCGTACCCCCGCCCCCCGCCCCTGGCACCACGTCTGTGGACGGGGGACCCAGGCGCTTACCGCCTCGAAGAGGAGCGACAGAGGGGTCTCCCGGGCAGCGTGGCGCCGAGGGAGGCCCATCTCCTCAGTTTGGCCGGCCCAGGGCGGCGGCGACGGACACAAGGCGGCTGTGGGGGGCATTGTCCTGAGTGGGAGGGAGACACTGGAGCCTCGGCCCCGGGGGAGGAGGGAGGCCAGGGGGGCCAAGGGCCCGGCGGCTGGGCTCCACCGCAGCTGGCAGCTTTGTGAATAGTGGCCGGGCCAAGGCAGCCCTGCCTCCACCCCAACAATGTCCCCTCTGTCCGCGGGCCTGGGCCGGGGACTCACTGTCTGGTGCTCTCACCCCCACCCGGGCTGTTCGGGCCGGGGGGCTCCCCGCCACGCCCCACCCCCAGAGAGACACCCCCCGGGACCTGGGGACAAAGAACAGGGTTTCTTCAAGCCAGCAAAATGAGACCCACACGGCCGGCCCCGGCCCACTCCCGCCCCGTGCCGGCCAGCGTGCGCCTCTGTGTCCCGCCCCCCGGGGTCCCTGTGAAGGGCACAGGGTAGGCCACTGGGCCCCCACAGGAAGGTCAGGGCGCCGAGCCCCTGCGATGCCAGCCTCAGCCTTGGTAGCCTTGGTGCCCGGTCGAAGTGCCAGTCCTGGCCCTCAATGCCTGCCTTTGTCCGGGCTGGGGGCCGGGAGATGCTGACAAAGGCAGCCCGTCCAGGAGACCTTGCACCCCCACCCCCACCCCCTTGGCCCAGAATAAGACTGTCCAGAGAGCAAGCGACCTGTGTCCATCCAGCCCCGCCCCGGGGGACTGGGAAAGTCGTGCCAGGTGCAGCATGATGGTAGGGGGCGGTGCCCGTGGGGGGGGGGGGAGTGCTGTGGGGGGGGGGGCTGAGGCAGAGAGGATTCGCACGAGGGGGCGGGGGCATGGCCCCCAGGAACCCAGTACTTAGCCTCAGTCGTGGCAACTGGTTTCCCTCGCCCGGGGAAACACGGGCCCGAGATGGGCCTAGAGGTCCCCTCTGCGTGTGGGGCGCAGGAGGGGGTGGGAAGGGAGTGGCGACCGGCAGCTGGCTCTCCGGCCAACCTCACAGGGCACCGTCTGCACCCCAGGCTGGCAGAGCAGGGGCCCTGGGCTGTGACGGGGGGGGGGGCAGGTGCACACGGGGTGGGGTGCCCACTTTCTCCACGGCGCACCGCAGCAGCAGCTTCGGGGCAAGGTGGTGGCAGCGGGGCTCACTGCCACCCGGTCGGGCCGGTTGGGTGGCGGTGGGGGTGGGGAGCCAGGCGGGCCTCCTCCCTACCCTGCCCCCTGCCCCCCCAGCCCCGCCAGCTTTCCCATTTGGGGGTTAGAAGCCTGGGGTCCCACCTCCCAGCTCCAGGGCGCCCCCCTCAGGGGGTGCCGTGCCCCTAAGGCCTCAGGAGGTGTTGGACCGGGGCGCCTGATGGCCTTTGCCCTCTCCGGCGAGCGGGCCCTGCAGACCCCCGGCTTCTCCCAGACCCAGCACGCCCCAAGGCAGCACCCCACGACCCAGCGTCCCTTGCACCCCGCGTCCTCGCCAGCCCCAGTTCCTACCTACCTGGGTGGGCCGCTGGCAGGGGTTGAAGAGCAGCTGGCAGTGCCCGAAGTGCGTCCCCAGCACAGCCCTGGCCTCCCTCCCACAACGCAATCGCGCCCAACCCCACTTCTCCTGGCGGGGCCTGCCTGGGCCGCCCGGCCCCTCCCCGCCCACCCCTGTGACTGCCGGTGCAGGGCAGGGCGTTGCTGCCCTCTGCTGGCCTCAGTGGGCACCTGGCTGGAGCAGGTGAGAGCGGACAGTGCCCTCCCGTTGGGTGGGCAGGCAGGCATTCCGTAGCGCCTACCGGGTGCCGGTCTTGGGCCTCGCAGTGGCGCCGTTCAGAGACAAAGCCCACTGCCACCTGATCCAAGGGTGTCTGTCCCGGGCCTGGGGGGGGGGCAGAACTACGTGCCCACCGATGAGGCTCCACTGCTGGAACAGCTCATCTCTGGAGGACACCTCGCGTGGGAGGGAGAGGAGGCAAGTCTAGGGGGCTCAGGGCATCAGGGAGAGCTTCACAGAGGAAGTGAGATTGAAGCTGACCTTGAACCACACATTTCTGCTACTTCTGATGTCCTCCTGACCATCATCAGGGCTGCTCTAAGTGTTCTGCGTGTGTGAACTCATTCACCCCTTACCATGACCCCGGAAGGGGTACCCTGATTTTCTACAGTTCACAGGTGGGGAAACTGAGGCATGAGAGGTTAGGAAACTTGCACAAAGTTGCAGGGCTAGTTAATGGCAAGGCTAAGAGTCAACTGTAGGGCCCCTGCACTTAACCAGCAGGCCACGTGGCCCTGAACTATGAACCAAGGCAGGCATTGGGCAGCAGGGGAGATGGGGACTGCCCGATGCCAGGCCTGCAGGTGACATAGGCGCACGTGCCTCCCCCTGCCTGGAGCACAGTTTTCGTCGAACGGGATGCAGAGGTCAGCCAATCAGGGAGAACTTAGACTTACGGCAAAAGTCACCATGACCTTGTAAATAGCTCGGAATTTGGACAAGCGTAAGCTGGTGGCCCTGGGTGGAGAGCGTGGGAGAATGTGGACCGGTGGTGGCTATGGGCACGTGGAGAGGTGGGTATGCTCCAGATGTGCCGGAGGGGGCAGAATCCTGGAGACCTGGTGTTCCATGGGGTGTAGGCAGTGCGGGCAGGAGAATCCGGGGGACCCCTGGGGCCCTTTCTGCGGGAAGGTGGCTCCCTGCAGGGCAGAGGTGCGGGTGGAGGGGTGGGCGGTGCAGGGTAGGACGAGAGGACTGAAGGGCCTATGAGGTGAGAGATGGCCGATGGAGTTGTTGGGGTGTTAGTGTGAGAAGCTCGGCTCAAGGGGACTGGGGCACTGGGATGGATGTGTGTCGCTAGAGGGGACTTGGAAGCAAGACCAGGAGCGTCCAGGCAGGTGAGTGACCCTGAGCCCGGGGGCCCGCGGATGTGGAGCACAGGTGCTCAATATGTTACTGCCTCCCTCTCCGCGCCCTCCCAGGGGGAAGACGAGGTGCCCACAGGGGGCCGGGGAGGGATCTAGGAGCCCCAGGAGGGCCAGGCTGTTGGGGAGGGACAGTGTGTGTGTGTGGGGGGGGGACACAAGGGCAGGGCTCTGAACAGTAAGACTGGAAAGACCGTCCCCCAGCAGCCCCGGAGCCAGCCGGCCCCCCAACCTCCCAACCCTATCCACCCCTCCGCCTCTGCACCTCACACACACGTATGTCCTGACTGACCTCGGGAAAGACATCTTCCATCTCGGCAATGGCAACGTTTTTCCTGCCTTTCCACAGAAGAAAATAAACCTGTAGTCGCACGGCACCGCTTTTTGTAAGTTTATTTATTTTTGAGAGAGACAGAGACCACAACCAGGGGAGGGGCAGAGACAGAGGGGCACAGAGGATCCGAAGCTGGCTCCCTGCACACAGCAGAGAGCCCGACCCGGGGCCCCGAACCCGCCAACCGTGAGATCATGACCTGAGCCGAAGTCGGACGCTCAACCGACTGAGCCACGTCGGCGCCCCGCGCAACACGATTTTGAATAGCTTTGCGCGCATATGGCCCGCAAGGCCATCCGGAGCAGGTGGCGGCCCCGAGCCTGAATTTGGTGGCAACCATGGAGGATGTTTCCAGGTTTTGTGCGCTTGAAATCTCCTAGAAAGGGAGCCGTGTGGCGGGCTTCCTTCTGCCGACGACCCCTTCCCCTCACCACGGCCCTGGGGAGGTGTATTTGTGCCGATCCTTGCCGATGGCACGTTTATCAGCGTCCCCTCGAGGGGTGGGGAGGCGGCCGTCGCTGGTCCGAGCGCCCGGTGGTGCCGTGCCCGGCGTCCTGGCGCTGACTGCTTTCCCAGTGCCAGGCTCTCCAGACGCTGGCAAGAGGCTCGCCGGGTCACAGGCCATGTGCCACCGCCGTAATTTCCTACTCAGGTATCCTTCCGTCCCTCCGGAATGGGTTTGTTTGCATGTACCTTCTCCTTTTCCACATGGGGGGCTGTCCTCCTTGCCCCCGTGTTCAGCCCACCCGGCTCCACTGACTGTCCCAAGCCTATGTGGCCGTGGCTCTCTCTTCTGTCCTTTTGGTTGATTTCTCTACCTCTGTTAAACTTACTAAAGCTTGAAAGCTTCTTTTTCTTCTCTTCCTCCTTTTTCTTCTCCTTCGCTCTCCCCCTCAGTTGGCTGCTCCTTCTTCTCATCATCTTTCAAAATTATCTTGCCTATACTAGACCCTTTAGTTTTCCTTAAAAGTTTAAGAAACAGGGGCGTCTGTGTGGCTCAGTCGGTTGAGCGTCCAACTTCTGCTCAGGTCATGGTCTCACAGTTTGTGGGTTCGAGCCCCGCATCGGGCTCTGGGCTGACGGCTCGGAGCCTGGAGCCCGCTTCGGATTCTGTGTCTCCCTCTCTCTCTGCCCCTGCCCCGCTTGCACTCTGTCTCTCTCAAAAATAAACATTAAAAAAAATTTTTTTTTTTAAGTTTAAGAAACAGTTTGTCAAGTTCCAGGAAAAACTCTGTTGGGATTTTTTTGAAGGGGTAAATAGAGATTTTGTTCCATTTTGAAACCCTTTGGAGACTAGCTACCTCTAAAATTTTGTTTCCCCGTCTATGAACATAGCGTATCTCTATTTAATAAGGTCCTTTAAATACACATTTCCCCAAAGGACATGCGCATCATTTGTTACATGTCTCATACCATGATAAATGCTGTCTTCTTTTTAATTTACCTTCTGATAGCGCTGCTGGTATTACGTCTAGTAATGCTTTTTGGAGTCCTTTTGTGGATTCTGTTTGTTTTCTATTTATACAATCATGTCATCTGCCTAGTGACTACTTTGTTTCTTCTTCTGCAGTCCTTTTTTTTCCCCTCAAAATGTTAATTTGAACTCTAGTTAGTTAACCTATAGTGTCATGTTGGTTTCAGGAGTAGAGCTCAATGATTCATCACTTACATACAATACCCAGTGCTCATCCCAACAAGTGCCCTCGTCAATCCCATCACCCATTTCCCCCTCCCCCACACCCCCTCCCCGCAATCAACCCTCAGTTTGTTCCCTATCGTTGAGTCTCTTATGGTTTGTTTCCCTCTCTCTTTTTTTCCTCCCTTCCCATATGTTCACCTGTTTTGTTTCTTAAATTGCACATATGAGTGAAATCATATGGTATTTGTCTTTCTCTGACTGACTTATTTAGCTTAACATTATACTCTCTAGCTCCATCCATGTCATTGCAAATGGCCAGATTTCATTCTTTCTGGTGGCTGAGTAACATTTCATTTCATTGTCTATATGAACCACATCTTCTTTATCCATTCATCCGTCGATGGACATCTGGGCTCTTTCCATACTTTGGCTATTGTTGATAGTGCTGCTATAAACACGGGGGTGCGTGTGTCCCTTCGAAACAGCACCCCTGTATCCCGTGGATAAATGCCTAGTGGTGCCATTGTTGGGTCGTAGGGTAGTTCTATCTGTAACTTTTTGAGGAGCCTCCGTACTGTTTTCCAGAGTGGCTGTACCAGTTTTCATTCCCACCAACGGTGCACGACGGTTCCCCTTTCTCCACATCCTTGCCAACATCTCTTGTTTCCTGAGTTGTTAACTTTAGCCACTCTGACCTGCATGAGGTGGTATCTCAGTGTGGCTTTGATTCGTATTTCCCTGATGATGAGTGAAGTCGAGCATCTTTTCATGTGTCTGTTGGCCATCCGGATGTCTTCTTTGGAAAAGTGCCTATTCATGTCTTCTGCCCATTTCTTCACTGGATTATTTGTTTTTTTGCGGGGGGATGTTGAGTTGGATAAGTTCGTTATAGATTTTGGAGACTAACCCTTTATCTAATGTCATTTGCAAATATCTTCTCCCATTTTCCAGTCCTTTTAACTGTAGTTTCTTTTCTTTCGCTTCCTTCCCTGGATAGTACAACATGGAATCAAAGCAGAAAGAATGTTCTCAGTTTAACCGTTAAGTAGGATGTTTGCAGGAGGTGTTTGCTAGACGCCTTTATGAGAGTAAGGAGACTCCCTTTCAGTCCTAGTTTGCTATGTGTTCAATTCTTATCGAATGCTTTTTCTCAGTGCATTGAGATGGTAACAGGAGTTTCTTCCTCTCACCTGTTAATATGGTGAGTTACAGTAATTGATTCTCTAATGTTAAACCACGTTTACATTTTCTGGGCTAAACTCAACCTTGTCATGGCGTATTCTTTTCATATATAGTTCGGGATTGGCCTTTCTTCCTTCCTCCCTTTCTCTCTCTCTCCCTTCCTGCCTGTGTTCCTTCTTTCCTTTCTTCCTCTTCTTTCTTTCTTTCTTTCTTTCTTTCTTTCTTTCTTTCTTTCTTTCTTTCTTTTGTCTTGTATTATCCTTGTTGAGTTTTGATATAGAGGCATCATAAAATATGTTGGGAGAGCATTTTGCCTTTTCTGTTCCTTGGGACTATTGATCTGAGAGAGAGTTATTAGTTTCTTGAAGATTTGATAGAATTCATCTATAAACCTTGTTTTTGCAGTCTTTTGCCCCTCTTTCCATACATTTTAACCTTAAGAAATGTTTATTTTATTTTTGAGAGAGAGAGAGAGAATGAGCAGGGGAGGGGCAGAGAGAGGGAGACAGAGAATCCTAAGCAGGCTCTGGACTGTTAGTGCAGAGCCTGTCTGGGGCTCGATCTCACAAACCAGTGAGATCATGAACTGAGCTGCCATTAAGAGTCAGATGCCTGGGGCGCCTGGGTGGCGCAGTCGGTTAAGCGTCCGACTTCAGCCAGGTCACGATCTCGCGGTCCGTGAGTTCGAGCCCCGCGTCGGGCTCTGGGCTGATGGCTCGGAGCTCGGAGCCTGGAGCCTGTTTCCGATTCTGTGTCTCCCTCTCTCTCTGCCCCTCCCCCGTTCATGCTCTGTCTCTCTCTGTCCCAAAAATGAATAAAAACGTTGAAAAAAAAAAGAGTCAGATGCCTAACCAACTGAGTCACCCGGACGCCCCTATCCCTACATTTTAAACTACCTCTCCAATTTCTTTAATAATTATGGGACTGTTCAGGTTTTCTTGAGTCAATTTTTTTTATTGTGATAGAAAATTCATAAAGTTTACCATCCGAGCCATTCTAGGTATACAGTTCAGTATGTTAAGTACACTTACATTGTTATGAAACAGATCTCCAGAACTTTCATCTTGCAAAGCTGAAACTCTATACCCATTAAACAACTCTCCTTCTGCCCCCCTCTCCAGCCCTTGGCACCTATCATTTTATTTTCCATTTTTATGAATTTGATCCCTTTAGATTCCTTGTAGAAGTGGAATCATACAGTATTTGTCATTTGTGCCTGGCTTATTTCACTTGGCATAATGTCCTCAAGGTTCATGCGTGCAGTAGCCTATGACAGGATTTCCTTCCTGTTTTAGGAAAGTAGTGTTGCATGGATAGACCACATTTTGTTCGTCCATTCATCAGCTGGTGGCTGCTGAGGTTGGCCATTGTGAATAACGCCGCCATGATCATGGATGTACAAAAATCTCTGCTTTCAACTCCTTTGGATATATATCCAGAAGTAGGATTGCGGGATCATGTAGTGGTTCTAGTTTAAATTTTTTCAGGAACCTCCATACTGTTTTCCATGGCGCTTGCACCATTTTATAACTCCCAACAGTGCACACGTTTCCAATTTCTTCACATCCCTGCCAGCACCTGATATTTTCCATTCTTTTTCAAGTTTATTCATTATATTTTGAGAGAGAGAGGCAAAGAGAAAGAGAGAGAGAGAGCAGGGAGGGGGCAGAGAGAGAGAGGGAGAGAGAGAATCCCAAGCAGGCTCCACGCTGTCAGCACCAAGCCCGACACTGGGCTCGAACCCATGGACCGTGAGATCGTGAGTCAAAGAGCCAAGTCAAGAGTGGGTCACTTAGCAGACAGAGCCACCCGGGCTCCCTGAGATCACGAACTGAGCCAAAATCAGGAGTCGGACGCTAAACCGATTGAGCCACCCAGGCGCCCCGGGAGTTTTATAGTCTTAGGTCTTACATTTAGGCCTTTAAGCCATGTTGGATGGGTGTATGTGCACAATGTAAGGTAAGGGTCCAACTTCATTCTTCTGCATGTGGATGTCCGGTTTCCCAGCTCTGTCTGTTGAAGAGATCATCCTTTCCCCCACTGAGTGGTCTCGGCACCCTTTCGAAGATCGTCTGACCTTCTCTGTCAGGATTTATTCTGGGGTCTGTGTTCTGTCCTGTCGGTTTGTCTGTCTGTCTTCATGCCACACCACATGATTTCGGTTCCTGTAGCATGTTTTGAAATCAGGAAGTGTGACTCCTCCAACTTTGTGCTTCTTTTTCAGAATTGTTTTGGCTGTTTGGGGTCCCTTGAGAGTCCATGTGAACTTTTGCATGAGTTTTTCTACTTCGACTTAGTTTTTGATAAACAGTATTTTATTAGGAGCATGCCCCTTTCGTCACAATTTTGCATTTGTTAGGATAAAGTCTTTTGGTTTTATTATTATGAAATTTGGTAGGTCAAAAGCAGATGGAATTGCTTAATATCCAGCTATCTTTGGCTTGTAAAAATGGCAGCTTCATCTTATCCGACGTAATACATACACAAGAGAACACACCAGTTCTGTGCACTGTGTAGAGAATGACGATAAAGCGCTATGCCTACATCCCCGCCATCCCCTGGAGGACTGCACTCCCAAAGCCTCTGAAGACCCCAAGTACCCTCCTCCTCCCTCAATGGAGGTAACCACGATCCCTCCATGTTTTTCTTTTTTTTAATGTTTATTTGTTTTTGAGAGAGAGAGAGAGACAGAGCATGAGCGGGGGAGGGGCAGAGAGAGAGAGAGGGAGACACAGAATCCGAAGCAGGCTCCAGGCTCCGAGCTGTCAGCACAGAGCCCGACGCGGGGCTCGAACCCATGATCCGTGAGATTATGACCTGAGCCAAAGTCAGACACCTAACCGACTGAGCCACCCAGGCACCCTTCCTTGTTCTTCTTTATACTTATCCGGAATATGAATTATCCCGAAACAGTATGATTTAGTTTTGTATATTCTGCACTTTATATAAATGGAATCGTACCAGATGCAATTTTCTGTAACTTGTCGCTTTAATCCCATATCACACTTGTGACAGAGTCCAGACTGCTTCACGGGGCTGCGGTTTCCTCACTCTTATTGCCGAGGGCTCGCTGCGGCAGCACATACGCTGAAATTGGCGCGATACAGAGATTAGCATGGTCCCTGAGCAAGGATGGCACTCTTATTGCCGAATAGTTTCCTGTCCTATGACTCTAACATACCGTGTTTATTCTCCTGCTATTGGACACTTGGCTCGTTTCTGGCTTTGGCTTGTTATAAGATGGTTTATTTGTAAACCACCTGGTTTATTTGTAAAAGAGCTTCTCCAGGATGTGCCCAGGGGTGACATCCTTAGGTCATACATATGTACATCTTTAAGTCTACTGGATAAGGACAGATCGTTTTCCAGAGTGGCTATACCAGCTCACATAGCACCCCCCGCTCCGCGCCGCAGTTTAAGAGTTCCTGCTGCCCCGTAGCATCGCCAGTGCCCAGGGCGGTCACACTTTCTAATTTCTGCCAATCGGTGGGAATACAGGGATATTTCACCGTGACCTTAGTTTGCATTTGCACGGGCCTTCTGTCCTAACTACATCAAGGGTGAAGTCTGGTCTTCTGCAAGAGGTGGGGCAAGGATGTGAGCATTTAGCAGTTTCTTTATTTTTTAAATATTTTATTTTATTTTATGTGTATTCTGTCTTGAGAGAGACGGAGGGAGAGCATGAGCAGGGGAGGGGCAGAGAGAGTGGGAGACAAAAGATACGAAGCGGGGTCTGCATTGACAGCAGAGATCCCGAGGTGGGGCTGGAACCCTGGAACAGTGAGATCATGACCTGAGCCGAAGTCAGATGGTTAACTGACTGCGCCACCCAGGTGCCCCTTTATTTTATTTTTTAAAAATATTTATTTATCGAGAGAGAGAGAGAGAGAGAATCCGAAGCAAGCCCCGTGCTGTCAGTGCAGAGCCCAACTTGGGGCTCGATCTCACCATCCACAAGATCAAGGACTGGGCCGAAATCAAGAGGCTGATGCTTAACCGACTGAGACACCCAGGCCCCTGCAGCTTCTTTATGTGTGTGTGTGTGTGTGTGTGTGTGTGTGTGAGTGTGTTTAAGATCAAGCAGCTGCCTATACAGATTTTCCATCAATCCCCCCCCACCCCCGACCGAGCATGCACACATATTTTCTTCTGAGAGATCTCATGCCTCCAGGTCTTGTGCAAACCAGCCCCTGCTCCTGGCTGCCTCTTCCTGCGGTTTTAAAATTTTGCTCTGGTCTCCTGTATCACCTGTTACTCCCCCACCTGTCCTCCAGCTTCTAAAACATCCTTGGTAGGCACCCATCCCATTTTCTGTGGTGAGTTCATTCCTTTCCATCTTGGTCATCCCCTTAGTGTCATTTGCACCAGATTTGTCGAGCCAGGACTCCCCAGGTGCTCACGCTCCCTCGTAACTTCTCTCCTTCCGTTCTGGCCAGAGACTTGTTTATTTTACGAGTTTCAGAGAACACACTTTGCGTTTTATTGATCTTTCTTTTTTCCATTTCATTAATTTCTGCTGTCTCCGTGATTTCCTTTGGTCTGCTTTCTTAGCGTTTATTCTACCGTGGTTTTTCTAGCTTCCTGAGTTGTGCTCATCTTAAGCTCTTTAAGGCTATACATTTCCTCCTAAGCACTGCTCGAGCTATACATCCCGTAAGTTTTCATACGTAGTGTTTTCGCTGTTGCTCACTTCCGTTTTTAGAATTTCATTATAATTCTTCTTGCGCCAGTCAGTTAGGTGGAAGCGTATTTTAAAATTTACATTTGTACATTAAAATTTCCAAATATATGAGAGGACTTAGTTGTGTTACGGACTTAGGATTTTATTCTCTCACAGTTTGAGAACGTCATTTGTACAATACCAATTCTTTTAGTATTTGTTGCAGCTCGTTTTGCGGCCTGGGACGTGATGAGTTTTAGTAAACGTTCAAGGTGAACTTGAAAAGAATGTGTAGTCTCTAGTTTTGCGATGTCCATTAATGAAGCGTGTTCAGTTTTTCCTATAGCGTTACAAGTTCTTTCTTTAATGTTTGTTTATTTTTGAGAGAGAGAGAGAGAGAGAGAGAGAGAGATGGAGAGAGACAGAGAGAGGGGGACAGAGAATCCAAAGCAGACTCCGTGCCGACAGCACAGAGCCCGATGTGGGGCTAGAACCCGTGAACCGCGAGATCATGACCTGAGCCGAAGTCAGAGCTTGGTGGACTGAGCCACCCAGGCACCCCTAGTCCCACAAGTTTTGTCTCTTTGAGCTACCAACCGTAGCGAGGAGCACCTCCTCCCCAGGCTCCTCGTATCTTCACCCGCCACCTGCCCTCCTTCAGCGAAGGCTGCCATCACCCACCTGGCCACGTCAGCCAGAGCCCAAGGGTCATCTTGACTATCCCTGTCTACCTCTCCCTGAGTCTGATCCCCGCCCCCCATGCCTCTTGACTTTCTTCTAATCTCGCTCTTATATATCCAGGATCTGAAGCGTCAGCACATCTTGCCTGGGCTGCTTAAAGTGGTGCTTTAAGGGCTTTTACCTTTATCTATCATCCATCATCTCTCTGTATATATCATCTCTCTATTACCTATCGATCACGCATCATCCAGCTATCATCAATCAATGTATCTATCACGTATTATCTACAGATCTATTTTCTGAGGTGAAATTCACATGACCTACAATTCGCCCTTTTATTTAAAATTTTTTTTTTTCAACGTTTATTTATTTTTGGGACAGAGAGAGACAGAGCATGAACGGGGGAGGGGCAGAGAGAGAGGGAGACACAGAATCGGAAACAGGCTCCAGGCTCCGAGCCATCAGCCCAGAGCCTGACGCGGGGCTCGAACTCACGGACCGCGAGATCGTGACCTGGCTGAAGTCGGACGCTTAACCGACTGCGCCACCCAGGCGCCCCCAATTCGCCCTTTTAAAGGGCACAGTACAGTGGCCCTCGGTACAGTGACCATCACCTCTACAGTTCCAGAACCCCACCCCAAAAGGAAAGCCCATGTTCCTTACGCAGTCCCTCCATTTCCTACCTCCCCGGCCGCTGGCACCCGCCCGTCGCGTTCGGCCTCAGCGGATTTGCCCGTTCTGGACATTTCCCGTCCGTGAAATCACGCACCGCGCGGGCTTCTGTGTCCGGCTGCTCTCACTCCACCCCGCCCTCCAGGTCCTGTTGTGGCAGGGGTCAGAACCGCATTCCTCGTTCCGGCCGGGCCGCCGCCGTCGCCCGGACGGACCGCATTCTGTGTGTCCGTTCATGTTGATGGGCTTCTGGGTTGTTTCTGCTTGCAGAGTATCATCGACACCACTGCTATGAACGTTCACATCTAAGTGTTTGATTGAACATCTGTTTTCAGCTGGCTTGGCTTTAAGCCAGGAGTGGACGTGCTGGGTGGTATGGGAGCCCCATTTCCCTTGCTACCCGCAGGGGACGGGGACCAAGCTGCGCGCTCTTGCCTCCTTCCAAACAGCCCTCCACACACCTGTCATAAGCGGAGCTCGGGTCGCCTCCCTCTCTCCTGCTGAAAACCCTTTGCTGGCTTCTTCTCGTCGTAGCCTCCGAGGTAAGTCCAGGCTCCCCAGCGTGGCCCCAGCCCCTCCCTCCCTCCGCCCTCTGCATCACGTTGACGTCCCGCGTCTGGCTCCTGACTCACCTCTGGGCTTTTGCACCAGCCTTCCCTCCTCCTAGAAGGTCTGGAACCGTCTTTTCCCCGCCGCCGCCCGGAGGCCAGCAGCGTCGGGACGCTTCCGCCTCTGTGGCCCCCTCCCTCTGCCCACTTTGCAGGGATTGGGCGTCAGTCCCCTCCCCTCCACCCCAGCGCCGTGAGGCCGGGATTGCACCGCACTCCGGTTGGCGCTCAGCCAGTACGTCTGGGAGATGTTGCTGAATCTCCCTCCTCGGCATGTCCCCAAGAGACTACGCCGAGCCGTGCGTTTGGGTGGGGGGCAAGTTTCTTCTTCGAGCCCAGGCGACCTGATGCCCGCTCCGCCTCTCCCCCAAGCCCTGCCGCACAAAGAGGCTAGGCGACACCACTGCACTTTCTGTGGGAGGCTTTTACTGAGGGATTGAGGGAGGCTCCCCGG
Organism: Lynx canadensis; assembly: GCF_007474595.2. Lineage (NCBI taxonomy): Eukaryota > Metazoa > Chordata > Mammalia > Carnivora > Felidae > Lynx > Lynx canadensis. Next base: position 120,629,865 of record NC_044321.2, on the reverse strand, counting down.
CCAGAGGGCTGAGGGCCTGGAAAGGCACATGCGGTGGTGGCTGTGGTGGGGTCTCCCTCATGGGTGGGTGCTGGCTTTGCAGAGACAGCTCCCCTGGCTGACCCCTCTTTGGCACTGAGCTGGGCACAGAGGTGCCCTCATGCCCGGCAGCCCCAGCAGTCATCCCCCATTCAGTTGGTCTGCAAACCCCACCCCCCGGAGGTGGCCGGCAGTGTGGGCTGGTGGGGCACAGGGCCTCTGGGGGCTGGCTCAATGGCTAGGCCACCTGCGGAAGGACCGTGGCCCGGGCCGCCTGCGCTGCTGGCAGGGTGCCCATGTTGGCAATCGAGATGGCTACAAACAGGGATCCAATAAATTAGCTTGTAGAAGGAAAGAAGGCTAGGGGCCGAGGAGGACAGGGACCACATTCTTGTCATCGCTTGCTAAGAAATACTGTGCGCTTCCTCCCAAGGGCTCCTGGAAACAACTGGTGGGGAGAAGGGGTTCACACTGGGGGCCCCTTCCGGCTGTGGGCCCCATTCGCCCGTTCCTATGGCAGGAAGGGCATCCCGTGGGATGGGAGCCTCGGTGGGCCATCCGGGGGGACCTCGTGGGGTCTCCGAGGGACTGAAGAGGAGGGAATGAGGGGGACCACGGTGTCAGGAGGGCAGGGCCCCACAAATGCCAGGCTCTGCACAGTCTGGCCGGCAGTGCGAGCTGGGGGTGTCACCTCCACCCCCACCCCCTCCTGGAAGAGAAGAAAGGACCACCCGCCCGGCCCGGGGAAGGGGCCGCAGGGACAGGTGCGTGCTCTCGCTGGCGGCCAGGAGGCCCGGGAGGGAAAGGCATGCGGGGTGGGCCTGCGGCAGGGCTGGCTGGAGGGGTGAGCGGCCGGGTGCTGCTGTTTCCTCCACGTGGTCCCAGGGCTCAGGGAGAGGCGGCACCCTGGAGGACCCCAGAGCCCTGGCCCAGGATCTGGCAGAGCTCCTGGAGGCGCCGCTGCATCTTGGGAATGCCGGCCAGCTGCTGCTCAAGCCGCTGCTTCTCCTCAGTCAGGCTCAGGCGAGCGGCGGAGTCTAGCTTCTCGAACTTCCAGCCACCCTCCCCATCAAACTGCAGCAAGTGCGTGTGGTACTTCCTAGGCCGGGAGAGGGACGGGGGCAGAGGGGCAGAGGCTGTTCGGCAGGAGACACTTGGCACCCTCCTCCCGCCCCACTGCCGTGTCCCCGGGGGTGCCGAATGCAGGAGGGAAGGGAGGGCACCTACCACAGGGAGGGCCGGTGGGTGATGGAGAGCAGCGCAATGCCAGCGTCCTTGGCCGCCTGGAAGATCTTGCCTTCCACATCGATGCTCACGGCGCTGGTGCATTCATCCAGGAGAGCGTACTTGGGCCTGGGGGCAGGGCCCAACGTGCTAGGCTGTGGATCCTCCTTTGCAGAAGCCTTGGCCTGCCCCCCACCCCGCCCCAGTGCAAACCCTGATGCTGCTTTTTGGGGCCAATCCGAGCCCGGGGCGAGGCCTCCGAATGGTCCCGGGGCACCTGGCTGTCCCACCCAGCGCGCTGGGATCACCCAGGCTGCCCTTTCGGCTCTGCCGCTGGCTCGGTGCGGGAGGGAGCCCGGGCGCCGCGGACAGCCCAGCTCACCTGTGGTAGAACATGCGCGCCATCCCGATTCTCTGCTTCTCACCCCCCGACAGCACATCCTTCCAGTCACACACGGCTTCCCAACCTGGGCGGGGCACAAGGGGGTTCTGTTGGATTCAGCAAGGGCTGGGCATCAGCAGGGGCCCAGACCCGGGGGACGTGGGAGGGGCTGGAGAGGCTAGTGAGAGTGGAATACGGTGGCACGTTTGACTTTGGAGAAGGCTGGCCACTGGGTACGCGTGTCCTGCCTACTTACCTACCTGGAGGTAAGACTTTAATAGCCCAAAAAGACGTGATCAGAATTGTGCAGACGGTCGTGGCACAGCCCCACGGATGACTGCAGCAGCGTCTCCTGAAGGGTCCTCCCCCACGGGGACTGGGTGTTTGTCACTGCCTGTCGCCAGTGCCTTAGCGAGCCTGAGCAGAAGCAACTACCTCCACTCGGTCCTCCCTCGGGACTCGAAGTTTTGTCAGGGCGCACGCCCAGCCACAAGAAAGCCTCTACTCCATACCTTGCCTTGAGGCCGTAGCTTGCCCGGAGGTGAGGGGCGACCGGGTGACTGATTTCTGGCCGACGCGTGTAAGTGTGTTACACACGTGGCAGCTTCTGGAACTTTCTTTAAAAGACACATGGCATGTGCCCTTGGCCCTTCCCCCCCTTCTCCAAGCCACGGCCTGGGATGTTATGTGGTAGCCGGAGCAGCCATCTTTGGACCACGAGGTGGCTTCAGTGGCGGAGGCTAACATAGTTGAGCGACCCGAGGGACCTGTCGCAGCGCAGGGCTGCCTCCATCAGTGGTGGCCTGCTTTCCTCAGGACTGTTATGTCACGGTAAGGTAAACTTGTGAACGATCTTGCTGACGTTCGTTCGTTCGGGGAAGGGGGTTCTGCTGCTCACAGCTGAACTCAGTGCTAATAGGTTGTGACGGCAGGCCTCAAGGGCCCAGCGCACTCAGGGGTGCCAGAGAAGACAGGAGGAGGGGTGCACCCCCGGCGCGGGGCCGCTGGAACAGAAGAGGGCTGACCAGGACACAGGGAAGCCGGGGATGAAGCCTGGGGGGACCACAGCCACCAGGGTAGGCCCAGGAGGAGCCGCCCCCCCCCCCCCAAATCCACCACCTCCAGCCCTCTTTGTGACACAGGCGACGGCATCTGGGAAGAAGCCTCATGAATCATCTGCTGTGCCCTGAACACCTGCTAGGAGTCCTTACAAGACGGATTTTGTGTCAGGCTGGTGCTAAGGGAGCTGTCCCCTTTTGCAGGGGAAGAGTCTCGAGAGGTGAGGTCACTGCTTACAGCCAAGCTGTCCCCAAGTGACGAGGCAGGAAGCGCGGCCCAGGCTCTCAGATTTCAGGAAGAAAACTGAGCCCAGCCCCACCTCCCTTTCCTCCAGCAGCTCCGCAGCCCTGGGCTACCAGCTTGTCCCTCCACTCCTGCCGTCTCCTTCCCAGGGGATGGCGCCTCCCAGGCTCAAGACGGAAATGCAAGCGTCCCCTCTGGCTGTGTCCTGCTCCCTGTACTAGAGGCGCTCTGCACGGACACCCTGGGCACACGTTCCGCCCGTGCTCTGTCCTCTCGCTAGACCTGTCACTTCCCTGCCTCGAGCCTTCCAAAGGCTTCCTTCACTGTCAGGGAAAGCCTGGGCTCCCTGCCTGGCCCACAGGAGCCTCCCTGCCCCTGAGCCCGACGGCCTGAACAAGGTGATCCGGGCCAAAAGTGAGCACCCCCATCGCACGCTTCCCGCTGTGCCTGGCTGCCCTTGCCTCATGACTTCCGCCCACCAGCTGGGGCGTTCCAGGGCGCTAGCACTTTGGACTCCCGGATGCAGGGACTATCTGTATCCCTCAGGGGCGAGAGGGAGGCAGGGGTGGGGGTGGCAGCCGGTTGGCAGTCTTGGGCCAAAGGGCAATTGATAGGTGGCTCACTCCCTGGCGCTGATAGGTGGGACGGGCCACCCCCCCCCCCTTACCCCCTTCCCGCTGCAGTATGTGGTTCAGGTGCACGATGTCCAGAATGGCCTCCAGGTGCTGCTCCGAATAGCCTTTCCTTCGCATGTCTTCCACAGAGTCTGGGTAGATCACCTGGTCTCGCAAGGAGCCCACGGACATGTAGGGCCTGCGGGGAAGCTTCACGTCCGCTAAGGGCAGGGTTGACCGTGTTCCCCGCCCCCTCCCACCGACGGCCTGTGCCCTAGTGGGTCCTGTCACCCCCTCCCCCCACCAACAGCCTGTGCCAGAGTGGGCTCTGCCCCCACCCCCACCGACGGCCTGTCAAGGGCGCTGGCTGCTGGACTCGGGGCTGACTCGAAGCCCACAGGCCCTTCCACAAAGTGATCCGGGCAGTGCTCACACCGTGCCCCCCCCATGCACGCGCACCACGCGCTGTGCACAGTCCCCTCGCGTGCATAAGTGCGTGCTCACACATCTGGCACGCTCACGCACGTGCACAGACACACACCCACTCGCGCACAGACACACGGTCCCCCCCCTTCTGTGCGCACACAGTCACGTGCGGTGGAGTCGCCCGGCGGGCAGGCGAGGGCGGGGCAGTGGGTGGAGGCGCTGTGGCCCTTGGACTCCGGGGCAGAACGTTGCCATCCTCTCCCGATGCCCCAAGCTCTGCTGGCTCCTGGGCGGTGGGTCCCACAGGAGGGGGGCGCAGGGGCAGAGCTGGGCGCCGGGCCCCCTTCCCCCTCACCTCTGAGGGATGTAGAACATGCGCTGGGGCGGGGGCTTGTACAGCACGCCGCCGTATGCGGGCCACAGCCCGCCGAGGATCCGGAACAGAGAACTCTTGCCGCAGCCGTTGGGGCCCGTGATGAGCAGGTGCATGCCTTCTTCCACCTGTGGGGGCAGCGGCGCGGCGTGGGGCCGCGGCAGAGGCAGGGCCGCGGGGGCCCTCCCTCCTCTGACCGTGGCCCACACTCAGGGGCTCCCCCAGCCGAGGGCCCGAGGCATGAGGTCCAGCGCCCAGAGCCCTAACCCGATGCCTGTTTTGGGTCCCGGCCTGTCCCCTAAGCTCCTTTCATGTGCCGGAGAGCATGGGGCCAGCATGAGGAAGGCCTCAGAAAGTCCACGTCGCCCTCTCTGCCATGCCGTCCCACCTCGCTAGGAGTCCCCGGGTGCTCGCTGTCCTAGTAGCTTCGCTGTCCCTCGCTTTCCCGTGAGGGACTGTCCTGGGAAAAGCAGTTTCCTTCGAGTTCTAGGTGGACGGTACAAACTCCCAACTCTGTTCCTCATGCCTGGCCAGTCCTCCTGCCTCCGTGGCCCTCTCACTGTCCCTGCGGGTCCTAGGGTGCTGGGAAGATGCTTCTGTGACCCCCGGCCTCAGGGTCAAGGCCTCAGGCTCCCCGGTCACCCGATTCCATGATGCCTGCTGGTCTTATAGAAATGCCTGCTGCGGGCTGGGGGGGGTAGCCTGGGGGTGCGTGTGCAGGAAAGAGGGGGTCAAATGGCAGGGAGACCACCGTCCTCGGGAGGCAGGGGAGAGTACGGGGCATGAAGCCAGGGCACCCGGGCACAGCTCCCAACCTACAACCCCCCCACCCCCCGCCCAAGGCCACGTTAACTTCCACTCTCTCAGAGCATGACTGATGGTGGCACCGCTCTCCTGCTGACCCACGTAAGCCCCTAGGTGGCCTGGGTGCGCCGGCGTTGTGCGTTGAGCGGGGTCCCTCCAAATGCACATGTTCGAGTCCTACCCCCCCAGACCTCACTCAGAATGTGACCTTATTTGGAAACAGAGTCTTTGCAAATATAATTAATTAAATTTAGATGAGGTCATCCCGGAGTGGGGTGGGCCCCTCATCCCACGTGACTGGTATCCTTATCACACGGGGACATTCGGACGCAGAGACGTGCACACAGGAAGAACACCACGTCAAGATGAAGGCACAGTTTGACGTGAAGCCAAGGCCGGGAACACCGCCGATGGCCTGGGATAGACAGACTCTCCCTCACCTACCAGACACCCTGATCTGGACTTCTGGCCTCCAGAATCCACTCCTGTAGTTTGAGCCCCTCACTCTGTGGTCCTCTGTTACACTATAAAGTCTCTCTAGCGGGGCCTGGGCCCATCAACGTGCACCCAGCAGTCCGGCAGGCTGCCTCTCTGGTCCCCTTCCCTGCCCCTGTCCCACTTCTGCGCCTGGGCGATCACGACTGGGAACCGCTTCCTTCTCTTCCCCAACGTCTTCTAGTCCCGGAGCCCAGCTTCTGCTTAGCCACCCACCCCTGCTCTTCCCTCCCCCGCCACGGTCACCCCTTCTCGCCTGGCCATGCTCTCTAACCAGCTGCGCCCTGGCTCGCCAGGGCCCCCAGTCTTGGCCTACTTGGCTGTCACTGGGCCTGCCTGGAAATCGTTTGCCTTGGGCAAACCAATCATCGGTGGCTTCCTGCCATGCCGCAAGAGTGACCACAGGCAGGGGCGATGGGGATCACACCACGATCCTGTGCTGCCTGGGGTGACGAAATGTGCCCGCCTCCAACTGGCTCTCAGGGCCCTCCCGGCAGGCCAAGGAAAGGAGCCCCAGGCACTTGCCTCTTCTCACTTACCCCCGGCCCGGCCATGGCTCCTGCCGATCCGGCTCTGCGGCCAGGTGCACGAGGCCTCTACGGGACCCGGCCCCGAGATCCCTTAGTTCTGTGCTCCTGCCACTTCATGGCCTTCTTTCTGCCTGCCTTAGGGGGAGGCCTTCATCATGCAGCCCACCTGTCCCGAGGCTCCTGGGTGAAGCTTCAGGTGACCTCCGTGCACCACAGGGATGGGACTACTCTTACTGTGGCCTGCACGGGATCCTGGGCAGCTAACTGGGGACCTTTGTAATACTTTTGGGGCCCCAGAGTGGGGCCTCCCAGAGGGCAGGGCCCCTCCAATTTACCTCTAGTTCCCAGTGCCCAGCCCAGGGCTTAGGGAATATTGTTTGAACGAATGAAAAAATGAATGAATGAATGAATGAATGACTGACTCCCTCTCACTTCTCACCCTGACCCCCTGCCCCCACCCCTGCCAACAGGTCTCTCCTTCATCCTATCATTCCCTGACCCTGTCCAAAGCTCTGGCTAGGGACAAGGTGACTGGTGGATGTTGGCCACCAGATAGCCTCTGTAGTGGCTGAGAGCCCTCCCAGCGGGCCAGGCTGAAGTCCGCACACACCTGCACTGGGGGCTTCTCGAAGCAGATGGGGGGACCCCAAGCCCAGGTCACTGGAGCAATCTATTCTACCATAGTTGGACTTGAGCCAGAGTCCCCAAGTCCCAGGCTTCTCAGGGATGGAGCCGGGGAGGGTGGCAAGGATGGGGCCAGGAGCCCTCGGGTGACCCTCGGCCACTCCTGATAGTCGCCAGTCGCTTTGATGAGCTCTGACTCCACTGCGTCAGAGCCAATAGTCAGGGACACGCTGGCCTCTCAACTTGACCTTAGCCCGCCTGCTAAGTACATCCGGGGACTGACAACATATGCAGGCCCGGCAGGCCAGACACCAAGGACTGGGGGCTCATAGATGCAGAAGGCCAGGCCCAGGGTAGCTCAGCCCAGCCCAGCCCACACTTCTGGGCCAGGCATCCCCCCACCTGTCCCCCACGTGACTTACCCTGATGTTGAGGCTGGACACCATCACCTCTCCCGTGGGCGTGATGATGGGGATGTTCTCACAAATAATTCCCTGTTCCACATCTACCACTTGGCCTGGAGAGAGAATGCAACGAAGGAATGGAGAGAGCAGTAGCACTCCCTCTGACTTCTGGTGGATTCCATGTGCCCCCCAACCCGCTCACAGCATGCCAGTGTGTGGTCCGGGGCCCCCTTGGGAATATGCTGGGTCTTCCGGAAGTCCACCCCCAACCAGTGTCTGGTGCCGAGCTCTGGGCAGGGGAGGGGGCGAAGTCAGTTCTGTGGCTTCTGGAACCTGAGGCACGGAGTCCAGCCTTGTTCCGTAAAACCCTCTGCTCTTGCTACCATTTTAATGGCGGCTTCAACGCTTGGGCCCCTCTTCCACAGCATCGTGGCCTCTGCTGTAGTCTTGAACTTTCTCTTGCTGCCCACACGGGGGAGTGGTCCCCTCTACTCGGGGACCGCGTCCCCCGCTTTTGCAAAGAGAAATAACAGAAATCTCAGCCAGGGCACTGGGAAGGAGCCGGCAAGCGAGGGGTTGGCCAGCGGTTACTGCTCTGGGAAAGAAGGCTGCGGGGGGGGGGGGCACAGCAGTCCGGGGGAAGTCCCTCCCTGGGGCGCAGCTCGAAGATGCTGCCCTCTGGGTGGGGGGGGGTGTCTGCGGGGAGGGTGCCCTTACCTCGGATCTGCAGGGGCCCCTCTACACGGACACCAGAGCGCACCACAGCCCCGGCTCCTGCCTGAGTGCTCTCCAGCTCGCCAGGCCTCTTGAAACGGCAGTGTTGGACATCTTCGAATACCTGGAACATCTCGTGTACTCGGGCCGTGTAGCCGGCCAGCTCTGTCACCTGTGGGGAGGGTGACGCTGGCTCAGACCCTGCCGGCTGGGGGGTGGGGTGGGCGGCACAGCGGAGAGGGGCGCGCGGCTGGGATGGGGGGGGTACCTCCTTGTAGGACGACATGATCCGCTCGATGGCATCCGCGGCAGCGGTGAGGAGGTTGCGGGCAATGGTGAAGGCTTCTGTGCGTTCGCTCACGAGCTCCCCTTCCTGCATCTCAAAGGCGGCCTTCTTCACTGCCTCTGAGTCTATGGAGCACAGTGGGAAGAAGGGAGGGGACAGTGGAGAATCAAAACTGACCCACTAGGGGAAAGACAAGTCTCCTCGGCAGACGGTGCGGGACAGGTGGGTACCCACTCGCCAGAGAATGACCCCTGCTTTGCACCACACACAAAAACTAACTCAAAGTGGAGCACTGGCCTGCACGTACGTGCTGAGACTGTAAAACTCTCAGGAGAAAGCAGGCGTTAAGTCTTTGTGACCTGGGATTAGGTCTGGCTCCTTAAATATGACACCAAAAATACAGACAACAAAAGGAAAACAGATAAATGAGCTTCATCAAAATTAAAACCTTTTGGGCACTGAAAGAAAACAAAAAATGTGCAGAGACAACCTATAGACTGAGAGAACATATTCACAAATCACGTATCTGATAAGGGTCTCATATCCAGGATATGTAAAGAACTTTTTCTTTTTTTTAATGTATTTTTTAATGTTTTATTTATTTTTGAGAGAGACAGAGTGCGAGCAGGGGAGGGGCAGAGAGAGAGGGAGACACAGAATCCGAAGCAGGCTCTGGGCTCTGAGCTGTCAGCACAGAGCCTGACGCGGGGCTCGAACCCAAGGACTGTGAGATCGTGACCTGAGCCGAAGTCGGATGCTTGACCCACTGAGCCACCCAGGCGCCCCTCCAAAGGACTTTTTAAATTCAAAAACAAAGAGAACCCAGTTAGACAATGGGCAAAAGATCTGAATTGGCATTTCTACTGTATTTCTTAGATCTACAAACGGCCAATAAGCATGTGAAAAGATGCTCAACGCGATTAGTCACCAGAGAAATAGAAATCAAAAGCACAGCTAAGGGCGCCTGGCTGGCTTCGCCTTGGTTTCGGCTGAAGTCATGATCTCACGGGTTTGTGGGTTCGGGCCCTGCATTGCGCGCCGTGCTGACAGCGTGGGGCCTGCTTGGGATTCTCCCTCCTTTCCCCTCTCTCTGCTCCTCCCCCGCTCACGCTGTCTCTGTCTCTCTCAAAAATAAATAAACTAAAAAAAAAAAAAAAAAAACCACAGTGAGATACCACTTCACATGCCCTAGGACGGCTAGAATTAGAAAGAAATGATAACAGGTGTTGGTGAGGAAGAGAAAAGATGGGCTCACACACCGCTGTGAGGGCTGTAAAATGGCCCGGCCTGGAAGACAGTTCCGCGCTTCCTCAAAAAGTTCAACATAGAGTTACCGGAAAACTCAGCAATCCCATGCCTGGGCATGTATCCAGGAGAAACAAAAGTATCCGTTCACACGGAAACCTGTATACAAATGATCGCGGCAACGTTATTCACAATCACCAAAGGGTGCAAACAACCCAAAAGTCCATCAGCGGAGGGGTAGGAAAGAAACTGCGGTGTATGTACGTACGTACGTATGCATATGAATATTATTCAGTCACGAAAGGCAGTGAGGCACTGACTCACCCCACAATGTGGCTGAACCTCGAAAGTGCTATGCTGAGCGAAAGAGGCCAGACACAAAAGGCCACATGCTGAATGATTCCGTTTATGAGAAATGTCCCCCAGAGGCACATCTACGGGAACAGAAAGAGGTGTAGGTGCCAGGGGCTGGGCGGGGGGAGGGATGGGGAGTCCAGGGTTTCTTTCTGGGGCGATGACAACGTTTTGGACTTAGACAGTGGCGACGGTTGCACCATTTTGCAAATATATTAAAAACCGCTGAATTGTACCCTTTAAAAGGCTGAATTGTATGGTATGTTAATTACATCTCAATAACGGGGGCGAGAAAATGAGCCACGAGGCATTTGGCCTTCTTCTCTGGCACAGTCCGCTCCTTCCCCCCAAAACTGCCCTCCTTCCGTGTCCCGCGCTGATGGCAGCAGCCCCTCTCAGGGCCACACCTGCACCTCGTCATCTCACGCCCAGAGCTGTGTACCCCGGGGCCTCTCCAACACGAGCGTCCCTTTTGGACCTCCATCACCACCCCCCATCTCTCCCTCATCTCTCCCCTCGAGGCTGCATTCTTGGCCTCCGTGAGCATGGCCATCCTTGATGCCTCTGTTTCTCCCCAGGAGCCCGTTTCTGTCTTGACTTGCTTGTCCGTTTCAGTCTAGAGCCCACGGTTGTGCACTTTGGTCCTCTCCTGTCAGAGGACTTGACTCCCTTGATCCTTAGAGCTCTCAGGGGGGCAGGGCTTTTACACAAGGAATGCTCTGGAAATGGTGACGGGGAGCAAGGGGGGAGGCCGAGTCTGAGGGTCCTGGGGTGTGGGAGAGTGAACAGTGCCCGCTGGGGGTATCCAGGGGAAGCAGAGGCTCCCGGGCTGAAGCGGTGGGAAGGAAGATTCCGTAAAGAGCCCGGGGACTCTAGGGTTATGATGGGCGGGGGTGGGGTGGGAAGGGGCGGGAGGCGGGTTCAGGACAGACGGCCTCCAGAACAGCACACGGTGGAAAATGGATGGGATGGATGGCCCGAGAGCCTCGCGTTGCCTTTTCTTGGGCCTGGCCCAGGAATCCAGGGGACGGGACTGTTAATCCTGATAGCGTATGGTCCCGGGCCTACCTTCCCATCGTGCCCGGGGGGACACAGCCCCCAACAGGCAGGGGGGCCATAAGCCTTCCTCCTCACAGGTCCCGAGAGCTGGGCAGTGACTGCACGCACAGGGAAATGGTGTGCAGCTGCCGGGGGCATCCTGGCAACAGCCGGCACCTCCTTGGAGACAGAACTAACCGACCTCTCCATAGGTTACTGCAGAGACTCAGGCAGCTAAGGCCAGGGCCCTGGAACGGAACACAGGCTGCTGTTCACAGCAAGGCCACTCCTCCTCTGGGCCCTCCAGGCTTGCAGCTCCAGGCCAGAAGGGCAAAGGTATCCAAATTTTCCCTCCTTGACAATTGGGAAGTATCTGTCTCCTCCCATTGGTCCCCAGTGCTCTCAGCCTCCTCGAAGCACCTAGAGCCCTCACTTAGCCACCGGGGACTGGGGACGCAGCAAGGACAAAACGGACAAAAACCCCTGCCCCCATTGAGCACACAGCCTAAAGTGGCAGAGTGACAATAAAGCAAATAGAGAAGTAGAGTAGACAGGGTGTTCAGTGTCAGGACAGCAGTGAGGCGGGGAAGGGGAAGAGGACGGTGGGGGGGTGGGTGCTGTCATCAGAGGGAAGCACATTAGAGCAGTCACCTGCAAAGGCCCTGAGGCACAAGCATTGCTTCAGAGGAATAACAAGGGGGCTGTGAGTCAGAAGTAGAGGGAACAGGGGGGCAGGAGTATTTTGTTTTCACAGGTGCCGTGAGGCCAGGGACAAGAGCTCACGCTTCTTTGAATTGCTCACAAAGCCTGGTGTAGCAGGGGCTCCAAAAAGTCCTAGGCTTTCACAGGAGGGAGAAGCCTCGGGACCAGACAGGCCCCACGGCCAGCTATAGAGGAAAGTAGCTGCAGGCGCTTCTTCACGGAAACCACAGGTCACCTCGTGGGTGGGTCCCCGTGCTCCAGGCCAGGGGTGCTGACCGGGTCTGGCACCTGTGTCTGAATCAAGGCCGCCCTTTCCGTATGGCCTTTGCGGCAGAAAGCAGTAACCCCCTCCAATAGATCCTTCCTCTTGGGGGTTACCCAGAGGGGGACAGACAGTGGAGGGTTCAGAAGCCCCAAGGCAGAGACACAAATAGGGAGAGAATCAGAGAGGCTTCTGGTTCTGAAACAAGTCAGCCTCTCTCTCTCTCTTTAAAAAATTTTTAAAGTTTATTTTACTTATTTTGAGAGAGAACGCAAGCACGCACAGGAAGGGCAGAGAGAGAGGGAGAGAGAGAGAATCTCAAGCAGGCTCCGCACTGTCAGCTCGGAGCCTGATGTGGGCCTTGAACTCATGAACCTCAAGATCGTGACCTGAGCTCAAATGAAGAGCCAGTCACTTAACCGACTGAGCCACCCAGGCTCCCCTCCCTCTCTTTACATATAACTGAAAATTCTCTTACTATGGAACTGCATAACACATGACACCTTTTACGTTCAGAAATTTTATAATGTATTTTATGTCTTTTTCTGAGCGAGAGAGAAAACGCAAGTGGGGGGAGGGGCAGAGGGAGAGGGAGAGAGAATCTCAAGCAGGCTCCGCACCCAGTGCAGAGCCCACTGTCAGATCGTGACCTCAGCCAAAATCAAGAGTTGGACACTTGACCGACTAAGCCACCCCAGCACCCACATTTTATTTATTTTTTTAAGTAAGCTCTACTCACACCCAATGTGGGGCTCCAATACACAACCCCAAAATCAAGAGTCGCATACGCCACCGAGTGAGCCAGCCAGGTGCTCCAAAATACGACACCTTTTATTTTATTTATTTACATTAAAAAAAAAAAAAAAGCTTTATTTTAAGTAGGCTCCGTGCCCATTGTGGGGCTTGAACTCATGACCCTGAGATCGAGAGTTGCATGCTCTACAGACTGAGCCAGTCAGTCACCCCAAAGTAGAACTATTTCATTCATTCATTCATTTTTTAGAGAGAGAGAGTGAGAACGAGTGTGAGCAGGGGAGAAGGGCAGAGAGAGAGAGAGAGAATCCTAAGCAGGCCCCATGCTCAGCATGGAGCCCAACGTGGGGCTCGATCCCATGACCCCAGGATCATGATCTGAGCTGAAATCAAGAGTTGGACACTTGGGGCGCCTGGGTGGCTCGGTCGGTTGGGTGTCCGACTTTGGCTCAGGTCATGATCTCGCGGTTTGTGAGTTCGAGCCCCTCGTCGGGCTCTGTGCTGACAGCTCGGAGCCTGGAGCCTGCTTCCGATTCTGTGTGTGTGTGTCTCTCTCTGCCCCTCTCCTGTTCACGCTCTGTCTCTCAATAATAAATAAATGTTAAAAAAAAAAAAAAGAGTCGGATGCTCAACTGACTGAACCACTTAGGAGCCCCAGCATTACACCTTTTAAAGCAGAGCTGTGCTCCAAGGAAAACAAGAGAAATTCCCAGGAGCACAAAGAGGGGCCAGCAGCCAGGTACTCCTGTGAAATCTCCAGAGATGGGAGAAGACAAGGAAGCTTCTTCTGTGCAGCTGGGGCTCTAGGTGCACCGAACAAAAGGTCTCTTCTAAGAATCTGTAATTGTGTGTGTGCAGTTCAAATTAATACTGCCTCCAAGTTCAGAAACCCCTCCTCCCCGAGCTGAGAAGCTAATGTGAAATGGCCTCCAAATGGTCAATTAGCCGGGTGTGCAGGCCCAAACAAAAGCACACACACACTGCACTGGACAACTACCCCTCCAGTGAGACCACTCGGGGTTCCCACGGAAGTCTGGTTGCAAAGCCCACGGGGAAACAATACACCACAAGTTAGAGCCCCAAGAATTCAGATAATCAAATAGTTGGATAGAGACTGTGGAGCGTAAAAGGAGCAGTCCAAAAGACGAGAAAATCGGACACTTCTAGAAACGGTTTCGAATTCATATTTGAAAAGAAAAATTTCAGCGTGCCTGGGTGGCTCAGTCGGTTTCTTGATTTCACCTTGGGTAATGATCCCAGGGTCGTGGGATCGAGCCCCGTGTTGGGCTCCATGCTGAACATGGAGCCTCTTTTAAGATTCTCTCTCTCCCTCTCTCTCTCTCACTCGGGGTGCCTGGGTGACTCAGTTGGTTGAGCGTCCGACTTCGGCTCAGGTCACGATCTCACAGTTCGTGGGTTCGAGCCCCGCGTCGGGCTCTGGGCTGATGGCTCAGAGCCTGGAACCTGCTTCGGATTCTGTGTCTCCCTCTCTCTCTGCCCCTCCCCCACTCATGCTCTGCCTCTGTCTCCAAAATGGATATAAACATTTAAAAAAATTTAAAAAAAGATTCTGTCTCTTTCTGCCCATCTCTGCCTGCCTATGTGTACTCTCTCTCTCTCTAAAAGAAAGAAAGGAAGAAGGAAGGAAGAAAAAAAAGGAAAATTTCTGTTTTCAAATTTCTGTGTGAAAGAGAATCAAATAGAACTTATACGAATAGTCACTCACGGGCGCCTGGGTGGTTCAGTCGGTTAAACATTCAGCTCAGGTCATGATCTCGTGTTTCATGAGAAGCAGTGCAAAGCCTGCTTGGGATTCTCTTCTCTCCCTCTCTCTCTCTGTCTCTTTCTCTGCTCCTCCTGCATGCGCGCTCTCTCTCTCTTTCTCTCTCAAAATCAATAAATAAACTTAAAAAATTATTAGAAAAAAAGAAAGTCATTGGAATTTTAAAAAACTTCAAATCAGACGCAGCTGAAAAGGGAAGTGATGGGTGAGTGAGCACAGAGGTCAGAGGAAATCTTCCAGATTCAGCACAGTGCTAGGTGGGGGACAGCAAAGGTCTGCATGTCTAGCAGAAGTTCCAGAAGGAAAGAGTAAAAGAACGAGACCAGGCAACATATGGAAAGATAACAACTGAGAATTTTCCAGAATGATCAAAAAATGTGAACATACAAAGGCCACACAAGTATGGAGAAACAGAAACCTACAGGTAAACACTTCGTAGGGAACCTGGAAGATGGCAAAGAAGGAAGTTTCCAAGTAACCGGAGAGACAATGCAGGCTTCTAGGGGCGGTTAAGCTGATACATTTTCCAATGGAGAAAATGGAAGATTCTCAAGGGGCTGAGAGAAAATAACAGTCCGCCTCGACTCCCACACCCAACCAAACTTTGGGGGAAAGAAACAACAAAATAATCTCAAAGCTCCCATGATGAAAGCCTTGCAGAAAGAACTTTTAGAAGATGTAGAAATCGGTAAACAGGGATGAATTTAAATCCACATCGACCCGATAAAGCGACAGCCGAGCATAAAAACAACAGGAAAGCAAACTTGACACAGGGCTACCTCAAACATCGGCACGGCTGGTCCCTTCCTGAGTTCGAATGTTCTAAAGGCTGGGGGCGGGGAGGGGCTACTCTTCTCCCGTGCGTGGTAACCACGAAAAGACTGGCAGTTAGAGGAACAAAGCGGGAATCCTGATGATCCCGTAGTTAAGGTGAAAAGCAAGGAGGCCTTCCTGTCCCCCACCCCCAGCCCAGACCACAGGGCAGAGGTCTACACCCACTGCTGCAACCTACAAGAGTTGTTGCAGGCACGGGAAACCCAAGGCCCGAGCGCTGAGGTGGCCCACAGAAAGCCGCTCCACTTGCAGGCTGCAGTGAGCCGAGGACAGGGCCAGGTGGGCAAGGGTGCACGGGCCTGAGAAAGGGACATGCGTTGTCCCTGACTCACAGTCCCCGGGGCTCAGCTGAGTGCTACCCAGGAGCGTGAAATGCCGGGAAGCGGAGACACACGCAGAGCAGAAGGCAGCCAGGAGCCGTGGGACCTTGGTTGCCATCGAGGATGCCGGGCGGGCCTCACGGCCCTAGCAGAAGGGGTGGGCGGGTCGGCTGAGCTCTTGGTCCTTCCAAGCCTAGCACTCAGTGATCCAGGAGGACAGGACAGGGTCCCTGCCTCCCCCCCGCCTCCCAGAGCTGGCTCCTACCTGACTCGGAGTAGCCGGTGGCAGTGATGATGGGGACGGCCACCATGAGTAAGCCGGAGGCGCTCCACATGTACTTCATGAGGAACTGTTCCAGCATGATGTACCAAAGGCGTTCCAGCAGGATGAGGTTAACCTGCGAAGCTAGGTCCTGGTAGGAGTGCCGCAACAGGGCTAGCTCCACCTGTGGGGGAGGGGCGACAGAGAGACAGAGAGAGAGGCCTTCCGGTGACCACCGTGGGGGGGCAACAAGTCTCCCAGCACTGCTCATACATGCCCTGCCATTTGATGGCCATGACAAGGTCAGGGGCTGGGGGTTACAACTGGGCCACGTTTATAGGGGACAGTTTTCAAACTTTGGGACCACTTGATGTCATAGTACGGGGGTACAGTGGCAAGGAAGAGAAGGGACTTGCCGCCCCCACCTTCGGAGGCCCATTCTTTCCACCTGTCTAGTTGGGACACTTACCGTGCCCCTCTCTTTGCCCTGCGCAGCTTTGGGACATCTTTGGGCAACTGCTGGCGAGTGCCACCCTGAACTAAGCAAAGGTCAGCACAGGAAAGTAAAAGGCAGTACTTGGTGTTGAGGAACTTGCTTAGAGAGCGTCTACCTACTGAGGCCCCGCCTCCCCCACCTGCCCGAGGTTCTTCTGGACAAGGGCCCTCCGCTGTGTCCTCCTACAGAAACCCGGGCGGTGGGCTCCCAAGCCAGCCCTGCCCTGCCCTCCCCGTTCCTGCACTGGCCACCACCGGCTACCTCAAGACGGGGACCGCTGGGGAAAGGGGACCGTGCAGGGTCTGTAGAAGAGAGCAGGAGAGGGAAGGGAGGGGGAACCAGGGGTGTCAGGAACCGGTCACAGCCAGGTGGCCATTAGGTTGCAGATTCCTTGGCTCAGTACAGGGGTGTGTGCCGCAGCCCTGCCCTCCCACCCCGGCTGACCACAGCTGCCCAGCCTGGCACCATTCCCTTTGCCAAGTGCTTCACACCCGACTCTCCACTTGATAATCATCGCGTGCTGTCGAACGTGTATTCTCACGTCCGTTGTACCGTAGGACGCCCCAGCCCAAAGTGGCAAAGTGATGTGCGTGAGCTCGCGCAGCTTGGAGGGAGCAAAAGGTGGGGAATTTGGACCACGCTGGCAGAGCCGTTAAAAGAGAACCAGATTCTCATAAATGATGCTTTGACTTACTAAGGGGTTTACCTTGCTGTCAAGCCAGCAAGAGTCTGTGCACGCGTGTGCGTGCGTGTGTGCGTGCACAGGCTCCCACCTCCTGAATGAAATCTAGATCGGCCTCCTCAATGAAATCCCAAAGAGAGCGGAATACTGTGATGTCTGCCCTCCAGCCGGCCAGTCACCTGTGCCCCAGCCTGGGCCAGCATCCCTAGGGGCATCAGCAGCTGAGACTGGGGTGAGCCACATACCCGCACAGCAAAAGCAACCAACCCACCACCCGTGAGGGCTCGTCACCCCACACTGCTGTCCGGCCTAAAGACGTAGGCTGTGGACACACGCCGGGGCTCTCCTGCCCCCACCATCCACGTCTGCCACATCGCTTGGCTTTGCATCCAGCCCGATCCCGGTTCCTGAAGGGAGCACCCTGGCGATCCAGGCTCGTGCTGGGAGCTGGCAGGAGTGCCAGCCGGGGCCGACAATGTAGCTGCGGGTAATGTGCCAAGCGCCTTACCCAAGGCCGTGGCTGCCTGCCAAGGCCCTGCGGCCCAGCGTGCGGGAGAGATGGGTTGTGGCTGCAGACCAGGCATTTTCTCTTAATCTGGAGCCCGGCCTACACCCGGGCTGCCCCCACTGCAGAGTTCAGGGACAAACCCTTTTTTTTTTTTTTTTTTTTTTTTAAATCACAGCCTCCGCCCCCCATGCAGCCAATGAGACAAGCCCCAGGGACAAGAGCCCACCTCATTTAGGAAGGACACACAGGCCTTCAGGAGGTGGATACCATTGTGCCCCTCCCTGGAGAAGCCCTCGGGAACTGAAACCAGAGTAGCAGAGAGCAGGGCCGGAGGCAGCTGCAGCCCCAGGCACGAGGAAGGGGAGGGGCCAAGGCGAGATAAAGGGAACATTGGCCCCGAGTAACCTTTCCCAGCGCCGGGCTCCCGGCAGGCCTGGGACCCAGGCGGAAGGGCGGCCATGGGGGGGGGGGCAGGGGTGGCCGCCGGGCGGGCAGGAAGTGCGTCCCGCCGCGGTGGCGGCCTGGGCCGGGCATCCCTGGCCTGGGGCCTGGGGAGGCAGCCGAGCAGGTAGCCGGGGCCGGCCTGGGGGCTAAGGCGGGGGGAAGCTTTGACCCCGAGTGCCCGGCGCTGCCACCGCGCTGGGTGC
Organism: Lynx canadensis; assembly: GCF_007474595.2. Classification (NCBI taxonomy): domain Eukaryota; kingdom Metazoa; phylum Chordata; class Mammalia; order Carnivora; family Felidae; genus Lynx; species Lynx canadensis. Next base: position 120,611,783 of record NC_044321.2, on the reverse strand, counting down.
TGCTCGTTAACCCCCGCTTGGGCTGAGTCATGCCCATAATGCCAGCCTGCCTGGCCCACCAGCTTGGCCAGATGCCGGCCTTCAAAGGGCCCGGGGCGGGGGGGGGGGGCGGCCCAGGAGGGGCCAGGCAGCAGGCCGCGTCCCACAGTCCCCGCTGGCGGAGGGTCGGGAGCCTCCTCCTGGCTGGCTGTAGGAGTGGAGCAAGCAGGGAGCTCTACCATCTGAAACCGCTAGGATCCACAGCTCCTAGGCCAGGCCAACCACACCGAGGAGAGGAAGCAGAAGTGGCCTGGAGCATGTGGGCAGCCCCCGCCCAGCCTTCCTGCTTCTCCATTTCCGTGCCTAAGCCTGGGCCGCCCAAGGCCCTGTCATCCCCAGTCTTCGTCTTCTATGACCTACCCACACCTCTGGCATGAGCCCCAGCCAGACCCGAGCTTTCCACGCTGTCCATGGCTGCCTGCCCCCTAGCCTCCCAGCTGTGAGCTTTCCTCTGTGCCCAGCACCCCAACCTGCCCCACCTCGTGGCCCCCATAGAAGGCGATCTCCTCGGAGTTGGCCACCACTCGAGAGTGCATGTAGCGCAGCTCTCCCTTCCGCCGCGCCTCCTCTGCCACCAGCTCGCCAAACTTAGGTGAGAAAGCTCGCAGCATGTTGGCTGTGAGGAACAGGACAAGGCCGGCGATGGCCAAGGGCCAGGCCGTGCCGGCCCCACGGGAGCGGGCCGCTCGAACCAGAGTGTAGGCCGTCACGGCGACGTCCAGGAGCGGCTTGGTGAGGTTGGAGTAGAGGTGGGCCACTGAAGCGGCAAAGGCCACCACGTCCTCCGTCAAGGACTGGTCAGGGTTGCGAAGGCGCCCGTCCATATTGCTGACTCTGTAGTAAGTCTGCTGGGAGAAGTAGAGGCTGTAGGCATGGGCCACTAGACGGCTGCGGAAAGACAGGGCCAGCTGGCCCTCGAGGTACCGGATGGCACTGTTGATGAAGGTGGCAGGGAGAGCGATGAGGAGCCACTGTAGGAGCTGCCAGCTGAAGGCCCGCGGGTCCTTGCGCACGATGCAGCGGGCCAGCCGGCCGTCCAGGCGGGCCACGTACACGGACAGGAAAGTCCGGCTCACCAGGGAGGCCGAATGCAGCGCCAGCAGCCCCGTTTCCCGGCACAGGGTCCTGGGGAAGAGCAGCCGCAGGAGCCCCAAGAGCCGCCGCAAGAACACCCTGTTCACGCTGGCCTTGGCCGCCGTGGCCCCAGAGACGTCCTGCGTGGACTCCCCTGCCGGTACCTGAGGGCCCCTGCTTGCAGCTAGGTACTGCCGCACCAGGGGGTAGATTTTGTGGGCTCCATAGGCGGTGAGGGCCAGGACCAGAGCTGTGCGCTTCAGCGTGGTCACCCGAGAGGGCCTGGGCGTGGAGAGTACCGGCATGTCACCTGGGCTGGATGCACGGGGCCGGAACTGGTGCCTGAGGCAGAAGTCGAGGCAGGTGGCCGGAAGGGTTGTTGCTCTGACCCCGGGCTCCTGGTCTAGGCCACTGGAAACCTTGCAGTGGTCCCTGAAACTGTCGCGTTAGACCACCGGGGCGGTGCTGGGGCCCCTGGTGCGGTGGGCTCAGGGCCCTCCAGGGTAGCGGCCTCCTCAGGCAGCCAAGGTGGAGAAACTTGTCAGGCCCCTAGCCCCTGGGGTCAGAGCCTCGGGGGGGGCGGGGGGACGTCCCGGCAGAGAGGGCGTCTCTTCCTCTACACCTCCTCCTCTACCTCCACTCCTGGTGGCTCCCCTCCCTGGGGCACTAGGCGCGTCCGTCCGCTCCGCAGCCCGGCTGAAGCCGACAGTGACTCCGCCACCCGCCCAGAATCCCCACCCACCCTACCCCTCCCCAGGGGCGAGTCGAGGGAAGGGGAGGAGGCGGAGGAGGGGCGGAAGGCGGAGCCCGGGCGCAGCGAGCCCCACCCCGTTCTCGCCCCACGGCTGGGCCCCGCCCCTTCCCCGGACCAGTGAGACGTGGGAGGACCGCGCGGGCCAGAGAAGCGGCCCCTGGCTTTCCCGCCAGGGCCCCGCCCCTCCTCCCGGCGCGCTCTCGAGGCGCCACCGCCCAGCCTCGAGGCGCCCCTTCTCCTCCAGTCCTGGGCGTCGGAGCCACGGCTCGGGGGCGGGGCGAAAACCGGCCGTGGGCGGAGTCGCCGGGGCCTGGGTGCGGTCGGGGGCGGGGCGGGACGCGGCGGGTGCTTCCGGTTTCCGGCCGCGGGGGGAAGGGGCGGGGCCAGGGCTGCGGTGGGAGCGTTCGGTGACGGCGGCGGGGCGTGTGCGTCGGCCGTGGGAAGCTCGGTGAGCGTGGGCCTCCGGGCCTTCGACGAGGGGCAGCGGCGGGTAGTGCGGAGGGGCCGCGGGGCGTGGGGACGACGGCCGAGCCGGGAGTGCGGGGACGGGGCTGGGGAGGGAAGTCGGGGCGGCGGCTCCAGTTGGGCTCCGGGGGCTTCAGGGCCTCCGCGGGGGTGAGGGGCGGTGGCGAAGCCCCTGGGGAGGGGCCGCCGGGGTGGGGCCTGTGGGGGGCGTGGCGGGCTAGGGCCGCGTCCCGGGGGGTCGCGCGCGTGGCGCGCGGAGGAGGGCGGGTCTCGAGCCGCGTGGGCGCTGGGGCCGACCAGGGCTGAGGAGAGGGGCTCTTCCGGTTTCCGAAAAGACCGCTTTTTCTAGAACTTTCTTTGGACGGGGCCATGAGGCGCTTAGTCGGGATCTGCGTTTGTTTTTGGCCCTGACTCCCGCCCGGTAGGAGTCGCTCTGCGGGGCTCTCTGAGGTACCTCGAGTTCTCCCACCTCGTGGGAGGCAGACGCGGCGTCGGAAGGCCATTTTTAGCCCCTGCTCGCGCCCCGGAGGGAGGCTGCAGGTTCTCTTTCGGCCCTGTTTGGGAAGGCTCAGAGGCTCGGCAGGGAAGGGTCTTCCGGTTTCCCTGGGGGGCGGGGACGCCGCGGCTCCGGGGAAAAGTGCGTTATCGAGATGCGGCCACCCCGGAGCTGGCTGGGAAGGGAGAGGGCCCGATGGATGTCGAGAATTTTGTCTCGTCTGCATGATCATAATTCAGAATGCTTTCTCGGGTAGGCAGGCCTAAGGAGTTTGCCCAACTCAACCGGGAGAGGAATTCCCCAGAACGCGCGTGCTAGGAGGCAGCAAGTACCTCCGCCCTGGCAAACGGGAGTTTGTCAGGCCTTTGGGCGCCGTTGGCCAAGTGTCCCTGCCGAGTCGTGCCCAGTTTCAGCCAGTGGTTTGGAAAACGAGTGGAATGCTGGGGTAGAGGGTCAGGAGTGGCCGCTCGGCTCTCACGACTTCTGTCCCTTTTCTGTCCTGCCAGGAAACAAACTCACATCTCACTGCTGGAAACCTTCTAGCAACAGGATGAGTCTGCAGTGGACTGCAGTCGCCACCTTCCTCTACGCAGAGGTCTTTGCTGTGCTGCTGCTCTGCATTCCCTTCATTTCTCCCAAAAGGTAAGGCCCGTGGAGCAAGCGGGCAGGCGAGCAAGAGGGTGACTGCGCCGAGCCCCATAGCTTGTGTGCGGAAAGCTGGGAAGACCCCGGCATCAGGGCCACATGGAAACAGGTAGAACCCGTGTGGGGTTGGGGTGGCAGGGGCTGTGATAACCATTGCCGGCCTTCTACACGGTTTTGCTTTGTCACGTCTTGCTGAATTCCCTCCCTGGGCACCCTGCCTTCTGGCCTTCAGAATGCCCCAAAAGGAGGAAGAGCCGTCTCTAGTTATGTTTCTGGGAACGCTGCCCTCCGCCTTCCCTTGGTCCCCAAGGGTTCAGGGGATGGCAGTGTGGCATCTGGAAGACACACACCGTGGGGTCGTGTTGTAGTTGATTTGGTGACTCCTGTCCTCCTCACTAGTCCCGCTGGCATTGTGTAGGAGCCTCATGAGCATTACTCAGCCAGTGAGAGGTGAAGCCATATTCCTTTTAAAGAACGGGGGGCCTGTTCGGAGTTAATTGGAGATTAATTTTTAATTGCAGGTAATATGTGAACACATTCTGATTTTAATTAGAAAATTACAAATAACGCTAATTCTTCACAGGTATTTTAAAAAACTTTTTTTTTTTTTTAATTTTTTTTTTCAACGTTTATTTATTTTTGGGACAGAGAGAGACAGAGCATGAATGGGGGAGGGGCAGAGAGAGAGGGAGACACAGAATCGGAAACAGGCTCCAGGCTCTGAGCCATCAGCCCAGAGCCTGATGCGGGGCTCGAACTCACGGACCACGAGATCGTGACCTGGCTGAAGTCGGACGCTTAACCGACTGCGCCACCCAGGCGCCCCTTAAAAAACTTTTTAATTGAAAGATACGGACCGCTGATGGGATAAAAACTTTTCAACCTTGTCTAAGAAATGTTTTTGCCAAAGCCAGATCTGAGTCTCTTCGCACTTCATACAGTTCAGGGGGGAGATGCAGAGACAGAGGCCCTTTTGGAGCTGCGACCTGGGCAGCTTTGTAAGATAACCACCCTGGTTTCTGCAAAAAGTGGTCTGGGAAGGAAGACAGAAGAGGGTGAGGAGAAATTGAAAATACTAACTAAATGCAGAGTCAAAACCTCATCAGTTCAGATTTAAACAAACCAAGCTTTAAAAAGAAATGCAGCAATTGGACTTTGGGACTCTGGCTCTGATAACGAGGGATTCTTGTTAATTTTCTTGAGTCTGGCGATGGCATTGTGATTGTATTAGCCATTCCCAAAGGTGCTTTCGTGACGGAGTTACATCCTTACGTACTTATGGAAGGAAATGAAGAGGGGTCTTGGGTCTGCTTCACAATAACCTAGGGTGGTGGGAGTCTAGATGAACGCACTTGGGTCACGTGGAGAAGCTGTTTGAAGAAGTGTGCGTGTGGCCAACCTTTTGAATATCACGTAGAGGAACGCAACAAAAGGTCCGGTTTTCGCTTCTCCTGCCCCTGAAACTGGTAGTATGTCGTGTGTTAATTATACCTTAGTAATCAAACAAAGGTTTTGTTTCTTTCCCTAGAGATGATTAGCATTTAAGATTGTGCTTTTTTAGAAATTTTTTATACGTGCACAGGCCCTTTTTTTTTTTCTCCTTTCCGCTCTTGAACAGATGTTCTAAATTGGAGCACTGCAGGCCACTGAGGCCGAGTCTTTTCAAGATACTCAGCCATTGGGGAAGAGTGCGGGACTGGCTCTGTTCCTGGGGCCCGAGTCCCAAGTGTGTTTGTTTCTTCAGCCTTTTTGTCTTCACAGATGGCAGAAGATTTTCAAGTCCCGCCTGGTGGAGCTGGTGGTGATGTACGGCAATACCTTCTTCGTAGTTCTCATTGTCATCCTTGTGCTGCTGGTCATCGGTGAGTGAGCCGTGGCTGAGGGCGGCCACCTGCCCAGACCCTTCGCCATGGCATGGCCTCTGCTGCAAGGCTCCGTGCCACGGGCAGCCTGCAGGTTGAGCTTCTCAGAGGAGACCACTTTGGTGCCTCTGTCTTTCTCTTGGGAAGAGGGTGCTGCTGACTGCCGGCAGGGCCTTTATTTTGACCAGCAGCCTTTATGCACTTTATGACAGCCACCTCACTTTTCTGGGGCGGCTCCTGAGGTCATTCCAGAACTGAAACCGAGAGAAGCTGGCTGGTCCTTGTTGACCTTGGTTTAAGCAGTACTGCTCTTGAGTCACACAGACAGGCTGTGAATAAGGAACTGAGCTACCAAAAGGGAGTGGGGCTGGGGAGGAAGCTGCCACGTCCTGTGGCTTGGGGGGGGGGGTACTGAGAGGTCTGGCAGTATATCCCAGACCTCTCTGGATGGGTCAGGCCGGGTCTCTCTGGGTCCTTCTGGCCAAGAAGTTCTATAAACACATTGAGGTGCACACCAGCAGGGCTTGAAAGATAAGCTGGTTCCAGAGCATGCTCGGGGATGGGGCCTGGGGCCTTGTGGTGTTAAGATGGAAGGCAGGCATCTTGTGATGTGGTGGCGGTGTGATTGTTTAGAGACCAGAGGAATCAGTATAGTTCTCATCTGGCTGTGAAACGTGCGTTTCGCTGTGGTAAGTGATCAGTACGTCCCCCTATTTGGACTTGAAAGCATTGGCTGGGCCCTGCTGCAGACAGCGGTCCCGTTTCCAGAGTGTGACCTGCTTAGACTCAAAACGCTCTTCTTTCCCTTAGTTTCTGGCAGAAATGTGGTAGTGGGTGGAAGGGCAGGGGGCCGTGGTTCACGGGGAATGTGCAAGGCTCCACTCACTAGCTGAGCATTAGGCATTTCCTTCCTAATGTCTTGGGGCCTGAAGGGATAAGTTCAGGCAGGACTTCCTCTGAACAGGCCAGGTGCGGCCTACCCTTCCCAGCGGTGTAGGGTGGGTACCAGCTGCCCTCATATGCAACCGTGCTGTTCTTGAAATACTTGGCAGGGGCCCAGGAGGTAGCTCTTTCCAATCAAGGTTGTTTCCCTGAGTGTTCTGTGAGCACGGAGTGGGTAGGGAATACCTGCGTTAGCCTTTGCACATTTAAAAGCTGGACTGTAGGGACGCTTGAGTGGCTCAGTCTTTTAAGCATTTGACTACTGCTTTTGGCTCAGGTCACGATCTCATGCTTCATGAGTTCTAGCCCCGTGTTGGGCTCTGTGTGACAGTGCTGACAGTGTGGGGCCTGCTTGGGATTCATTCTCTCTCTTTCTCCTCTCTCAAAAATAAACTTAAAGGGGCGCCTGGGTGGCGCAGTCGGTTAAGCGTCCGACTTCAGCCAGGTCACGATCTCGCGGTCCGTGAGTTCGAGCCCCGCGTCAGGCTCTGGGCTGATGGCTCAGAGCCTGGAGCCTGTTTCCGATTCTGTGTCTCCCTCTCTCTCTGCCCCTCCCCTGTTCATGCTCTGTCTCTCTCTGTCCCAAAAATAAATAAACGTTGAAAAAAAAAAATTAAAAAAAAAAATAAACTTAAAAAAAAAGCTGGACTTTAGATCGGAACCGAGTGTGTGTGCTTTTGCTTTTGGGTGTAGGGTAGGGGCAAGAATGGGAGTGGCAGGGGCTATGCTGGGGTGCTCCCTTAGGGCCTTGCCCCTCTGCACCAGGCTCCACGAGTGCTCTCTTTTCTAGCATCGCTGATGGGCCAGGGAGGCCCTTTGCAGAATCCAGTAGTTGGCAAAGGTGCTATTTTTTTTTGAGGTCAGGGAACTGCTTGGAAGTTGTAGAGAGACACTGGCTATGACGACTGGCTGCTTTCTACTCTAACGGTAAGAAGTGTAACATAGAGAGGTCTGTGGAGGCCTCTAAAAATATAAACGTCAGTTAGCAGGAAATCCTGGTGGAAGGTGATGGGCATAACTAGCTATAGCTTCAGCCCTGGCTGGACTCTAGCCTTATCTGGGAGGGGTCTGGGGTAGGGCTGGGGCTGGGGGTGGGCTTGATGAACTTCCAGGGTCAGCTGCGCTGGTCCAGGGGCCTGATACAGGGAGGGCAGCACTCTGTTTTGTGACTTGGGCTAGTGTGGCCTAACACTCCATCCCATCTGTTCCCTGCCGTTGGCTATGGTGGTCCTTAGGGCAGTGGGGTTTCTGGATGCAAATGGTGGTGTAGAAAAGTGTGTTTGTTTTAAAAGTTTATTTTGAGAGAACGCACGAGTGCGCATGGGAGAGGGGGAGGGAGAGGGAGAGAGAGAGAGAAAGAAAATCTGAGCTGTCAGCCCAGAGCCCGATGCAGGGCTTGGTCCCACGAACTGTGAGATCATGATCTGAGCCAAAATCAAGTCAGACACTTAATCTACTGAGTCACCCAGGAGCTCCAATGTGTGTTATTTAAATCACAAAATAGCACATTCTTAAAAATCCAGAAGTTTAACCCAGAAAGTTGAATCCCCCCCCCCTTCCCCAGTATTCCATGTCTCACAGAAAACCATTGTTGGTGTTTTGTTGTATGTTTCGACAGGCATTTTTCATTCTCCTTTTCTAAGCTGTTGAACTGCCTTTTTTTTTTTATTTAAAAAAAATTTTTTTTTCAATGTTTATTTATTTTTGGGACAGAGAGAGACAGAGCATGAACGGGGGAGGGGCAGAGAGAGAGGGAGACGCAGAATCGGAAACAGGCTCCAGGCTCTGAGCCATCAGCCCAGAGCCTGACGCGGGGCTCGAACTCACGGACTGCGAGATCGTGACCTGGCTGAAGTCGGACGCTTAACCGACTGCGCCACCCAGGCGCCCCGAACTGCCTTTTTTTTAAACATTTTTGAGAGAGAGAGAGAGAGAGAGAGCGCGCGTGTGCACTAGTCATGAGCGGTGGAGGAGCAAGAGAGAATCCCAAGCAGGCTCTGCACTGTCAGTGCAGAGCCTGATGCAGGGCTAAATCACATGAGCTGTGAGATCATGACTTGAGCCAAAATCAAGAGTTGGATGACTGAGCCACCCAAGCGCCCCTCCACAGCATTTTTCCATGCTGACATCTTTGTTAAAACATCAAGTACCAGGGGTGTCTTGGGTGGCTTAGCTGGTGAAGCGTCTGACTTCGGCTCAGGACGTGATCACACAGTTCGTGAGTTCGAGCTGCACATTGGGCTCTGTGCTGACAGCTCAGAGCCTGGAGCCTGCTTCGGATTCTGTGTCTCCCTCTCTCTCTCTGCCCCTCCCCAGCTAGTGCTGTCTCTCTCAAAAATAAATAAACAGCAAAAATATATACGTATATTACGTACCTCTTGGGATTGGATTCAGATCATAGTACACGCTATTCTGGATTGGTTGTGTGTTTTCCGTGTTGTCTTAGATATCTTTTTACAGCAATCTCATCCTTTTTAAAGATGGTGTGGTATTCTAACACATGGTTTTGCTGTAATTCAATTCTTTCTTTACAGTCGCACTTGTATCATTACACATTTATGCAAATGTTCATGTAGGATAAATTCATAGAGGTGGAATAGGTGAATCTGAGGGTATGAACATTTTTTTAAGTTTATTTAGAGAGAGATTGCAAGCGGGGGAGGGGCAGAGAGTGTGAGAGAGAGAATCCCAAGCAGGCTCTGCGCTATCAGCACAGAGCCTGAGGCAGGGCTGGATCTCACAAACTGAGATCATGACCCAAAACGAGATCAAGAGTCAGATACTTAACTGACTGAGCCATCCAGGCACCCCCAAGGGTATGAACATTTTAAGTTTTATGTCTTAGATTGGGCTGCTATAACAAAAATGTCATAGACCGTGTGGCTTAAACAACAGACATGTATTTTTCACAGTTCTGGAGGCTGGAAGTCCAAGATCAAGGTACCGGCAGATTTGATGTCTGGTGAGGGCCCTGTTCCTTGTTCATAAAACCTTCTCGTTTTGTCCTCACGTGGCAAAAAGGATGAGAGCGCTCGGGGGGGTCTCTTTTATAAGGGCACTAACTTCATTCATGAGGGCCCCACTTTCATGACCTAACCCTTCTCAAAGGCTCCACGTCCTAATACCAATCCATTGGGGGTTATAGGAATGGGGGGTTATATAGGAATGGTGGGGGGGGGGACAGGAACACACAGTTCATAACAAATAGGTATGTTGTTGTCCTGGTTGTAACTCCTGCTCAGTGTTGGAGAATGCTTGTTTCATGTTCCAGATGTAACACAAGGGTGCAATGCCAGTAAAGAGCACATTTCTTTTTTATTTTTTAATTTTTTTTTAACGTTTATTTATTTTTGAGACAGAGAGAGACAGAGCATGAATGGGGGAGGGTCAGAGAGAGAGGGAAACACAGAATCCGAAACAGGCTCCAGGCTCTGAGCTGTCAGTACAGAGCCCGACGCGGGCTCGAACTCACGGACCGCAAGATCATGACCTGAGCCGAAGTCGGACCCTTAACCGACTGAGCCACCCAGGCGCCCCAGCACATTTCTTATAATGTGAAGTCAGCTTAAAAACCAGCAGACTCGGGACGCCTGGGTGGCTCAATTGGTTAAGCATCCACCTCTTGGTTTTAGCTCAGGTCGTGATCTCACAGTTTTGTGAGTTCCAGCTCCACATTGGATTCTGTGCTGCAGTGCTTGTGATCTCTGTCTTCCCCTCTCTCTTTCCCCCTCCCCCGCTTGTGCTCTCTCTCACTTGCACTCTCTCTCTCAAAAATAAACGTTAAAAAAAATTTTTTTTTTAATTGGAAAAAAAAAAAACCCAAGCAGTCTCGAACCAGACATTAAGAACCAAACAGTGTCCATATAGTGTTAACTTGCTCCTTTCCCATGGGTGTCTGTTAACAGACCTTTCTAGGTAGATCTTTATGTGCCAGCTTTTAAAAAGATGTCTCAGGGGTAAGGGAGGAAAAAGCAGTAGGTTATTCCATTTATACAATAATAGGCAAACAGATATGAGTATATTTGTAAACTGGGGCACTCTACGTCTAACAGTGCCGCCCAGGAGCAGAGGCTATTGGCGATTCAGTAGTTATTTGCATGCCCCCTGTGCACCCAGAGCTGTGCTAGGGCCTGGATGTAGAAGAAAAGATTTCTTCCTTAGTGGAGTTTGTAGTCTGATTCAACGGAGATGGACAATAAACCTGTAATTAGGATAATATCAGATTAGGGTGTGTGTTACAGAGGAAATAGGGTAACGTGGCTGACAGTGACTGCTTTAGGTAAGATGACCAACGTATTATGCTTACTGGAGGTGATTACGTCATGGGATTCTTTCTCTTTACACATTTCAGGTATATAGGTTGTATTTGAATTTTTTATGAGCTTGCATTCATTTTGTAATCAGAATAAGACAGTTTTTGGTTTTTCTTTGAAGTTTTTTTTTTTTTTTATCTTTTCTCATTCCATAGGTTGCCTTTTAGTTTTTGTCGATTGTTTCCTTTGCTGTACAGAAGCTTTGTATTTTGCTGTGGTCCCAATAGTTTACTTTTGTTTTATTTGTTTCAGGAGACATAACTAGAAAAATGTTGCTGTGGCTGATGTCAGAGAAATTATTGCTTGTGCTCTGTTCAAGGATTTTTATGGATTCAGGTGTCACATTTAGGTCTTTAATGCATTTTTGAGTTTATTTTTGTGTATGGTGAAAGAAAGTGGTCCAGTTTCATTCTTTTGCATGAAGAATTGTCCAGTTTTCCCGACACCATTTATTGAAGAGACTGTGCTTTTCCCATTGGATATACTTTTCTTCTTTGTGGAAGATTGACCATACAGCTGTGGGGTTTTTTCCTAGATTTTCTATTCTGTTTTGTTGATCTATGTGTCTATTTTTATGCCAGTACCATATGGTTTTAATTACTACTGCATCGTAATATAATTTAGAATTTGGAATTGTGATTCCTCCTGTTTTGTTTTTCTTTTTCAAGATTGCTTTGGCTATTCCAGGTCTTTCGTGGTTCCATACACGTTTTAGAAGTGTTTGTTCTAGTTCTGTGAAAAATGTTGTTTGTTGGTACTTTGATAGGGATTGCATGCAATCTGCCAATTGCTTTGGGTAATGTAGACATCTTAACATTTATTTTTAGGGTAATACTGTTTATATAATAAAACCCATTACGAAATTTAGGAATGGAAAAGCTTGAGTCTTTTTTTGTAATGTTTATTTTTTTAGAGAGAGAGCACACGTGCACATACAAGCAGGGTAGGGGCAGAGAGAGAGAGGAGACACAGAATTCGAAGCAGGCTCTAAGCTTGAGCTGTCAGCACAGAACCCAACGCAGGGCTTGAACTCACGGACTGTGAGATCATGACCTGATCCGAAATCAGATGCTCAACCGACTGAGCCCCCGTGTGCCCCAAAGCCCAAGTCTTTAGCAGGCAGGCGCCCTCAGGGTCTTGACTCCTAGGACACTGGTACCTCCTCAGTGGGGGATTACCCTGGTTTATCACTGGGGCACCTGATGGCCAGTCCGACTTGAGCTAAGCAGAATCGCATGTTGGGGGCGCCATGGCCATTGCCAGCAACACTTCAGACTTGGGTTAGCACCTTGATATGAGCGGGTTTGTGGTCTGTGAAGGCTGGGGCCAGGGAGCGACCTGAGAAAAACCAAAGGAGAGAATGGGTCTGAGAGCGGAGCTCTTGAGAAGGTGTCCCCCAAGGTGTGTGTAGAACGGGGGATAACTGGGGTGGCGGATGTGACGGAAGTGAGGTCACCTTGAGCCCTGCTGCCTCTCCCCTGGACACCCCAATGTCAGTAGGAGTTAAATGCCCTCACGTCTCTTCTCTGCTGCAGATGCTGTGCGTGAGATCCGGAAGTATGATGATGTGACAGAGAAGGTGAACCTGCAGAATAATCCCGGGGCCATGGAACACTTCCACATGAAGCTTTTCCGTGCCCAGAGGAATCTCTATATTGCTGGCTTTTCCTTGCTGCTGTCCTTGTGAGTGAGGAGGGACAAGGGGCTAGGGGTTGGGAAGGGAGCCCTGGGCTAGCCTGTGACCTTGACTTCTTCAGTCTTTGGTCTTGAACCGGAGGCCTTGTCTGTGCTCTGGAAGCCACCAGATTTCCCCGGAGCCTCCAGCTTTCCTTCTGACCTTCAGAGGCAGTGTGGTGGTGGGAGATCAGTGACTGGAAGGTCAGAAGACTTGTGTTCTGTCTCTGCCATAACTTGCTACGTGCTCTTTTAGGGCGAAACATGCCCAGCTTGCTCTCTGCGTATGGGTTGGAGTAAGTGAAGAGGCGTCGTACTCTGGGAGAGTATCTTTGGAGGCCAACTTAATTAAAGGGGCTAATTGAATAGGAGCCTTTTGGACATGGGCACCTGACCTGAGAAGAGTGGGCAGAAATGTCAGGAAGGGGCTGAGACCATGCTTATGCCCAGCGCCTTCCCCAGTGTAGATCTGTTACAGGAGAATATTGTGCTCCACAGCAGCCTGTGTGTTTCTGGTGGTTTTTGTTTTTTTGTTGTTTTGTTGGCGAGACCGAGTGCCTCAGTCAGGGCTGAGGGGGTGGCTAGTTGGGTAAGACCAAACTGATAATAAAGTACCTGTTTGAGTCTGGAGGCCAGTTTGCTGCCTTCTGCTCTTAAGATTTCCCATCAGAAAGGCCCGGCTGCCCTTGGGCGTGCTAACTGGCTGGGAGTAAACCTTACACTCGGGCCAAGGGCTTCCAGAGGTTAGCAGGGTAGCGTGTGAATTCTTTAGCAGGGCTTTTCTGCCTCTAGTAAGCTGGATATCCTTCTTCACTGGGCATTAGAATGACTACCTGCTTGGGTTTCAGGTTTGCAAAAGAAAAGTCCCTTGTTCAGGTGACCTTAACCACTTCGGGTCGAAGTTGGAAGGTGGTAGGGTTGGAGCCGGAAAGGGCAGAGCTTTTCCAAGTGGTCTGTTGGATCACTGAAGGGGTCTGCAGGCATGCTGTCTTCCAACTGGAGAGTCCAGCAGCGAGAAGGCTGGGAGGATACATACCCTGGAGTTGGAGGGTTTTGGGATGCTCCGAAAAAGAGGCGTGATCTTGTGGTTTGAGACTGAAAGGGAAGCAGGTCCTGGGAGATTGAGTCTAACTGTAGGTGAGCCCCTGGGAGGAGGAAGAGTTGACTGTGTCTGAAGGGCACACAGAGGCCTTGGGGTGTGGGGAGGGACTCCCAGGCCAGCTTACGTTTTCTGTGGAAGATAGGAAGGACAGAAAGAAAACTAAGGACCGCACCAAGAGAGCACACAGAGCTGTAAGAAAAGTGTCGTCAGGAAGGCGAAAGCCTGCAGTGAGCTGGATGGTGAAACACAGAAAGACCTGAGGCAAAGATAGTTACTTTGACCTTTTTATGTAAGGTAAGGAAAGGGCGGGCAGAAAGCCAAGGGTAAAGGAAGCCTTGGAACGAGGGAATGGAAATCCCAGGTGAGGGGCTTAACTTCTGCTCAGACTAACGGCATCCTGTCCAGAGGCTCTTTGAGGCCTTCTGCAGGTGAAATTGCTGGTCCTTGAGGAGCCACGGGGTAGGAGAGGTGCTGGGAGACTCCACACAAACACCCCAGTTTCCAGCCGAGGGAGAGGGCTGGTGAAGAACTGACTAGAGTGTGCAGGCCTGACTTCGATCTCAGTTCGTGTTTTAGAAAGAGTAATAGCCTGTATGCTCTCAGAGAAGAGAGAGAGATCATTGGTGACTATGAACTCAGAGAGCATGAGTTCTGTCCGTCTCACCTGCCCTCCATCCATTTAGTGTGTCTGGACTTTCTCAGCACGGTGTTTGCCAGGCTCTCTTTGGATTCCTAGGGACCAGATGCCGAAGTGCGGTCAGGGTGCTGGCATAACAGTATGCAGTCAGGTGGGATCCTAACTCCCATGAGTAGCTGCTGCAGGGACCCGCTCCATTTGGGGACAGGCTCCACTCTCAGCCTGCTCAGCATTTCTCTGCGGAGGACACTTGGGGCTTGTCATGGTGAGCAGGTGCTGAGAGAGATGGGAGCTGGGAGGGCTTGAACAGCAGGTAGGTTAGCTGCCACTGGGAATCCACAGCTGTCTGGATGGGTTCACTAATAGGGCCGAGTCTAACAAGACTCGAGGTTTTTGTTTTGTTTTTGTTTTTCAACTTTTTTTTTACTCTTTATTTGTTTTTGAGAGAGAGAGAGAGACAGCTCAAGCAGGGGAGGGGCAGAGAGAGAGGGAGACACAGAATCCGAAGCAGGTTCCAGGCTCTGAGCTGTCAGCACAGAGCCTGATGCGGGGCTTGAACCCATGAACCATGAGATCATGACTGGAGCTGAAGTCGGACACTTAACCCACTGAGCCACCCAGGTGCCCTGCGACTCGAGTTTTTAGTGGGGGACACATTTGTAAATGACTGTGTAGGTTCACAAAGGGCGGCAGAGGCAGGGCCAGTCAGGATCTCCTACGGACCTGGGGTTGTGGCTTCTTGCAGCCTAGGGGCAGGTAGTGGCAGAAGAAGAGCTCTTAGCCCCCTGCGTGAAGGCTGGGGCTGCCAGGAGGGAGGTGCCAGCCTCGTTGACCTGTGTCGGCTGGTGCTGCCTGGAGGGTTGCATTTGGGACCCCACCTCTTGCTAGACGCTGGCAAACTGCAGATTTGCATATCTAAACTAACGAGATTAGAATTCAGAGGTGGTCACCGTGGAGGGTAGAGTGGTGCTTATTCTCCACGTTCTGTGTCTTTGAAGTTACTCTCCTGACGGTTCTGCTTTCACAGTCTCTTCCAGAGGGACCCTCCGGGACAGGGCCGTGTGGCTGGGCCAGGGGCAGTGGGTAGCCAAGAGTGCCAGGCGAGTGAGTGTGTGCTCGTCTCAGTCCCCTCTCTCTGCAGCGCTGCGCACCTGGGTGCTCCAGCGTCATTCCTGCAGTTGACTTGTTGACATGGACAGTACACACTCAAGTCTGGTTCTGGGGATGTTTTGGTAAATGCCGAGTCCGGTAACAGCATCATCATCGGGATACAGTTTCCTTTGTAACCTAAGGGAGCGGCTTCAGAGAAGAACACTACTCGTTTACATGCTAGGCTGTTCCCAGAAGGATGCACAGAAGTTAGGAGGATGGAGTGAAATTTGAGCTCGCCGTTCCGGTCTGCTCTTATTCTCTGCCCTAGGAGCCATCTCCCCCACTTTGCCGTGACCTGTCCATTTTACAAGCACCGAACACTTGATCTAGTTCCCTTTTAAACGAGTCAGCCGGGACAAGAGACTGTGGTAGCTTCTTGGGCGTGGTTGTTCCGGCAGCCACGGATCTCCTACCTCTCCATTGTAGCTAGAAGATGCTTCACTGCCCCTGCTGCACCCTCCCATGTCCCTGTCCAGTAGCTGATCCAAAAAGATGTGAGGTTGGTCTCGTACAGCTTCTTAGAAGAGGAAACGGTAACCCCAGGGATCAGTGTGGATTCCCCAGTTGCCCACAAATAGTCTGTGTAATTGTTTCTAAAATTTTCCAGAAAGACATACTCCTCCCTAATCTAGGGGTGAGGTCTTATACGGTGGCTGTGGTCCTTGAGGAACTTCTCTCTTTGCATGTAAACCATAGAAGTGTCTTGTCTAGACTTGACGTCCACATGACCCGTATACGTGGCTTGCAGGAAACTCAATGAAAACAAAACTGTCATCTTTGTTACTTTTATTATAAAGTTATACCTGTTCATCACAAAATAAAGGCCCCCAAATAATCTAGAAGTGTCAGGCACCTGGGGCACCTGGCTGGCTCAGTCGGTGGAGCATGTGACTCTTGATCTTGCTTGGGGTTGTGAGTTCAAACCCCATGTCGGGTAGAGAGGTTACTTAAAAATAAAATCTTTTAAAAAAAATGTCAGGCGCGGGAGGGAGTGCCTCGTCTCATCCCCAGAGATGGGTAATAATTGGGATGTTTCCAAAGTTTTAAAATAACGTTTTACGTAACGTGTAACTTTTCTCTTACGAGTGCCGTGGGTTCTTTTGCTCTGCTCTGACTTGCCCTTTTCACTCAATGATCTATCTTCGTGATTTTTCCAAATGACTCATGCAGACTTCTCTTGTTTTTAACGGTCGTGTAGTCAGTCATGTGAGGGGACCATTGTGCGTTTAACCAGTTCCCTGCTCCCAGATACGTGAGCTGGTTTGAAATATTTAGTATTAGAAACCACTTTCCCACGTCAGTCCTCCCAGGCTGTGTTCCTTTTTGCCTCTGAACTCTCTCGAGTCGTGGGAAATGGATCCGTGGTGTCCTGTTCCCCTGGCGCCTCGCTGCTCTGACCGCCTGTAGCCCAGCAGCCTCAGTAGGAACTGAACCTGGGAGCTTGTTGGAAACGCAGATCCCCAGACCTGCCCCCGGCCTTCTGGTGAGGGCCTGCGCTTGAGCAAGCTCCCGGCTGCTCCCCGCCCCGTGCACATTAGTGCTTGGACGGCACCGCTCTGGCACATCTACCCAAGCGCAGTACTCCAGAGGTCACCAGCGGATGGCAGTTGTGGCCGTGTTGTGCAGTTTCACTACCTGGGATAGGAGTCCTCTGTGTCTGGACACAGTCGAAGGCATTTAAAACACTTGGAGAGCTCTCTTGCTCTCCTCGTTTATCTGCTTGGTTCAGAAACCATGCTGTGCCTGCCCTGTGACGTTTGAAGCACTTTCCCCTTTGAAGAACGGCTGTCTCGTCTGTTAGCACCTACTGTGTGCCCTACGTGGAGGGCTGCCTCCTTGTATTGTTTTGTTCTACGTGTCTTTGTCTGTGGGCCCCTGAACATGTTGTTTTAATATTTTTAAATTCATTTTTTATTTTTTTACTTTAAAATTATTTTTTTAGAGAGAGTGCACACATAACACACACAAGTGGGTGGGGGGGGGAGAAAATTCCAAGCAGGCTCCACACCCAGCACAGAGCCCGATGCTAGGCTTGATCACAACCACGAGGTCATGACCTGAGCCCAAATCAAGAGTTAGACGTTCAACAGACTGAGTCACCCAGGCGCCTCTAAGAATTTTCTTTTCTTTTTAAGTAATCTCTGTACCCAAGGTGGGGCTCGAACTCATGACCTCAAGATCAGGAGTTGCATGCTCTCCCAGCTGACTCAGCGTGGTGCCCCGGAACCACTTAACTCCTGTCAGCTGTACGCAAACCTCCAAAAGAACGAGCAAGAGAGATCTCTCTCTGCAGGGTCAGGTTTGGTTATGTTATGGCAGTTGCTTTGTGTGTTCCCACTCACAGTCGTCACTCAGCGGACACGTGAGCATTACTTGCCACGAGACGGTGCCGGGTTGTTGCCACGGAAAGGAGAAGACGACAGGCAGTTGGGGGAGGCCTGCACATGAGTAGCCCTTCTTGCCCTGTGTTGGAGCTACGGCTGGAGAGGATGCCTGGGGTGCCACGCCCGTACAGATCCACACGTAGAGTCGCAGCGTCTGAAGAAGGACTCAACATTGGGAAGTCAGGAGACTGGATCCCCCCAGGTCAGGGCGTGGCTTTGGATAGGCTCCTCCCCTCTTGGCACTCTGTGTTCTCATCTGTTAAAATGAGGGCTTGTCTCTAAGACTGCGTGGCCCTGTGACCTCACCTCTGTGTGTGAGCTGTTTGTGTGGCTCATTAGGGTTCTGGTTCCGTTCAGACCCAGGAAGAACTTTAATAATCGGCTTTGTTCTGTGGGCCTTATCAGTGGAGAGACAAGTGGCCCGAGTCGCACAAGTTCTAAGTGGCCCGAGCCCAAGCTCACACCTAGTCTGATCCTCTGCTCAGATAGCCGCTCATCTGGTGGGAGCTGTCAATATCAGATTGTTGGTTTTCAGCCCGCCTCTGACTGTAGACCAGATGGTGGGCTGGTTTTTTCCCCCAAGTAGTTATTGCCCAGCTTTTGGTAGAAAGGCTCCTGTGCCGTTTATAAGCTAAAGTCTACCTTCCTGCATGTCCTCCTTGTTAGTGTTGCTTTCACGAGTCTGACTACTCTCTCGGTCCCTTTCATACAGCTGAAGATTATTGCCATCTGGTAACACATAGTCCTTGGAGGAAGATGAGGCTTTAAATACATAAAATAAATTTTTTGAAATGTTATTATTCCCGTAACCGCTGTTGACCTATACCTTTGCTGTGTATCTTCCTAAGAGTTTTTTACACCTGATAGCAGCTACCACTTGCTAAGCATTCTATATACCACACCCAAGCAGGGGTGCCTGGAGGGTTCAGTTGGTTGAGCATCAGACTTAATTTTGGCTCAGGTCATGATTTCACCGTTCGTGAGTTTGAGCCCCATGTCAGGTTCTGAGCTGACAGTGAGGAGCCTGTTTGGGGTTCTCTCTGTCTCTCTGCCCCTCTCCTGCTCACTTACATGTGGGTGCGTTCTCTCTCTCTCTCTCTAAATAAACATTTAAAAAAAAAAAAAGAGGCTCTGGGGCGCCTGGGTGGCTCAGTCGGTTAAGCGTCCGACTTCGGCTCAGGTCATGATCTCATGGTTTGTGAGTTCGAGCCCCGTGTCGGGCTCTGTGCTGCCAGCTCAGAGCCTGGAGCCTGCTTCGGATTCTGGGTCTCCCTCTCTCTCTGCCCCGCCCCTGCTCACAGTGTCTCTTTCTCTCAAAAATAAACATTAAAAAACTTTTCTTTAAAAGGCGGGCTCAACCAGTAGCTGCCACGTGGGAACTTGCATTTTCTTTCTACCAAGTTTATCATGAGCATCGTTCTAGAACAACTGATCTGCCTCTCCAGCATTATTGCATGTCTAACCAGTTATCCACTGTTGAGCATCAAACCCCTCTTCCCCCATTTTTCTGGTCATAAACCGTGAAAACACCCCTCAGTTGCCATTTTGCACGCACCTCAGGCCAGGTGCTGTGGGTCTCCTGATCCTGTTGGAAGCCTCTGCCTCTTTCGTTTGTGTTTGCACATGTTGCGCTGGTAGGTGCTGGCTCGGCCCCTGAACCCGAGGAAATTCGTCTGAGTGTGGGGTGCGTGGGTCAGGTGTGGTGAGAGCGAGGGTAGAGGGCTTTGAGTGCTGCTTTCTGAGTTTGCACCTGACCTCCGTGTGGCAGAGGGCACTGCATCTTGGTCAGAGTCGCGTGTCCGTGTTTGACAACGGCGCAAAGGTTGGAGTGGGTGGGAGAGTCCAGATGGAGGGAGACCGAGTCGGAGTTTGTGGGAGAGCGAGCTGCCGGTGGCCTGAGGCAGGGCACGGTAGCAGGGGTGCTGAGGGAGGTTGGAGAGGTGCAGGTGAGAAGGGAAGGAGCCAGCGGGGTTTCTGAGGCTGAGGGGCTGGCGGTTGTGCTGGGGGCGCTTGCAGGGTGGCGGTGCCAGAAGATCCATGTGTTGGAAGGAAGGGAGCTGGCAGGGCTCGCTGGCAGGAATGAGGACCAGGCTCAAGGAGGCAAAGGGCGGCCAGTCAGCAGGATGGGCCGTGGGCGGCTTCGTGGAGGGGTTGACGGATGGGTAGAGGGAAGTGCCGGCAGGGTGGCCGCTCCCTGGGATTGAGATGCGGTGAAACGGAAACATGCCAGGAGAGGTAAGACCGGGATAGAGACCCAGAGACTGCAGTGCAGGTTAGTGGATGTGGGGACCACGGAGGAAGAGAGCGATGCTCAGAAGAGAGGCTGCTCGTGGCACTGGCTCCGAGCAGGGTCAGGAGCACGTTGGGTGGCTGGAATTGGGTTGAGCACTCCTCATAATTGGGGAAGAGGGCCTTGGGCTTAAAGAAAGCATCACATCCTTAAATAAGCCTGCTCTTCCCTCCAGCAGTGGGCGGCAGGGGGTGGGAGCGGGGTCTGGGCTTTCGTCCCCGCTCTGCTGCATGGGTCCCCTCTCTGCTGCATGGCGGCGCTGATGTGGGCAGCTCCTTCCCTTCCCGGGTCCTCGTGCTCCTTTCTCTTTGGGCTGGGCCACGGAGTTGAGAACTGCTGTCCCAACCCAGAAGCCTGGAGGTGCTCTGCCATTTTTCCTTGTCCCCTGTGATCTGTCCCTGTGGGTTTTGTTTTTTTTAATCCTGGTAAAGTACACGTAACGTTAACCGTCGGAACCATTTTGAAGCGTACGGTGCAGTACTGTTGAGGCCGTGCACGCTGTCGTACAGCCACGTTCCAGAACTCTTCGCCTTATAGAACTGAGACCGTCCCCCTTTGATGGCCTAGGGATCCCACCTCCCGAGCCTGCCTTCCTCATCTTTGGAACCACTGCCATGGCGGCACTGCTCTCATCCCAGCTGGGCTTCCTGATGCCATTTGTGCCCCCGTAGCCCCAGACAAGTGATCTTCCCGACACGGAGAATTGATCCCACCACTCCCTCCTTTCAGTCCGTCCCTCCACAGCACCTTTGGCCTAGAGGCTTGACAGCCAGCTCCTTCAGGACGTGAGCCCTCCTTTGCAGCCTTCTATAGTCTCTGCCTTGCCCTCTATATGTCATGAGCTGGCTCTGTGGTTCCCCTTTCCCAAGTGTTTCTGTGGCATCTGCTTGGAAGCCCCCCTCCCCATTCTCCCCTGATGGCCCAGCTAACGCCTGCTGCCTCTTCATGCTTTCCTGAAGCGTCTCTCCCGACTCTGCTCTGTGAGGCCCGCTCCGCACCGTTCGCTGGCCTTAAAGGCTGTCCTCCAAGGCCCCGGGCAGCCTGTGAGGTGTGGCACGGGAACCTGGGCTCGTCCGCTGCAGGCTGGTCAGCTCTGTGCCGAGGGGCTGGGTGCGCACCACGGGCTGGTTAAACCACTAGGGACTGAGTAAGGCGTTGTGGGCAGGTGAGGACAGTTTTAGGCCTCTGTCCGGGTTGAGCCTGGCAGACTGCCACGGCAGGCGTTCTAGATTGGAAGCCCAGCTCTCCGGTCTCCTGAGCTCCCGCAGTAGAGACCCCAGGGGCGTTATGAAAACAGCGCGTGGACCCCCAGAAGGTGCGGATGGCTGTTGGCCCCGGCACCACACTTGGGTCCTCCGGTCTGTGGCAAGGATACCTGCAGGTTGCTGCTTAGTAAAGATTTGGGCAATTGCAGGCTCTGTCCAGTCTATTAGTATCTCACACCCCTTTCCTCGGTTCTTGCTTCCCCACTTGAGACTGGCAGCTGGCCATCATCCCTCTGGAGTCGCTGGGACTGTGGCCGCACAGCAGCTCCTGCTGGGCTGTTTTGAGTGTTCAGAGGGCCACACTGTCTCTTTTTTTCCCTCTGCTTTTGCTAAAATGTCAGTCCGGGTCGGGACCAAAGTAGTGCTCACCATCCAGACCCAGGACCCCTGGACCCCGCAACGTGTAACGACCTGAATTTGGTCCACAGGGATCTCTTGTCTTCTGTGTACCCCTCTGGGTTGGATTGTGTTGCTTCATTTAGTCCAGATGGGGCTACCCCTCTGCTTCTCTGCCAAGTTTCTCTCCTTAATGGCCACTGACCTAGTGGCTGGGTTGCTTGTTTGAAGCTGATTGAGTCCCTGTTAACCCCCAGGGTAGAATTCATCCAGACCCTCTGAGGCGGGCAAGGGCTCTGCTTTGCCTTCAGGCCAGCCCTGCTTACCGCCGGCCTCTAGCTCTGGGGACAGCTGCTGCCTGCGTGACTACCGGGGCTTGTGCTGAAGGTGAGGGGAGCCGAGCCGCCTGCCTGTGCCGGGCAGGGGCCCGCGTCCGGCCTGGGCTCTGCTGCTCTGCCCTGACCGTTGGCCGCTTCCCCCTCCCCCCGTGATGACCCGTGGCGGCCCTGAGAGGCAGGCTGCTGTGACCGTAGTGGGCTTGGGAATCGGATATGGCTTTGGAAACCTGGGTCTGTTCCTGGCTGTTCGGTGACCTCGCGTAAGTCACGTAAGCAACTTCCCTGAGCCTTTCCCCGGATCTGTAGAGCGAGGACGAGGGTACTCCTTGTGTGCTTGGGGTGGGGGTTGAGGGGATTCAGGAGATGTTCTCAGCCTCGTTTCTGGCACGTAGGGAGTATTTTGTGAATAGTAGCTGTTCTCTGCATCACCTCGAGGAGGGCTAGACTCTTGTGGGCTTTTCCTCACTGTGCGGTAGGCTGTGCCAAGCCCAGGTGGAGAGTCAACGAGAAGGCCCAGTCTTGGTCCTCAGGGACCTCGTGTCCCTGGTCGGGCACGGGGCTGGTGGAGTGGAGCGGGAAAGGCACTGCAGCCGGAGCAGAAGGTCGGGGGAGGGCATCCTCAGGGCACCCAGTGAGGTGGTGTTCGGGGGCTCTCAGCCCGGGCCAAGTGCTGGAACCGCCCCGGCTGCTGCTCTCTTTCTTGACCATTTATAGAGGCGGACTAGGAGTCTGGCCGTGCCCCCGCCCCAGCGCCCCAGTGCGATTTCAGCAGCGAGCGCCTCATGGCCGCTCCCCACTGCCAGGGTCCCCTCGCCGTGGATTACTTTGAAGCAAATCCCAGATCTCATGTTTATGGGCAAAGCAAAATTTAGGTTTGTCTCTTTGCAAAGAGAGGAACTTAAAGTCCTAAGCAATAGTAAGGACTTTATGGTAACAGCTTTGTCATGTAATCTTGTTAGTGACTATTCATGTATTCTTGATTGCCTTGTAGGTTTGGGGTTGGGGTTTTTTTCTTAATTTTTTTAACGTTTTTATTTATTTTTGAGACAGAGCATGAGCAGGGGAGGGGCAGAGAGAGAGGGAGACACAGAATCTGAAGCAGGCTCCGGGCTCCGAGCTGTCAGCACAGAGCCCGATGCGGGGCTCGAACTCGCAGACTGAGATCATGACCTGAGCCGAAGTCGGACGCTCAACCGACGGAGCCACCCAGGTGCCCCGGGGTTGGGGTTTTTTATAGTTTGTTTAAATTGGTATCTAGGTGAGGCAACTAAGGGATTTTTAAAATCCTGATGCTCAGGCCTGCTGAAAGATGGAGTGATTTAGGTGGCGGCCTTGTCACAGAAGGCCGGGCACGGCTTTGGTTCTCAGTTCCTCTTGCCCCGCTGCTCTATCGGTGGCTGTATTGGCTGCGGTCATTTTTCTGAGGGTACGAACAGATCTGGACACCAGGACAGCACTGCAGACCTGGACACTGAGGAAGTCTTATGGAAGCGCCCCCTCCAAGGCCCACTCCGCCCACTTGTAGGGGCATGCGGTGTCCTGTGGGTGCTGGGCCAGGAGGGGCTCTGGTGGAGGGGCTGTGCTGAAGCAGGAGACAGGGAATTCTTCACACACTGTCCCAGCAGGACCGTCTGACATGCCTCGGAAAAAGCCTCGCGGAACGAGCGTCCACTTTTAAAATCCAGATTGTCTGCTCAGCTACTTGATTTGGTCTGAAGAATTCCCTTCTTTGTGCTCTAAAAGCAAATGGTGAATGATCTCCTCCTTTGGGGCAGAGCACCAAGTGCGCAGAGGTTCCTTCTTCTGGGCTCCAAGGTCATTGAAAGCCTGGCCTTCCAGGAGGGCCCCTTTCTGAGGCAGAGGGTGTGGGAGCCGGGAGCAGGGTTCTGGACGGAAAGGGACCAGTAGGGCTCCCTGCACTGCCCTCTACCAGCTGTCTGCAGGGTGGAACTGCTCGTGCTGCCAGAGCGTGCTGGTGGCACTGAAGAGCTGGACTTGGCCATTTAATGTCATTCTAATTCATTTAAACTCAAAAGGATATGTGGCTGGTGGCCTTCGCACAGGACTGTGTAGCTGAAACCACTTCTCATCCTTTAATTCGATGCCCTGGTCCAAGCATGTTTCCCACGCTCCCAGCGCGGCACATTGCCTGCTGGAGGCACTGCCTTGTTTCCTTTGGACTTTAGTTACTACCGTGCTGGGCACATCCAGGGCTGACGGCTCCCTCCCTCCCACTCCTTTGACTTCTGCGGTCACCAGGTGGACCACCGGCATGTTTGAGTCCTGGCTGTCTGCCCTCCCTCATTCAGTTGCTCTCTGTTCTCCAGGTTACACAGAACCTATCAGATAGCTGGTTGCAAGAAGGCAACACGATAGCCCCCCCACCCCCAGCAGCACAGCTCGCTCCTGTCCGTTGCTTCTCTTTAGTTCTATGGGGTGGACAGCCACATGCTTCCACCCGGGTCCCCTCTAGCTGGCTTCACTGGCCTCAGGGTGGGCGAGCACCACCTGGCTGTTGCTATAGGCGCTGGCATTTACCCTGACCCTTGTGCCCCGCCTCCCCATTTTCTATAGCCTCTGTGCTTGAGGGCTAAGAGGAAGGTCAGGCACGTATGCAAGGGTGTTCACGGGTAGGCCCTCTGGAACGACTGTCCTTGGATCTTGAGTCAACTCTTCCTGCTGTTTTCTAGGCCTTCTTTTCATGCTCCAGGCTTCTTAGGGTGTGAGTTTCCTGGGGCCGCTTCTGCACTGTTACTTTCATTCTACTGTCCCCGAAGCCTTTTGCTAGGGCATCACCTGGCTTTTGGTTCCTCTCCATGATGGCCTTTTCCTCCTGTATGTTTTTTCCTGGACAGGTGGGCAGGCTGGGGTCACCCAGAATCCACCCTGTGGAGCTCCTTTCTGGCGCCAGGCTGCAGTCAGTCTGGAGAGTCAACAGGTGGCACTGTGACACTAGCTTGTGCCCACTTGCACAGGGGCAGCGGAGTGAAGGGGAGTTGCCTGCCTACTTGTCCCCATAGTGGGGTCCTGGTGACCCAGTGATGCAACTCACCCGAGGGCATGGCACCAGGAGATGCCTGGTAAATGCTAAGTGGGCAGGATCAGCAACAGGGTCAGGGTCATGGGGGGCGGGGAGGGGGTTGCCACAACCATGGAATATTCCATTTGGACCTTGGGAGGACCCTCCCCTTGCTTGTACCCCACTTCCTGTTAAGCCCCTGTCTGCCTCCCCCACTTGCCCAGAAGAGGGACACAGGATTGGTGCAAAGCACGTAAGAACCATGTCTTCCCCACTTGATATGGTTGGCACTGTTTCTTTAGTGTCCACACAGAGAGTCTGTTTCTCCCGCGTTCCCTGTTTACTCAACCTTTTATAAAAGCACGAGAGCACTGCTCAGTGTCCAAAAACATTTTATAAGAAAGCTGAGTTGAATTCAGGTATTTGGGGATGACGTTTATCTGCCAAGGAGACATCTGGATTTTCTTAAGGTTTGTGTGCCGGCTTTTCCCCTCTGTCGCTGGGTGCATTTATTCCGGACGCTGGGCCTGTCAGCCTCGTGCCTTTGGGAAATCCCTTTGGCTCCTGGGTTCTCGTGTGTTGTCCAGACGTGGATGGCTAAGAACAGTCACGTGCCTGCATCATAGTTCTTGGGCAGTGGAGCAGAGTGTGATGGAGGGTAAGGGGCAGGAGACAGAAAAGAGTACATCAGTCTTTTGTCCTGCCTGGCATCTCTTACTTAGGCTATTGAGATTTGGAGATTCTGAAGCTGAGCTCTTCTCCCGTGTCTGCTCTGTCCTGGGTCTGGGGCCTGATGGAGACTCAGAGCACTGAGGGAACTCATAAAAGAGCACATTGGTGTGCCGTGAAGGGCCGCGGGGGTAGTGGCGCAGCTGGATCTTGACGGGCAGGTTGGAGGCAAGAACTCGGGCCCAGTATGCGGGGGCACTTCCAGAAGGCCAGCTCCTGGGCTCACTGCTCTTGGCTTGGCCCTGGGCCCCCCGGCTTTGGTGATGAGTGTTTTTCCGCCTGCCTCTTAGCTACCACTGCAGTCACGAGCCTGGCTTGCTCATCAGCACGGTCTTACATGGCATCTCTCCACCGCTGTTTCCCGTCACCCTATTGCTCGACTGAGTGGCAAGTTCTGTGCCTGTGTCCTTGTCAGTGTGGCTGGGTTGAGGGACAGTGGAGTTGGGCGGGGGGGAGCCAGGGCCCCGGGGAACAAATGACGATTTGGAGAGGTGGTAAGGGGGAGAACAGAGTGACAGCAGCGTGGCCACGCAGCACGGCCACGTGGGGGTGTGCAGAGGCGCTGTGGGAGAACCAGGAAAGGAGGACCCAGGAGGGTCAGGAAAGGCTTTTTGGGAAGGTGGTGGTTGAGCTGGATGTGACTCGGCGGTGGGCGTTCTGAGACAGAAGAGGAAAGGCTGCTGCAGGCTGGGGTGCGGTGGCATGGAGAGCAGGCGAGCGAGAACCTGGCGTGTTCCAAGAATGCCCGGCCATTGGGTGTTACTGGAGCAGAGCCTCCGTGGGTGGTGAGGGGAGAGGGCCCACGGTGGGTCTGGCATCAGAGGGCTTGAAGCAGAGGGGTGACACGATCAGATTGTCCTGGAGAAAGACCACTCTGGTTTGCTTCTGGGGTGTGGATTGCAAAGTCGGATGGTCGTGGATAGGGAGGAGGCTCTCAGGAGCTGTTAAAATCACCCAGGGAAAGGAGTATTGAGGCCATCGCTGTTGGCAGTGGGGACGACTGGGAGATTGTCTGGAGGTGATGTGGACGGGACTGGGTGGGGGCTGGGGGTGGAAGGAGAAGGGTGCAAGGTGCTGTAGAAGCAGAGTGTGGGTAGATTGGCAATGTCCTTCACAATGGGGTGCAGGGACGGCCCGCCCAAGGACATGCTGAGCGGGGCTTGTTTCGGGGCCCCTCTGGAGCCGCCTTTAGCAGGCAGTTAGATGTAGGGGTTTAGCGTGAGATCAACCCCGTTGGTGGTGAGTTCAGTGGGTAGTGAGGGTTGCTTGAGTCCGAGGCGGGAGAGACTCCCACAAGGAAGGCAACCTGTCAGCTGCACCGAGTGCCACGAATAAGCGCCCCAGGGATTCCAGGGCACTCCTTTGATCTGGTGGTTAGGCCAGAAGCTGTCCTGCCCCTGACTTGGCCAGGGCAGGTCTTAGGTTAGTGGGCTGCCGAATGGAGGGAGGAAAGGAGGGAGGAGAGGAGGAGGGGCTTGGGCCAGCAGGAGGGAGAGCTCCTTGAGAGCCAGGTTCCTGGAGGGAGGAATTACCAGAACCGACCAGGGCAGGGTTGGAGGAACAGGTCTGACAGGGAGCCAGAGGATGAGAGATCAGGGGCTGGGGCAGGGTACCGGAGGGTGCCTGCTCTGGTGGTTTCTGTCCCGCACCGAATGGGGTGATCCTCACTAAGGGCAGTGAGCTCGGGCGGGGCTGGAGCAGGTTGAGGTTTCGGGAAGCTCCTTGCAGGGCTCTTGTGCTAGTTTCTGGGGTTTTTCCCTGGCCTGTGTTAGTAACCCTGCTTCTCCGTAGCTGGGGACATGCTGGGAGGGTGCTGAGGAGAGCTGGGCTCCTGCTGTGTCGCTAGCGTCATCACCACAGTCACTCTGGACCCAGCCTCCCTGGATGACCGGGGTGGGGGTGGTAGCCGTGGTCACTTAGAGCGCTGCTGGAGTCCCTCTCACGTCAGCCCTCTGCCTGGCCTTGTCGTGACACAGGGGGTGTGTCACTCTTGGGCTTACTTGCCCCATCTTTGCCTGCTGGGTCCACCAGGTGGCACACGTGCCCTCCCCCCAGGCCGTGTCCATCTGGGAGGAGGGGCTTCCTCCACATCATCAGAATCTGCTCAGAGCTGCCTGAGTACTCCTTGCTGGGAGGTATAAGAGGTTGGGGCTTAGTCAGACTTGCCTTTCTTTCTGGGTCCTTCCAGTGATTTCCGCCCTGCTGACATGAGTCAGGTGTGTTGCTTTTCTCTGGCTTCTGGGGTGCTTGGGAGTTCCTTCCACTTCCAGGGCTCCAGCCCTGTATAGTCAGGGGCTGAGACAGGGAAACCTGAGCCCTGGGCCACGAGGTCCCAGCTGCTAATTTTAGAGAGCACATGTCATTGGAAACTCTCCCTTCCTGCCAGGAACCAGCAGCCTGGCTTTCCCCATACTGCCAGGGGCCCCTGGAGCCTCTCTGCAAACCAGGAAGCACGAGGGGCATATGAGGGCCCCTGTGTGCCCACCTCCCCTACCCCTTACCCAAGTGCTTGTTCATGACAGGGACTCTTTTGGGGGCCAGCGCCAGCAGGGCAGCTCACGTGGTTTCTGTCCCCATCCCTTCGGGCCATCTGAGTAGCAGGTATCCACGAGAACCCTGCGAAGGCTGGCAGGTGCTTGGAAAGGATGGTCTGGGAGCAGGCATCCAAGTCTGTCTTGTCTCTTCTGAGCAAGCACTTTGTTGTGGAAACACCCTGCACAAAGCGGAGTCTTTCCCTGTTCCCCAGGGGTGCCCGTAAGCGCCTTCCTCGTAGCTGTAGCTGGCCTGGGCCTGTGTCCCAGGTGTGTGGGACCCGTCTCCTTTGTTACTGTTGGAGCCGGGCCTTTTCCAGTTCCCCTCTCCTCCCATCAGGCAACGTAGCAAGCGCAGGGGTGGCCGTCGGGGGAAATGCAGCAGCCCGTGACCCCCAGCTGCCACCTATTTGCCATTCGTTGGCGGGTCTGGACCTGAGGTGTGTGTCGGGGCCCTGATTCTTCCTTTTCTGCTTCCCTAGCCCCGGGAGTCCTTTCTGTGTTTCTCTCATTTGGCGTGGGAGCAGTTCCCTCCAAATGGAGAACGGGTGGTGGTTCCAAGCTTGGACCTTGTGGTCAGAGAGACTGGAGTGGGGATTTCTGCCGTGTCCGTTTTTGGCTCTTGACGTCAAGCAGTTGCTTTAGCCAGTTTCCCCTCTATGAAACGGGGGCAGTGATCCTGCTACAGTATCAGGTGGGTGTGAGGATTTGGCCCAGGAGTTGGAAATGCCCCCAGATGCTAGCTGCTCTCATCGTTTATCACGACGAGCCTGACTTCACGGCAAGGAAAATGGTACTGTGGCTTCTCTGGAATACCCAAGCGCCGACCTGGAAAGGGGCAGGTTCAGGGTCCTCCGGCCATAGCTAGGCCTGGCCTAGGGTACCCTGTCACTGTGCTGCTTCCCACACCATCGGGACCGAAGGACGGCCTTAGAGCTTCAAGCAGCCATTTTGGGGCAGTATTAATCATTCTGGTGGCAGAAGACAGCTCGCAGGCTCCACCTTTTCCCTTGTGTTGCCAGATCCAGGCTGGCGGCATCTTGCTTGGCTGCCCTGGCAATCTAAGAGGACAGGTCTAGGCTGGAGGCAGGCTTGGGGCAGGAGCAACCAAGAGAAGATCGTGCCAGCCATTTTTCCTCCTTTCTTTTGTTCACTTCTCCTTTCTTTTTCAATTATAGCCTGCTGAGACGCCTGGTGACTCTCATCTCCCAGCAGGCCACACTGCTGGCCTCCAACGAAGCCTTTAAAAAACAGGCAGAGAGTGCTAGTGAGGCGGCCAAGAAGTACATGGAAGAGAATGACCAGCTGAAGAAGGTGAGCTCTGCCTGCTGGACTCTGTCACGTGACATTCCTTACGGGCCACAGCGTCACTGTTGGCCTATTGGGCTGGGGAACGTGTGACAGTGCTGGTGTTGGCAAAGCCGAGGGGTTGGGTAGAAGGGAAAGGTTCTCAGTGGGGGCGTGTATGGGAGGGGCCTGGGGGACTCCGCAGGGAGAGGGACACCCTTGTTGCTCCCTTGTCTCTACGTGCTACATCTGGGCCAGACTTTTTCCTGGTAACACTGACTCTCTAATGAGCTGAACCCTGTGCTGTGAACCATGGGCAGGCTAACAGAGGAGAATGCAAGGTAAGGCCTGTGGTCTCCGGAGGACTGTATCAGCTGGGGACAAGGCAGGGATGGGGGGCGGGCAGCCGGTCTTAAAAGGTTTGTCTGAGGAAGTGAGGTGTCTGTGGAGCTGGGAAGGAGATGGACAGATGGACTTGGGCTCATAGACAGGATGGGATTGCATGGGCAGGGATGAGTTCGGGGCTCCGTGGCCGGAGCGAGCTGTGGAGCCTGGGCAGAGGCGGGGAGGGCGTTGGTCACTTAGGGGTGATTGGCAAAAACAGATGACAGCGGATCGAGTCACTGGACGGAGGTAAACTCTGCAGAGCTGCTGGGAAAGAGAGGTTGGGTGTATGGCCTGTGAAGTGCAGCAGGTGGCCACGCTGGCCCTTCCCTCTGCCTGTGGCTGGGGAGAAGCAGTGGCCCAGTTCTGTGCTGACATTTCTGAAGGGGCAGGTGCCTGGGACAGCTTGAGGAATCACACTCAGTGGGGAAGACAGAGCTGGATTGCCTGCCTCCCTCCCTCCCTCCCAAGTAACCCGTGCCTTTGGCGTTCTTCCTAGGAAGCTGCTGCTGGCGGAGTCAAGTTGGATGGTAGGGATGCCGAGGAGAAGGTGGAAGAAGAGAACAGGAGCCTGAAGGCCGAGCTGAAGAAACTGAAGGACGAGCTGGACATCAGCAAGCAAAGTGAGCATTGTCCTCAGGTGTCCCCCAGCCCCTGAAAGTCTAGAACTTCCACTCGTGGTGGCTGTCCCCCTCTTGCCAAAGTGTTAATAACAAACGCGCGCTTGGGCTCAGGAGCTGGTCGAAAACAGACCAGTGATACCCTGCTTGTCCAACCCCGAGGGTTGGGGCTCGGTGGTAGAGCGTGCGTCTGGGGGCCCGGGGAGCTCTGGGGTGCTTGTAGACTGACTCCGGAGCACCTCACCCAGCACCAGGCCTGGGGACGGGTGCTCTGTGCAGGCGGTGGCATCCCCAGGGTCTTTGGGGCGGGGATAGAAAGAAGCCATGCCAGAGCTGCTTGCAGCGTTCCTGAAAAACCTGCTGTGAGCTCATCTGCTCCCTTCCTGAAGGCCCCACCTGACACGCCCTTTGCCGTCAGCTCTGAGGATGGGATTCTGCTCCCTGCCTCCTGCTCTCACCTCAGCATTCTCAGACTGTTTGCCCCACGCCCTCGGCCTCCCTGAAGTCAGCCATGCTGAGAGCCACTTGGAGTCCCTCCATCAAAGGGGCTAGGGGGTCCTTCGTGTTTCTCCGCTTCCCCCAGCTGTGGTGGCCACCCCCCCCCCCCAACTTTGGGGGCTCTCATGACAGCCGGCAGGGAGCTTTCTTGAGAGGAGCCGTCTCCTAGACAACCTCAGTGAGGACAGATTTTGGCCTGTGTCTGGTGTCTCCCGCAACTGGGTTTTTACTCCCTAATCCCTATCTTTCTGTTTCCCTTTCCTCCTTACCTGCGTCACCGCCAGAACTAGAAAAAGCTGAAAATGAGGCTCTGGCCATGCGGAAGCAGTCTGAGGGCCTCACCAAGGAGTATGACCGCCTGCTGGAGGAGCACGCGAAGTTACAGGTCAGCACGCTGGTCTGCTCTGTTGCATCGGATCAGAACCTCCCGCCTCCCCCCATGCCTCCCGCGCCCCGAGCAGGCACAGAGCAGGCCCATCCCCAGCCTAGCCTGCCCGGCAGAGCCTTTGAGAGACCCCGGTGGCAGACTGGCTGCTCTGTCTCCCACTGCCCCCCTCTTCCTCCATTGCTGCTGAGGCTGGGTGTAGAGAAGAGCCTGCCAAGCGGTGCCAGCCTGGGCCCAGCAGCTGGAACCTGTTTTCAGCCTAGAGGGGTGTGGCTTGGCAGATGGCAGCCACTTGCTAAAGTGGCCTCAGCCATGGGTCCTCTGCACTGTGGCCGGCCCAGCCCCGTGCCTGGTGTCAGTTCCTTTGAGAGGAGCTCCTCTTACTTGTGCGCCTGGTCTGTGGTGTGGGGCCCCTGATTCTAGTTCAAGTCTTCTACCGGGAAGCTCCAGGACTGGCAGCTCTCCTGTACACGGGGCTGTGGGGTGATACAGGGCCCTCCACTTACCCCCCCCCCACCCCAGGTCCTCTCTGAGTCCTCAGATGATCCGATCTGGAAGCTCAGGTGGCCCAGAAATTGGGTGTGAGGGGCAAGTAAACACCCCTGAGTTCTGACCATTTGCCGTGTTGCTTGGCTGTCCCAAGTTGGGCCGCAACAGTGGGTGATGAGGAAGGCCCCAGAGGAGGACCGATGGCCCCATTGTAGGGCACGCTTACCAGCAGGACCTGTAAAAGGCGTGCAGAATTGGGAAGGACCTGAACTGGGACCTGGGGGGGACTTGAATGCCGAGTCCGCCATGGGCCCGAGACGGGGTTGGTGTGGGGTCCGGCACCTCTCAGAGAAGAGTGACAACAGAGGCTTCCAGCTGCACCCCTCTGCTTGGCATTAGGGTCACAGCTTTTGGTAGAGCAGGGCCACTCCCACCCTGGCAGGACTTGGAGTGCCCTGAAGGGTGGGGTCCCTTGGTCACCTGGTACCTGTCATTTGGGGAGAAGGCAGCAAGCTGGGCCTTTGGGGTGGAGGGCCTAGAGGGTGAAGGGGAGGGGTGCACCCTGCCGACCCCTTGCCTTGTGGTTTCTGTCCCTTCCAGGCAGCGGTAGATGGTCCCACGGACAAGAAGGAGGAGTGAGGCCGCTCCTCCCTGCCTGCCACCTGGCCGGTGCCCGCTGCTGCCGCCTGCGGCCCGGCCTCACTGGTTACTTCAGTTCGCCCCCTACCGCTTCCCATCCCCTCGCACAGCTTACAGTTCCACGCTGTCCCGGCATACCACAGGGGACCCGGTTCTGCCTGCTCAGGATGGGTTTGCTACCTCCTGGCCGGCCAGGCACGAGGCAGGCATTGCTTCCCGCTGGGTTGAGCCTCTTTTGTGTCTTATGTTGTTTGGGGCCCCTTGTCTCTGGTCCTGCAGGCGGGTGGTTGGAGCAGGCAGAGTATATTTTTCTCTCGGGGGCAATAAAGGTTGTTGTTATGCAACCGCGCTTCATGTGTGTGACTGAGGCCACCAGAAGGCCGTCTCCTCCTCCCCTCATGGGAGTGACCGGGAAGGTAGCAGCAGGTGGCTCTGATAGAGACCCCCAGGCTTTGGTCCTGGAGGCCTTCAGGTTATTTTCTTCCCGAAGAAAAATTTTCTTCCTTAAGGGCTCCCTCCTCCCAGGCTGCGCCCAGGCCCACACTTGCTCTCTCTGTCCCTCTGCCTCCTGCTCCCCAGGCAGGCCTTATTTTATGGCCGGTTGGGGCGCGTCTGACCTGTTGGGTTGGCCACTGGGCCCCGGGGAAGCTTGAGAGACTCAGTAAACCGGTGGGGCTTCCGGGTGGCAGGCTTGCCCGCCTCCTCTGAGCCTGTTCCATCACATTGTAGGACAGACGGAACGTGGCAGAGTGCCACAAGTCGCTCCCTGCCCCACTTCCTCCTGAAGGTTTGCGGGATGACCTCTGACTAATGCCTGCTAAGGCAGGAGACTTGCCCTTGACGGTCACCTATGACTGGCCTAGGGTAGAGCTAGGTGGTGGGGAGGGTGCCCCCTCTGCTGCCTGCAACCCTGGGCCCGTGTGGGGTGTGCTTACCTGCTCGGAGAGCCCACTCTTGCAGTGGGCTCCACCTTGGCGTTTCCCCCCAACCCTGACTGGCTGCGCCAGGTGCCCTCTGCTGAACAGGGCCCGGTCCTCGAGCAGCCTGAGGGCCCAGGGCACGGGTGGCGGGGCGGCTGTGGCCCGTCTCCCATGCGGTGCTCATCCTCCGCTGGCCCTGAGGATGGTAGGAGGGCAGGAGGAGCAGGCCGGAGGGGTTTTCTTTCGGAACTGGGGGGACCCCTGGAGATGTTAGTGCCGGTGGCTAGCTGGTGCTCGCGCTGCTCCTGACCTGGCCGGGCCTGGGCCTGGGCTGCCTTCGCCAGTGTCCCTTCCCCGTGCTCTCGTGAGCAGTGAGGTGGTGTCTGATGGGGGGTGGGGGCGGGGACTATGGGTGAGGCTCTCTGGTTGCTGTGCCGAGGCCGAGGGATAGGCCCGCTTTTCCAGGAAGTGTTCCCTGACCACTTTACCCTCCCTTGAGCTCGCCCTCCTGCGAACTTCTAGAGGCCAGAGTCCAAGCAGCGTGTGTGTGGGTTCTTCCCTGGCCAACTTCGGGCAGCCCCCGGGCCCCCTCAGTGTCAGGCTCTGGACCAGGCAGAGGGGAAAGCGGCACCAGACTGCTTTCAGAGTACCCTGTCTGGGGGACGGGGAGCGAGACAGTCTCGGGGGTGGTAGACCAGCCGTGACTGGAGGGCCACCATGGAAACTTTGCTAGCAGCCTTCTGCTCCAGTGGGCCCGTGTGCCCCTTTGCCCCATGGTGTCCTCTCCCTTGCCTCTGGCTGTGGTAGGCCATGGTGCACCACAGTCCTGGGCTGATTCCTTCCCTTACCTGCCTCCCACTAGATTGCCAGACCCCGTGTCCTGAGCCCCTACCACAGAGGCAGACTCCGGAGTAAATGGGGACTGCCCACTGCTCTCAGGGTCCCAGCCGAGCAGTCCCGACTTCCGTGGACTTCTTTTTGAATGATGTCGATGTTTCCTGAGTCTTCGGTGGCATTGTGGCAGGTGGCTCGTAGACCATTTGGGAAAAGGTGCCGAAGCCCGGGCCGAGGCCTGGCCGTGGTGGGGGGAGTGGAGATGGTAAGGAGCTGGGGTGAGCCCAGGGTAGCGAGCAGAGCGGGCCTGAGGGTGACGCTAGGCTGCGGGCTCCGATCTGTGGGTGCGGAGGCAGAGACTGTCGATGGGGGAGTCAACAGGGCAGGGCGTGATGGGAGGGCCTGGGACACGGCCCACGTGCCGCGGGGCCGTGCCGAGTCCTGCGGGCAGGCACCTCCGCGTGCCAGCACAGGCCTGGGTTGAGTTGCAGTCGGGCCTGCTCAGCCAGTGCTCCCTTCTGAGCTCTGTGGGGACCTGCCCCATCCAGGTTCTCGGTGACCACTGCAACATGGCTGGTGGCGGCGTCACGAGCCAGAGGCCCCCTTCCCCCCGGCCGTGTAGTTGAGCGCTAAAGCCCCTCCTCCGTAAGGGGACCGTGCCTTGCCGAAGAGCAGGCACCGGCCCGGGAGGGACTGCGGCGGGAAGCAAGCCGGTACGTCCCTCTGAGGGGCCGCCGCCCCTCCGCAGGCCGGCCTCCGGCGTGAGCACCAGGCTTCCCAACCTCGACCCACCATCCTACTTTGTCTGTGAACGTGACTGTGTACCTCACAGAAGCCGTCTCCTGCAGTGTCTTTGTGTCTGGCTTCTCTCCCTCAGCATAAGGTCTTCGAGGTTCGGCCACGTTGTAGCAGGTATCGACTTCTCGCTTTTTTTAAAGTTTTTATTTATCTAAGTAATCTCTACCCCCAATGTGGGACTTGAACTCATGACCCCGAGATCAATAGTTACATGCTGTTCTGACTGAGCCAGCCAGGCGCCCCAATTTTCTTTTCTTTTTTAAGACTGAATAATATTCTATTATATGGAACGGCCACATTTTGTTCATCCATTTCCTCCCATCAGGGGACACTTGGGTTGTTGCTTCCACCCTTCTTACTTTTTTTGTTTTTAATGTTTGTTTAGTTGTGCGAGAGAGAGAATGTGAGCGGGGGAGAGGCAGAGAGAGGGAGACAGTGTGAGCGGAGAAAGGGCAGAGAGAGGGAGACACAGAACCCGAAGTAGGCTCCAGGCTCTGAGCTGTCAGTACAGAGCCCGATGCGGGGCTCGAACTCACGAGCTGTGAGGTCTTGACCTGAGCTGAAGTCAGATGCTTAACCGACTGAGCCACCCAGGTGTCCCCCTGCCCCTTCTTAATCCCACGCCAATCAGGCTTCTGCATGTCCCTGTATGCCCGACCCTGTCTTGTGCAGATCTCCAGGATGCTGTCACACGCAGTGAGCATTCTAGGGCCTCATCGCCCTGGACCATCAGCAGCACCCCGGGGAGCTGATCACCTCCCGCCCTAGGTTGTGTGTGTGTGTGTGTGTGTGTGTGTGAGAGAGAGAGACTCCTGATCCAGGAGGCCACCCTGCGCTTGGGGTCCCTCCCTCCCCCCTGGCCACCCCTCCTCAGTCTCTGCTGCCAGTTCCCTCTCTTCTCTGCCACCTCTAGGGTGTCCCAGGACCCCAGGGCTCGGTGCGTGGGCCGCTTGTCCCTCTACACGGCTCTCGGCCGCCCTTGGCGAGCTGGTGCAGCTTCAGGGCTTTCTGGCCCATCTCTGTGTGCTGAGAGCCTCTAATGTTCTCTCTCCAGTCCAGACTCTTTCTGGAACTGCAGATTCCTTGTCCACCTGCTGACGAGACACTCCCACTGAGGCGACATCTCTGGCACAGTAGGCCCACAGTCAGTGGCCACCGCCACCTCCAGACCTTCTCTCCCGCATCTCCCTGGGTGCAGGGAGGGCCTGGCAGTGCTGCCCTTCCCGGTGCTCAAGTGCTCAGGCTCACGGCGTCTCCCTGGCTCCTCTCGACCCTGCGTCCCAACTGCCCGCAGCCCTGTTGTGGACGGCCTCGCAGGCCTTGCAGACAGGCCCCCAGTATGCTGCTCGTGCCCTGTCCGGCTTCCTGGGCTCTGCTGCAGCCTTGTCCCCAGCCTCCTTCCTAGC
Source organism: Lynx canadensis (assembly GCF_007474595.2). Taxonomy (NCBI): domain Eukaryota; kingdom Metazoa; phylum Chordata; class Mammalia; order Carnivora; family Felidae; genus Lynx; species Lynx canadensis. Next base: position 120,575,476 of record NC_044321.2, on the reverse strand, counting down.
AGCCCCACCCGCCTGTCCCTCGGGAGGTGACCTGCTCTGTCGGGTGCAGTGTGTGTTTGGGCCGTCTTGGGGAATCTCCGCGCTGGCCACTTCCCACCCACCTTCCCTGCTCTTGGCCTTCCTCTCCAGTTACCCTTTCTCCCGGCTTTGTCACCTTCTCTACTCCTATTCCTGGAACAGCGCCGGGCGCAGACCCTCACAACGGATACTCGCCCGAGGAAGCAGCTCGAGGTGGGAAGGCTCCCCCCGCTTGCAGCCCCAGCACCCCTGACCCGACCCCACTACCCCTCGCGACAAGCAGAGGTGGAACCAGAGCCGGCTTTGGAAAATGACATGTTTTATTGCTATGTTTGCAGTGGCTTTTTAGCACAGTAAGAATGTCCCCGCCGGACCCCCGCCCTCACCCAGTCCCACCCCTCCGACCGACGTCGGGGTGGCGCGGGGTGGGGGAAGCCTTTCTAGGGTCCGCTCGGCTGTCTCGGAATCGGACGTGACACACACGTGGGTTAATTAAAGCTGCTACATGGAAGACTTGAGCCGTGGAAAGTGCATCAGCCTTAAGCTCGCAGGTGGGAGCCGTGCCCGGGGTCCCTTCCCTGGCCGGTGCCCACCTCAGATCCCTGCAGTGGCGGCCGGCCCAGGGGGCAGGGCGGGGGCGGGCCTGAGCGCTCCAGGTGAGCAGCCCCAGATCCCCCAGGGGTCAGGATGCCGCCTCCGCTCACCCCGCCGCCTCGCCTCGCGGGCAGAGGGGGTGCGGGGATGCTCCGGCCCCCCCCCCCACGCCCACCCCCCACGGCCATGCACTCCTCCACCCGGTCTGGGGCCGGGCGCTACACATGCACACCCACACGATAGACTCGCGCGCTCAACAGCTTGAAGCTTTTGCCTATGAAAATTAGATCTATAAATTCACACTCCTTGGCTGGGGCAGAGGACTTAAGGGGTGCTGAGAGGGGCAGGGAGCGGCAAGGAGAGGGACGCTGGGCGGTTTTCTCTTTAGAAATATACAAGCAGAAATCTCTTTTCCTCAAGTTTTTATAAAATGTGCAAAATACAAGCCTCGTTAGCCCACAGGCACAGTTTACACCTGGTAGTCACCTTTGCTAAGAGATCTAGGTTTATCCTACATACTCACGCACACATGCATTCGTACACAAGCTCACACAACTGATATTGGTGGCAATTGGCGCGGGAACCGGACGGTTCCCTTGCTGGCTGGCTCTCTAAGCTTCTAGGATAGGGACTGGGACGGGGAGAGGGGGTCTAGCCCGGCTGAAATACTCGCCCTGGTTCCGCAGCCCCTCCCCCACCTCCCTCCTCCCCTCTCCTGTCCTGTCCCCCAAGCAGCCGCCGCTGCCTCCTCTAGGGGCCACCCTGGGGTGTGCAGGGCAGAGCCCGGAGAGGCAGGCGCACTTGGGGGCCGGTGAGGCGCATCTGCGGCGGGCACTAGGGGGAGGGCGGTGGGCAGGGCCTAGGAAGCAGCGTGTGTACCAGCTTGGGTGGGGGGTGGGGAGGCATCTATTTTTGGTGGGTTGTGATATTTTTGGCGTTTTATTAAAAATGGAAAAAAAGTTATTTTAGTTAGCACTCGTGGTGCTTCCCCCCCCTCCCCAGGCAGACCCCCAAAAGTGTCAGGGAAAGGCAAGCCCCCAGGAGGGGTTGGGGGCCGAAGCAGGGGCTGCTATGGCTACAAGAGGGTGAGCTGGTGATGTGAGCCGGGGTGCCTGTCACATGACGCTCTCTACCACCACCACTTTGCTGCTCTCGGACACTGGGGTCAGGGTGGTCAGGCCCCTGACATCGGAGTCCTGAGCTCTATACTCCAAGTGGTGGAGGCCCCAGACAGGCTGCGTCAGGTGCTGCCAGCGCTGCAGGAGAGAGGGACACGTTCAAGTCCCCGGGCGGGGCGCATATGCTTTTTCCCCTTGGTCTCTCTCCACTTCCCACCACCTGCCGCGGGTGGGGGTCCGGGGCCCCTCCCACAGGCACTGACCACACCCCACACTCTGTCCTAGGGAAACGGGGCAGGGGCTAGGGACAGACCTCTCTCTCCTCCCCCTGCTGTGACCTCGGGACCTGGAGGCTCAGCGTTCCTTCCACCCACCCCCCTGTGGGCCGGCCCAGAGACTTCTGGCCCAGAGACTCCTAGCGTGATGCTACATCCTAGTAGTGGGTGGGAGAAGGGGCACTTGGGAGGAAACTCCTTGATCCGGTGGGTGAGAGGGAGGGAGGGAGGGAGGGAGTCGTGCAGGGAAGAGGGGGTGCAGGGGACTGACCTCAGCCACGGTCCCCTTGGCCCTGAGGAGGCAGCCCAGGAGGTGGAGGGGCACACACAGCATGGAGGAGAGCGCGAAGCCCCAGCCCATGGCCTCGCCCCACCACGGGTACACGTAGGTGTTGTTGTAGACGAGCGGCTTGTAGTACACCACGTTGAAGATAAAGATGCCCTGCGGGTGAGAACCCCCCGCCGCGCGCTCAGCCAGCGGCGGGCCCTCGGCACCCCTCCCCCGGCTCGGGCCTCCCCCGGCCCTTACCATGCAGACCAGCGGGGTGAAGAAGGACCAGCACCATTTCATCCAGGGGCAAGGGCGGTACCCGATCATGCAGGCGACGTCGTCCATGAAGCGGTCGGCTCCTGGGGCGAGCGAGGCGGGAGGGCTGGAGCCGGACGCCCCACCACCCCTGCTCCAGCCCGCACCCGCAGCTCGCCCCGGGGCCCGGACCTACCGTACACCCAGGCGACCACCACGCACTCCCAGAAGGCCTGCCACAGCAGGGTCGTGCCGCTGGCCGAGTAGTAGTCAAACAGCTGGAAGACGTACATCCCGCCCTGGGGACGGAGCCGGGTCAGGGAAGGTGGCAGGCAGCGGGAGGCCTGGGGCGGCCCCCACCCCGCCCCCACTCACATCAGTCACCATGGAGAGGTCGATGACAAAGCAGAGGGCGCAGCAGAGGGCCACGGAGATCTCCCTTTGGAAACGGAAGTAGTAGGAGGCCGGGAGGAGGTCGAGCAGGCCGGTGATGAAGCCTTCCACACCTACAAACTGTGGCCGGGCGCTCAGGCCACGCCCCTGCGGCCACCTGCCAGCCGTCCCCCCTCGCCCCGGGGCCTCCCCCACCCTCCCGGCACCCTTCGTCCTGTCCCCCCCCGCCCCCCCCGCAAACCTGGCTGTCCAGGCCGAGCAGCAACAGCATGAAGAAAAACAGGGCAGCCCAGAGGGGGGCCACAGGCATCAGCGTGACGGCCCGGGGGTAGGCGATGAAGGCCAGGCCGGGCCCTGAAGGGGGAAGCGGCAGGGTCTCGACACCTGTGTCCCGCGCCCGCGTTCCGTTCCGTCCGGCCTCGTCACTGCCCGCCGCCCTCCACTTCTCCCCTTCCCTGAGCTTCCAAACTGAGGCATGACTCCGGGGCGTGCGGTGGCTGGGGGCCTTTCCCCTTGAGTCAAGGTGTTGCCGGCGGGGGCGGGGGGGGGGCCCGAGCCCGCGAGAGCGGGGTGCCTGGCTCAGGCTCCGGGTCTTGCCGGCCGGCTGCCCTTGTGGTCACCGGTCACCGTTGACCCCGGAAAGCCCCTCCTCTCCCTCTGCAACACTCGGCCGAATGTGAGGGGCTCAGCCCAGGGCCCCGGGGAGGGATGCACGGACGGACGGACGAGAGCTCGAGGCCCCCCGTGGCCCGGCCCGCGAGGCTCCGGCTCGGGGCCGACGGGAACAGCTGTGCCTCGCAGCTGCTCGGCCAGGCCTCCCTCGGCCCCGAGTGACGGGACAAGCGAAGTGAATCTGTCTCTCGTTTCCCAGAACGTCTGTGTGCACGTGTGTTCGCGGATGGGGTCTGTTAGGACGGAAGGCCGGGCGGAGGGGTCGGGGTCCTCACCTGATTCCGCCACCTTGGAGATGTGCACGCCCTGCTCTGCGGCCATGAAGCCCAGGATGGAGAAGACCACGAAGCCAGCGAAAAAGCTGGTCCCGCTGTTGATGAGGGCCAGGATGATGGCGTCCCTGGGGGCAGAGGGGCCGCGGGGACTGGTCAGGCCGCCTGCTGCCCGCGGACGCGCGGCGGGGGCGGGGGGCGGCCTGCGGCACCTACTTGTAGCAGTTGTTGTTGAAGCGGTTGTAGCTGCCCAGCGCCGTGAGGGCGCCCAGGCCGATGGCGTAAGAAAAGAAAATCTGGGTCCCGGCATCTATCCACACCTGGAGATAGACCAGGGCGGGGAGGAGGTGAGGGGCCCTGCCGGCCTGGCCCGCCCCTCGTCCCGTCCAGCCCACCGCCCCCTCACCTGAGGGGACCCCAGCTTCGACCAGTCAGGCTTGAGATAGTAGATGATGCCATCCAGGGCGCCGGGCAGCAGCACTCCCCGCACCAACAGCACGACGAGGACCACGTAGGGGAATGTAGCCGTGAAGTACACGATCTGGGGTGGGGGTGGGGGCGCTGCTCAGAAGGGGCCCTGCGGCCCCGCCTCCCCACTTAGGGGCTCCCAGCCTCAGCAGGGGGGCAGGCGGGCCACACTCCCCCCACTGTGGTACGGTCCGCTCCGAGGTCAAGCGGGAGGCCAGCCTACAGCCCCCCCCTTCTACTCCTCAGAGCCTGGGCTCCTCCCGAAGGAAGCGGGGTGCTCAGCTGGCCATCGGCCGCCCCCGCAAGGACAGGTCAGCTGTAGAGGGAGGGCGGAGGCAGGACCTTCCCCGGGTGGGGAGCAGGACATCGGCCTGGAGGCAGGTCCCATGCCTCCCGTGCCCCTGACTGCAGGTGGTTCTCTGCACAGGGGCAGGGTCCTGGGTAGTCTGGAGTGGACTTGGGCCGGCCGGAGACAGAGGCGACAGCGAGGTGACCGCGAAGACCTCTGCCTCCGTCCCACCCTCAGCAGAGCAGGACAGGTAGGCAAGGGAGGGCCACGGGCCGGGTCCCCCCAGGCTGGCCGCAAAGCAGAGAGTGAGCAAGTAGTGAGTGAGGAAGAGAGGGAAACTGGGGCGGGGATGCCCGACACAGGCAAGTTCAGCTGGCTGTCGCCTGGGCCTGTCCCCTCAGGACGGAAGCCGTCTGGGCTGGAGTTTGGAGGGTGGGGAGGACTGACTACGCAGGCATGTGTGGGAAATCCACCGGGCTGGGTTCAAGGACCTGCCCCCGCCTCAGGCCCTGGCCCGGTCACCTCGCGTGGCGGGGTCCCCCCCCCCCCAGTGGAGATGCCTCTTCTCCCCATCGGCCATGCTGCCCCCACCCCTGCCATCATCACCCCCCCCACCCGCCCGCCCGCCTCCAGCTGTACCTTTCCTGTTGACTTGACCCCCTTCCAGACACAGAAGTAGACCAGCACCCAGCAGGCCAGCAGACACAGGGTCACCTCCCAGTTGAGGGCCCCTGGCACGTCCAGCCCCCCAGAGAGCCGCAAGACTTTGTTCCTGGGGGAGGGACAGCCCGTCAGGGCTGCCGCAGCAGAGGGCAAAGCGACCCGGGGGCTGTCGCCGGGGCAGTACTCCCCCGTGCCGCAGCCCTCGGGTCCAGCTGGCCCCCCCTGGGCACCCGGGCACCCAGCCCAAGCCCACAGCCCGGAGGCGTTGCAGTGCCGGAGGCAGGAGTCCGGGAGCCCCTGGCCAGAGGCTGGTCGTGCCCTCGGTGGTCTCCCCTCCCCCAGGCTGGCAGGCACAAGGGGACTGACGATGCCCGGCACCGAGAAGTGGTGAGGGAGTGAGGCCCGTCCATTCCAGCTCCCCTAGGGACCGCGTGGGGGGCTCCCGGAGGACAGGCAGGGCCTGGGAGTGGCCCCTGCTCGGCATCCCGCCCCGCCCCCGCCCCCCAGGGGGCCGGGCCCCAGCACACGCAGACCCGGGCCATATGGGGAGCCCACAGACAGGGACAGGCAGGGCTTGGCCCAGAGGCGCCTGACTCACTCCCAGAACTCGATGACAGGGGACCGGCGGTCAGCAAGCTGGTCACATGTGAGGTTGGCCAGGCTGGCATTGGCACAGTCTTCATGGCGGAAGATCTCCACACAGTCAGGAGTGTTCCAGGTATGGCCACATGTGGCCCAGGGCAGCGTGGTGGTGAAGGACTTCACCAGGTAATAGAAGCCCCAGGCCAGCACCATGATGTAGTAGGTGTTGCAGTAGAAGACGATCACCATGGAGGCGTAGCCCAGGCCTGGGAAGAAGAGGAGTTTCTGCGTGGGCTCTTCTCTGACTGCTCCCCACAGCCCCCCTTATCTATCCTACCGAGCTCAGAGAAGTCTTTGGAGCATGACTGAGATGTGGTGGGAGGATGGTGGGGAGGGCAGATGCAGAGAGCCCCTGGACTCTCACTTGTCCGAGTAGCCCGACACTAGAGGGCTGGCTCGAGGTTCCTCCCTTGAACCCTCCCCTCCTGCTGCAGTCGGAGCCTCAGCTCCTGTGAGTTCCCTAGTCTCACACACGGGTCCCCTTCTGGGTCCCACTGCCACCGTGGCGGTTGATGGAGGGCCAAGCCTCCAGCTGGCCCCCCAGTGGCCGCCAGTACTCAGCAGCTGGGGGCTTCCTGGTGACCTGGGGTGGTGTGGGAGATGGTCACTCTCTCAGCGGGCAACCGGGGCCAGTCACTTCGCCTCTCTGAGCCCTGGCCTCCCCAGGGTCCCTCCTAAGGCCTTGAGAGATAACAGGGACACTGCCCACATGCAGAAGGAGCTCTAAAGTGACTTTTGCCAATAGTCCTTCCCTTCAGATCCTCCCTGAACTTCCCACAGCTGCTGCCCCACCTCCTTAGGCTGGCCCTCTGGCCTTGGGAGAGCTGGCCCTTGACATCATCTCCTGTTCTCGCACCCTCTGCTCAGCCCCGGTGAGCCAAGTGTGCTTGGCAGGGTCTGTTTCCGGCTCTGCTGGGCCTGGGCACCCTCACCCTGGTGGAGAGGCCAGTCCCCGACTCCCATTCCCTGCATGCCTAAGGTCACTGGGTGGTCTCCAGATCCTCCGGCTTCCCACTCGTGACTTGGGGGGTATGCACCGGGTCCCCGGCCTGGTGCTCAGATGAGACAAGATTTCTCAAGTGGGTGCCAGTTTTGCCCTAGCAGTGGGAAAGGGGAGGGGTCACTGAGGGAGAGGGCAAACGGGACCGGCTTGGGGCCGCTCACCTTTGAACAAGGGGCAGATGTTCCAGACGTTGATGCTGCCGGCCTTCATGAACTGGCCCAGTGAGATCTCCAGGAAGAAAATGGGGATTCCTCCGACCAGGGCGATCAAGACATAGGGGATAAGGAATACACCTGGGGGAGGAAGAACACAAGGGTGGGCACTTGCCCAGGGTGGCCCCTTAGCCCCCTGGCTGGCCAGCCCAGCTTTCGGAAGCCGTGGGAGGCCAGGGAGGAGCCAGCTCCGGGCTCCTCCCCGGCCCCATCCTAACTTCCCAGTGGGTGAATCAGTGCAGGGGGTGGCCACTGACTCAGAGTTGCAAGGTGAACAGCCTTGCTGGGAGGAGGGGGTTGGAATGTCGGGAGGGATGTGGCCGTCCCCCGATGCTTACAGCTCTGTTTCTTGGGTAGGGGGCCCCTGTGCTCACAAGGCTTCTGGCCCCACCGTCACCGAGGGTGACCTAACAGGCACGGAGGACACATACGGCCTCGTGTCGCAGTTGGCCAGGCAGCACGGGGAAGAGCGGTGAGGCCATGTGGATGCGTCCGTGTGCGTGCGTGTGTGCGCCATGGCTGGCACTCCGGCCTGGGGGCCTGTCTGGCTTGGGCAAGGACGGGGAGCCTGGGTTTTCCTGCACCCAGGCACTTGCCTGCAAGCATGAAGGTCCAGGGAAGAGGGTGGGTGGCAGTCTTCTGCCAGGGGGCACGGGGGGGGGATCTCGAGGTATCGGTGAACAAAGAGGGAGTCAAGGTGGGGTAGTACAAACTCTGGTGAGCCTGGCTCTAGAGGCTGCAGGCAACGTGGGGCCAGAGACCACAGGCCAGAGGTGGGGGGTAAGGGGAGCTGGGCATCAGCAGCCTCCCCCCCCCCCCCCCGTCTGCTCTCCTGTCCTCTCCAGGCCCCCTTCTGTTGCCCCAGCTCAGCTCTGCATTACTCAGAAGTCGGGCTTGGCTGCAGCTTGTCCGGCTGCTGGTCCCAAGCATCCTTCTTGTGTGTGACCTTGGGCCAAGGCCTTCACTCTGGGCCTCAGTTTCCCACCCATCATCCAGTCACCATGGCTTTCCCCCAGCCCCAGCGCTACTTTGCAGTCACAGGACACCCGGTGGCTATCGCTGTTGCTAAGCTGGGCCCGGGGCAGGCGGGCATGGGGTATGCGTGCAGTGTGTCCAGCGGCGGCGCCAGGCGGCCCAGGCCGCAGGCTACCCAAGCCTGGCTCAGGCACCCAGTGTTCCAGGCCCAGGCTGGAGGGGAGGGGAGAGGGGAGGGGAGGGGAAGGGAAGGGAGGGGAGGGGAGGAGAGGGGAGTGAGGGGAAGAGAAGAGAGGGGAAGGGAGGGGAGGGGAGGAGAGGGCAGGGGGAGGGACAGAGTAGTCCATTGTGTGTGTGTGTGTTCGTGTGTGCACACGTGGGGGCCCCGCACAATGTGCCACTTGTGTGCCTGACCGGCGGGGGCAGCCTGGGCTCCTCACCTCTGGGAGCCCCCCAGGGGGCAGGCATCGCCTTCCCACCTCCGTGGCCAATCACTCCGGGGCCCCTGCGCCAGGAGTCCGGGGGGAGGCAGTCCCGGGGCTTCGGCAGTTGGCTCGCCGGCCCCCTCCCCCCACACACTGCCAGGCACATGACCGGCTGGGGGGTGGAGGCCGCCGGGGCTGAGCCACCGAGCGGCAGCGGCCAGCGAGGGGCGGTCTCCAGCACCCCCTATCCCGGACTTCGGCCCCGCGCCCCGGTGGGGCGGGCGGGGGAGGGGGCCCCTGGCGAGAAGGAGCGGGGACGCGGCGGGGCGGGGGCGCTCACCTCCGCCGTTCTTGTAGCACAGGTAGGGGAAGCGCCACACGTTGCCCAGGCCCACGGCGAAGCCCACGCACGACATGATGAAGTCCATCTGGCGCGTCCAGGTCTCACGCGGCGGCACGGCCAGGCGGCCGCCGGGCGCCCCCAGGCCCGCGGGGCCGTCGCCCTTGGCCGGGGCCCCGTCGGGCCCGGGCGCGATCAGGGGGCCCTTCTTCTCGTCGCCGGACACGCTGTAGATGCCGTTCTCGGCGCTCTTCTTCGCCATGGCCCCGGCGGGCCGCGCGGCCGGGCCGGGGGGCGCGGCGCCTCGCGGGGCGGGCGGGACGGGCGGCGGAGGGCGCGCCGGTGGCGCTGGGGGGGCCCCGAAGGCGCGGGCCCGCCGGGGGGCCGGGGCGGCCGGGCCGGGGGTCGGGGAGGCGGGGCGGCGCGGTCAGAAGCAGTCCACGAAGCACTTGAAAGTGAGCCTGAAGAATCTCATGTGTGTCGGGGGCCCGGGGGCGCGCGGGCGGCGGCGGGGCCCGGCCGGGCGGCGGCGGTGGCTCCCGAGACTCCTGTCCGCGGCTCGGGCGGTGGCGGCGGCGGCTCAGAACGGCCGAAAATTCAGCCTAGCGGGGAGCGGGCGGCATCGGGCGCCCACGGTCTGCAAGCGGCGGCCGGAGCAGGGGCCTGCGGCCCGCGCCCCACCGCCCCGGCCCGGGCCGGCGCGGATGCCCGGCTCGCTCGCGGCTCCGGCGGCGGCGGCGGCGGCGGCGGCGGCGGCGGCGGCGACGGCGACGGCCGAGGCGCGCTCGCCCCTCCTTCCCGGCGGCGGCGGCTCCAGCCGCTCTCGGGGCCGCGGCGGGCTCAGCGACTCGCCACCGCGCTCCGACCGTCCCTCTCTTTCCCGGTCCGAGCGGCTGCCGCTTAAGAACCGACTCCCGGTGATGTCACTGTCGCCCCACCCCCACGACCGGGCTGGTCCCCCTCCCCCCGCCCGTCCCGCCCTCCCCGTCACTCCGCCCACCTCCTCCTTCCCTCCTCCCGATGAGGAGACGCCACTCCGGCGGGAAGCAGGATGGCTGCTACCTGGGGCGCCGACCAGCACGTCCTTCCCAGGGACAGAGCCACTCCTGACCCCGAGTTTATCTGGGCCTGGCTCCCTCCCAGATCGCCCCTCCTAACCTGCCCTTCCTGGTTCTAGGAAAGCCACTTCCCTGGCTGCCTTCCAGCCATCCTTGCCCTCCTTTCCTCTTCTCCCCACCTCCTTCCAGTCTGTCCCATCCCTCTGGCCCTTCTCTGAGTCCCAGCTAGGGCCTGGGCCAGTGGTGGGTACCAAGGCCTAGGGCTTCCTGGCGCCCCGCACCAGAGGGCCTGCCGGCTGCTCCTGCCTCCCGAGGGAGTGGGGCTGAGCTGGCGGGCGAGGGAAAGGCTGGACTGGGGCTCTGTCTCCAGGTGTGCTGGGGGGGGGGCTTTACCAGAGGCACCGCCCTGCCTCCTCCTGGCGTTCAGCGTCGAAACCCTGGAAGCTTGAGGTCAGCGTCCCAGCTCTTGGGGTGAGAAGTCTCTCTGAGTCTCCTAAGTGGGCGAGGACAAACCTGCCCGGCAAAGCAACACACTGTCACCAAGGAGGGGTCGCAGGGACCCTCGCTGCCCCCACCCGTGCCAGATGTGCTGGAGATTCAGGCACGAATAGGGCAAGGCTGCCCCCTGGTGCCTGTCAGGTGCACAGACCCTCCCCCGAAGGCCTCAGCTGGGAGGCCCAGCACCCCCCACCTGCACAGCTTCTCTCTCCAGGGACCTTCAGGCCTCCCTTTAGCAAGGGTGTTCGGCGGCCTCCCGACCCGCAGCCGAGCAGCCTGTTGGGAACTTTGCAGGGCAAAGAGCAGCCATGGGGTGGGGAAGGAAAGGGTCGTTGTCCCGGCCTGGGGACGGGAAGGGTGCCCCCGCCCCCCACCACTCCCAGACTCTGCGATCACCAGGCTGCAGTCCCCAGATGGTTCATCCTGTTAAGCTAAACCCTCAGCCATCCGGCGGCTTTTAGAAGAAAAGCAGTTCTGGCCCGAGCCAGATTGAGCCTGCTGGGTGAGGAGGGGCAGGCCCTCCTCCCAGGATGGCTGGAGTAGCCTTCCGGGGCGGGGGCTTTGTGGAAGCCTGGCCAGGTGGCCTGTGCTCAGGTTGGGTCAGGGCACGGGGGAGCGGGGTGAGGCTTGGGGATGCGCCAGGTGGCAGGGCGGCTCTGTTCATCGGAAGACCCTAACTGGAGTTTTCTCTGGCCCGGTGTCAGACTGAAGCTGGTCTGCAGACGGAGGCCACCGAGAAGTGTGTGACATGTAGGCGTCGTGGAGAAGTGGGGGCCACCGGGGAGCAAGGGCGGAGGGGAAAGACGAGTAGCCCAGTGAACCACAGATCTCGTCCCGGCGTGTGGGGGGGGGGGAGCGGGGGTGCCCGCGGAAGGGAGGGCGGTAGCCGTGATGGACATGGTCTTCGGGCAGAGGTCAGACAGCGCCCTGACAAGCAGGGGGAAGTGAGGACGCGCGGACTCGGCCGGGTGCAGGCAACCCTTTTGAGAATTTAAGATCTCGCTTGTACCAGGAGCGCGGCGGGGAGAGAAGGCAGTGGCTGGAGGGGGTGTGGGCCAGCGGGTGGCACTTTGGGGAAATGGCTGCCGCTGCAGGGAGGGCCGAGGGTGAAGGCGGCAAGACCTGGGGAACCTGAGGAGGGCCTGTGAAGGAGCCAAGGGCGGGTCTCCTCTCCCCTGGGAGGGGAGGCAGGTTCAAAGGCCAGTGGCTGAGCAGTGAGTGAGCTGCCTGCGTGAGATCGTGAGATCCGTGAGATCCGTGAGATCCGAGGCTGCTGGGAGGGGGGACAGCTTGGCCGGAGGGGCCACAGGGAGGCCCGAGGGGGAGGTGAGTGCCGAGAAGGGCCCGGGGAGCTCCGGGGCTCTAGGACCCAAGCTGGCACCCCTCCAGGGGGAGCCTTCATGGGGTGTCTCTAGACCCTCCTTGGGGGGGCGCTCCATGACCTGGGGGGTGCAACAGGCCCCCAGACCAGACTTGACAGGGCTGCTGCGCCTTCCCCCCCCCCCCCCGCCACTCCAGTCTCCCCCAAGCAGGTAACCACGCCCCCCCCCCCCCCCCCCCCGCCCCGGGCCCCAGTGGCCTCCTCCTCTCAGCCCCAGCAGCCACGCTGGACAAATCTCCCCTGTCCCTCCCCATCTGATCTTCTCTGGGCTTTTGTCTGTGCTGGAGACGGAGTCAGATTCCTCTCCGAGGTGCACAAAATTGGGCAAGAGCTGGCATGTGGGCTCCCAGCACTGCAGAGCAGCGTGCCCCCTGAGCTGACCTGCCCCCGTGACCCGCGCCGGGCCCACTGTCTGGGCTGACCTCCCTCTGCCCCTGCAGACTCGGCTTGGCTGCCACCTGTCCCGGGGAGGCCAGAGAGATGGGTGTGCATCCGCTGGCATCTGCACTGCCAAGGCGAGCTGGGCATCTGTGGGGTGCGAAGTTCATGGACTGGTCCTCGCCTCCGGCCAGGATGAATCGGCGGGAGTCGCCCCGAGTGGGAACTGGAGGCCGGAACTCTGGCTCCTGTGGTGCTGCCCCAAGCAGCGCGTGGGAGCTTCCGATCTGCCAAGGACAGCCACAGCGTTCCTGGGGCTGGTGCTGACCATCTGAACAGGACACAAGCGGAGGGAGTTGCAGCCCTCGGGGTGGCGGCGGGGGCGGGGGGTTCTTGGGGCTTGGGGAAGGTATATCTTGCCCCCCTCTCCTCCCCGGGCGGGCGGGAGCCACTGGGGGTGAGTGGGGTGCCGAGGGCCAGGAGACCTTCCCCCCTGCAAGCCCGGTCTAAGCCTCCGTGGCTCCTGCCAGGCCCCTGTACCCCCGTGAGGCTGGCTCCCGAGCACGTGAGGGACTGGGTGGGGGCCTCTCACCAAGGCCGCTTCGAAGTGACAAGCACAGGTTTCCTGGGCCCAAGGCAGGGGGGGCTGCCTTTCAGAGCCCAGTGTGGCTGGAGTTGCCGGAGGAGCTGAGGAGGAGGGGGAGAGGAGGAGGAGGAGGAGAGAGCCAGAGGGAGGGCAGGAAGGGGGTGTGAGCGGAAGGCTCTCATTGTCCGGGGAGGCCTGGGAATTGGACCCTGTGCCCACAGAGGCTGGGGCTGCGCGGCCCACCCGATCTCGGGTGGCCACGGCCTGAGGAGCGGGCCCGTGGGTGAGGGGGGTGCCCCACCCGGGAGTGGCTGGCTATCCCAGGGGCACCAGGAGATAGGGTAGGGGCACAAGGAATTTTGGAATTAGAATTAGCTGGGAACAAAGGGTGGGATCCACCTTGAAGGGCTTTGTGCTTTCGACGACTGGGGCAGGGAGCTGCCCCGGGGCTGGGGGCTGGAGGTTTGGAGGGTCCCCGGGACTAGGGAGGGGCAATCTGGGCCTCCTACCCCTACGCAGGGCAGCGCGGGGCGGGGTGGGGGGGCAGCTTCCCCTGTTGCAACACTGCACATTAGTGTACTGTATTTGACAGAGGGCTTCGGCCGGCTCCATTTTGACCTCACCCTTGCCAGTTGGCCTCTCCCTTCCAGCTGGTCTGTTGGCAAAGCACCCCCAGATGGGAACCGAAACTACCCCCTCCAGCAGAGGGACTGCCCCCGAGCCAGCAAGATCCCGCCCCGGAACACACAATCCGTTTGACCTTCACTGCCCACCCGCACGCACCCGCCTCCCTCCGCCCCACGTTTTTGTTCTACAAACCTGGAAGTATTCGCTGTCTTCCCGGTGTTGGCCTCACCGAAATAAGTCCCTTTCCTGTTTCATTACCCCTAGTTTCTCTGTCTCTGGAGTTTGGAGGGGCTGAACTTGGTGTGTTTGGGGCCCTCGAACCGGGTGCCTCTGCGCCCCGGCGCCCTGCCTACGCGTTGTTACAATAACCAACCAGTTATTAACCCAAGTCCGTAGTCAGAAGTCAGATTTCCTCAGCTTGCCTCTAATGTCCTTGCTCTGCCCCGGGACCACACTGCATTTGTTGTCACGTCTCCTCTTAGACTTTCTTCATGTTCAACCGCCTGGACAGTTTGGTTTGTCTGGTGTTTTTGTCACGAGTAGCCCGGGTGGTGGTTCTAGAGACGAGGAGCTGCCAGCATGACTCACCGCTGTATGTCGGCCTCGGTCATCGGTCATCGGGCTGGGGTCGTGCCTGTACTTCAGGTGTCTCCACTTTAAAGCGAACCCCGCCCCCCCACCCCCGTCCAATCCCCTCATTTCCTAGTGACTTTCATCAGCCCCTTTCCCCCAATCCCGTTCAGCGAGGTGGTTGCATACATCTGTAATCCACCTAGATTCTTCGGTGGGTCTGCATTCCTTCCTGGGATCCCCCACTTTCCTGAAGGATTATTTTAAAATTTGTGTATGTTAAGCTTCACTCTTTCTGCTGTCCACTTCTCTGGGTCTTGACTTCTCCAGGGTGTCCGGCCTCCCAGCCCTAAACATCTAGGCTTCCCCCAGCCACCCGGGACTCCCCTGTCTCAAACCCTTGGCAACCCCTGATGTGGTCCCTGTCCCTACCTTTTTTGCCTCTTCTGGAATGTCACATAAAGAGAATCTTACAGTATGTTGCTGTTTTCAGGCGGACTTGTTTCACCGAGCAGTTACTTTATCCATTCACCTACCTGAGGACATCAGGGTGGCTTCCAGTGTTGGCGTGATGATGAACAAAGCTGCTCTAAACATTTCCGTGCTGCTGTTTGTGTAGACGTAAGTTTTCAACTCCTTTAGGTAAATAGAAGCACGATTGCTCCCTCATTTGGGAAGAGTACATTTAGTTTTGTAATTTGCACTTCCCAGGTGCCTGCGGGGCTCCGTTAAGTGTTAACTGTCAGACCTGGGCTCAGGTCACGATCAGGTCATGATGGAGCCCCACATCGGGCTCTCTGCTGTCCCCCCTCTCTCTCTGCCCCTCCCCTGCTCGTACTCTTTCTCTCTCTCTCAAAAATAAATAAACATTAAAAATATTTTTTGCACTTCCCTGTGGACGTAGGACCTCAAGCATCTCTTCCTATGCTTACTTGTTTGCATTTCTTTGTTTTTGCCCATTTTTTAATCGAGCTGTTCGTTTTCTTTTGTTGAGTCTTAAGAGCTCCTTGTTTATTTTGAATACCAGTCCTTTATCAGATTTGTCTGTTACAGACATTTCCCCCAGCCTGTGGCTTTTTTTCTCTTTCTCTAACGGTGTTGTTTGCAGAGCAAACATTGAAAATTTCGATACAGTCCAGTTTCTCACATTTTCTTTCACGGGCCATGCTTTCCATATTATATCTAAAAACTCAGGGCGCCCGGGTGGCTTGTTGGTTAAGCGTCTCACTCTTGATCTCAGCTCAGGTCTTGATCTCAGAGTTGTGAGTTCAAGCCACGCGTTGGGTTCCATGCCTAGCGCAGAGCCTTCTTAAGAATAAGGAAGTAAGTAAATAAATAAATAGGCAGATAGATAGATAAATAAAAACTCATCGCCAAGCCCACGCGAAGACAGATTTTTCTCCTCTGTTTTCTTCTAAAGGTTTGGTATTTTACATTGAGGCCTGTGGTCAACTCTGAGCTAATTTTTCTCTAAGGGGTCCCCTGAAAGGATTTTGAAAAGCTCTTTATCCCAACCCCTCAACACACGTGTGCATTTTGAAGTTGACGTCTACGATATTTCAATGGATGTTCAAACAGTTGCGGAGGGTGTGCTTTCTGGTGTCTTAAAAATACTGTTAAAAAAACCCACAACAACCGTGATACCACTTTTGACATGAGGCCAATGGCATTAAAATCAGCCGGTGAACTGAGCCCAGTGTCCATCTCAGACTCTTTCCATGTTCCCTTTGGAAGTCAGTTCTTTTCTTCCTGCCTCCACTTTTTGTCCGCTGCCCCTCAGAGACATCCCCTTGTGCTGTCTTTCTCCGGGCTTTTATTCCTCATGCTTTGTATTTCTCTGAAACACAAATGTATATACGTTACACTTCTTGTTCCAATCTGTGACCACGGGGCTCTGGTAAAATTCCTTCCGGCTTGACCAGGACAGCAGCCCTGGATCCGACCTGCTGACGTGTAACCATTAGACAAGCAAGTAACATGGGTCTCCAGTGCGTCCATTATTAGTTCAGGTGTCCGGGAACAAAGAGGACATACGGTCGGTGTGGGATGGGGCTCGGTATCGGTTCCATTCCTAGGAATGAACATGCTGCCGAGGGCTGAGACCCCTGGAACCTTCTTGAGTTAACTGGGGGGACGATTGGGAAAGGGCTGGGGAGCAGGAACTGGAGGGATCATCTCAGACTTACCACGTTTTGGACAGAGACAGGTGGGAGCTGAGTTCTGGAAAGATGATTTGGAAAAACCTCTGTCGGCCCCATGGACTCTCTTGAAAGGGGCGCCTGGGGGGCTCAGCAGGTTAAGCGTCTCACTCTGGATTTCGGCTCAGGTTGTGATCTCACGGTTGGTGAGATCGAGCCCCGTGTCTGGCTCTGTACTGACAGCACGGAGCCTGCTTGGGATTCTGTCTCCCCATCCCCCCCCACCCCTCCCCTGCTCATGCTCACTCTCTCTGTCTTTCAAAATAAATAAACTTTAAAAAAAAAAGAAGAGACTGGGCGCCTGGGTGGCTCAGTCGGTTAAGCGTCCGACTTCGGCTCAGGTCGTGATCTCATGTTCCGTGAGTGTGAGCCCCGCGTCGGGCTCTGTGCTGACCGCTCGGAGCCTGGAGCCTGCTTCACATTCTGTGTCTCCCTCTCTCTCTGCCCCTTCCCTGCTCATGCTCTGTCTCTCTCTGTCTCAAAAATAAATTAAAAAAAAAAAAACATTAAAAAAAATTTAGAAAAAAAAAAAGAGACTTTGTGTCACGCCAAGGACTACAGACACACCCTTGTGAAGATGCATTCAGCAGGCAGTTCCCGTGACTCCATGAAGCCTGTGCGGCACTGACCTGCGGATGGGAGGAATCAACTAATTGTTGCACGAAGGATTGAACGTTGCACTAATTTCCCGAGCTGGTTCAGCAGAGACACTTTCTGGGAGTGGATTCTTTGATGAGGAAGACAAGACAGAGAAGGTGATTTTGCAGTGGTGGATCTCCTGAAGACAGGGCAGGCAGGGCGGTGTTCCACAGACTGGGGTGGGTGGGCAGCGGAGGCCTGTTTGAGGAGGTGAAATTTGAGTTGAGACTGACAGAGTGAGGGAGCAAGCCAAGCAGGTATCTGAGTGAAGAGCGTTCCGGGCAGAGAGGCAGTGAGTGCAAAGGCCCTGGGGCAGGTGCATGTGTGGTGTGTTTGAGGGCCGGTTAGGAAGCCAGTGTGGTTGGAGCTGGCTAGAGCTAGTTGAGCGAGCGGGAGACTGGGTGGAAAGGGGCCAGAGCAGCGATAGGGAAGGGGGACCGATCATGCAGAGCCCTTAGGCCACCGTAAGCACTTGTGCTTTGCCTCATGGCCTGGAGGGCTGTGGAAGGGTCCGGAGGTCCGGTGAAACGATCTCCAGACATAGGAGATGCTCTGGCTGCTCGGTGGGAAAGAGACCGTGGGTAGGAGGGGCGAAGGGTGCGGTCCGAGGACAAAGGGACCCCAATGGGGAGGCTGTTGCCGTCCTCCAATCGAGTGCGGGTGGTGGCTCAGGCCAGGGTGGCAGAAATGGCAGTGGCAGGGCTGGCGCGAGGGAAGAGACCTGAGGGCACGCAGCGAGCTATGTCAACATGTGGGTGAAGAGACTTTCGGACAGCAAAAGCCGGTGGTGCAAAGGCCCTGGGGCCGGCCCAGCCAGGCCGCCAAGGGACCGGGAGCCGGCAGGAACCGGCACGAATGACCGAGGAGGGAGGCGGTGGGGGCCGGCGCGCCGGCCGATTGCCTTACAAGGCGCCCTGCAGCGCCGCGGCGGCGCTTGGCCACCGCACGTTCGCTCGGTCGCCAGCGGCCGGCGGGGGCGCGCGCGGAGGGGGCGGGTCCGGCGGGGCGCGGGCGGGGGGCTCGGCGCGGCGGCCACTGCGCGAGGCGACGCTGCAGTTTCGGCTCCAGGTCCGCACCCGGCGCTCCCGGGCGCGGGCGCGCGCGGGCGGGGGCGCGTGGGAGTCCCGGCCACGGCCGCCGCAGCCCCCGCGCGCCCCCGCGCACACCTGTCAAGCCCGGCGTGGCCCACGCAGCTCGGGACGTGGGAGGCCCAGGCTGCCGAGTCCCTCCCGCCCCGAGGCGCCGAGGGCCGGGCTGCACTTGGGCGGCCGCGTGGGTGGCCGCGGCCGCGGCCGTGGCCGTGGCAGGCGGCTGGGCGCGGGGGTCGCAGGTGCATCTTGGGAGGGTTGGTGGCCTGAGTCGCGAGTGCCTGTGAGCGCTGGGCCTTGGGTGACAGGTCCAGGCCTGGGGGTGTGGGAGGGCCGTCTGTGGGCGCCGTGGATGGGGGTGGGCCCAGAGGGGACGGGGTGGGGGTGCACGGAGCCTTCTGGAAGCCGGCCGATCGCGGCTGCCTTGGTTGTATGGAGGCAGAGAAGGGGTGTCTGGGCGCTGATCGCCGTCGAGGTGCCAGAGCGGGGGTGGGGGTGGGGTGGGGTGGGGGCTCCGGATGGCGGGCCTCGTATCTGGGAGGGGAGGAAGGTCTGCGGTGGCCTCGCTGGGAGTCGCCCACCTGGGAGTGCGGGCCTGGGCGGTGGGGGAGGGGAGGGGCGAAGTGCTGCCGGCCTGGGGCTGGGGGCGATTTACGCGTTTCTGAGCAGGGCTGCCACTGAGGGTGGCCTCACGCAGGGGGCCTCCCTCCATCTCTCCCCGACCCCCCACAGACATGCTGCTGCTCAAGAAACAGACGGAAGACATCAGCAGCGTCTATGAGATCCGGGAGAAGCTCGGCTCGTGAGTGTGTGTGTGTCAATGAATGTGATGTGTGTGTGTGTGTGTGTGTGTGTGTGTGTGTCAGCGAATGTGTGAGTGTGTGTGTGGGGGGCGGATGGGTGGCCTGGGGTCGGGAGGGCCTCCCCATCTTCTTCAGCTAGGAGGGCCCTTCCCCCTCCGCACCTCTGCTTTCCCTCCCCGCCCCCTCCTTTCCTCCTCTTCGCCTCTCCCTCTCCCTGCCTGCCTCCCCCTCTCTGCCTCAGGGGCGCCTTCTCTGAGGTGGTGTTGGCCCAGGAGCGGGGCTCCTCACACCTCGTCGCCCTCAAGTGCATCCCCAAGAAGACCCTTCGAGGCAAGGAGGCCCTGGTGGAGAACGAAATCGCCGTGCTCCGCAGGTGCGTGCTCGCCCCTGGCCAGGCCTGTGCCTTCAGTGCATCCCCACGACCGCCTGGCCCCGGGGCTCTGCCTTGCTGGACCAGGCAGAGGTGGCCTGTGCTAGGTAAGCGGGGCAGAGGCCAGAGGAAGAGAAGAGGGAGGGAGCCTTCCCTGGGGCCCCGGGACGAAGCACTCCGAGGCCCCGAGAGGCCCAGAGGGGGCTGCGGTGGCCCATACGGGCCTTTCTATTGCCATTGCAGGGTCAGCCACCCCAACATTGTGGCTCTGGAGGACGTCCACGAGAGCCCTTCCCACCTCTACCTGGCCATGGAGCTGTGAGGAGGGCAGGGGCAAGCTGGGGCGGGGGGGGGGGCGGCGGCTGGGGCTGGCGCTGGGTGGTGAGTGGGGGCCGACTGGCCTGAATTAGCCGAGTCCCCGCTGCCCTCAGGGTGACGGGGGGCGAGCTGTTTGACCGCATCATGGAGCGTGGCTCCTACACAGAGAAGGACGCCAGCCACCTAGTGGGCCAGGTCCTGGGCGCCGTCTCCTACCTGCACAGCTTGGGCATCGTGCACCGAGACCTCAAGGTGCCCGTCCTCCTGCCTGCCCGCCCGGGGCCATGCCCGGCATCCCTGTGCACCGAGGGTCTGGGGGACTTGAGGGTGCCCAGCCCCA
This sequence comes from Lynx canadensis, assembly GCF_007474595.2. NCBI lineage: Eukaryota > Metazoa > Chordata > Mammalia > Carnivora > Felidae > Lynx > Lynx canadensis. The sequence continues at coordinate 120,555,737 of NC_044321.2, read as the reverse complement.
GGGGTCGTGCCAGGGCTGACCTGGCACTTTCTCCGGCGCCCGTGTGTCATAGCCGGAAAACCTCCTCTACGCTACACCCTTTGAGGACTCCAAGATCATGGTCTCCGACTTCGGCCTCTCCAAAATCCAGACTGGCAATGTGCTGGGCACCGCCTGTGGGACCCCAGGATATGTGGGTCAGTGAGGGGGGCGCGCCCTGAGACTCACTGGGGCTTGAGGGGGCTGGGGGACATGGTGCCAGGGGAAGGGTAGGCGGTGGGTCATCCCTGGGGTCGACCAGGCTGACCCTGGCGGCACTGAAGCCACGGCACGTGTGCGTGCGGGTGTGTGTCTGTCTGTCTCTGGCCCCCAGCCCCGGAGCTCTTGGAGCAGAAACCCTATGGGAAGGCTGTGGATGTGTGGGCCCTGGGTGTCATCTCCTACATCTTGTGAGTGACCGCTGGGAGGCTCCTCTTCTGCCTGCCTGCCTCCTGCTGGGTCGGGGAGGGCCCGGCAGCTGGGTGATTCATGTGTGGGTGCCAGGCTGTGTGGGTACCCCCCTTTCTACGACGAGAGCGACCCTGAACTCTTCAGCCAGATCCTGAGGGCCAGCTATGAGTTTGACTCTCCCTTTTGGGATGACATCTCAGAATCAGGTGAACGTGAAGCTGGCCCCGAGCTCAGGGAGGGGGCAGTCAGTGACGAGGGCAGCGGGGACGGGGTGGGCTGACCTGGCGTCCCCACTCCAGCCAAAGACTTCATCCGGCACCTTCTGGAGCGAGACCCACAGAAGAGGTTCACCTGCCAGCAGGCTTTACAGCATCTTTGGTGAGTGGGGCCCCCGCCAAGCTCTCCCGGGACCAGAGGGCCCACACCCTCAGAGACTCCCCCGCCACTGACCCGTGGCCTCCCCCTAGGATCTCTGGGGACGCAGCCTTTGACAAGGACATCCTGGGCTCAGTCAGTGAGCAGATCCAGAAGAATTTTGCCCGGACTCACTGGAAGGTCAGCGTGGAGAGGGGCCTGTGGACCCGGCTCGAGGCTGTCCCTGCCTCTCAGGGGACGGCCTCGGTTGCCAGTGGTCTCTGTGGCCCTCAGGGTCTTGGGGCCGTTGCCGGGGCATGGCCTGATGGCCCTCTCTCCCCACAGCGAGCATTCAACGCCACTTCCTTCCTGCGTCACATCCGCAAGCTGGGGCAGGGCCCGGAGAGCGAGGAGGCCTCGGGGCGGAGGATGGCCCGCCACAGCCACCCTGGCCTCGGGTCTGGCCAGCCCCCCAAGTGGTGACGCCCAGGTGTGCGGGCGTGGGCCCTGCACCCACTGGGAGCTGACCCCCGAGTGAACCGAGAGGAGGGCGGGCTCCGTGTGGCCACCTCGCAGAGCAGAGGACTGAGGACCGAAGGTGGAGGTGGAGGGAAGGAGCCGGGGTTCTGGCAGAAGCAGACGATGGAGGCCAGAGGGGGCGGGTGGCTGCAGGGATCATGAGGAGCCTGATGGCAAGACCCGGGGCGGGGCGGGGAGCACTGCTGCTGAGAACCGAGACTGGGATGGGGGGGCGGGGGCAGGCTGGGGGAGCCTCCTGACCACCCCCTTCCCCGTGCTCCTCTCTCCTCCCCGCCGCCCCCAGGCAGATGCTGAGGCCGAGTGCCCTGACTCCTGGACTCCCTTCCTGTGGGCGGGCCCTTTCAGTCCCCTTTCCCCAGCCCCAGGACCCCGGGGCTGGCCTCTGCTGGAAAGTTGGAGATGCGTGGGTGTGGCGCATGGCGCTGGGGCAGGAGTGGGTCTCCCCCCTCTGCCACCCAGGCTCCGCCCTCGCCCCCGGGGGCTGGCGGGGTGCGTCCACGGAGATCCCGCTCCACTGTCACCGCCACACCCGCTCTAGATGCCGAAGAGGCTTTCCGGGGGCAGCTCTTCCCGCACGCTGTTCTGTGCTTTGCTGACTGTGGTGGTCCCGCTTGTGTCGTGGCCCTCGAGTTTTCCCCAAATCAATAAATACAGACAGAGCGACGGGCCAGTGGTGAGCTGGAGGGAGGGGTAAGGGACAGGGATGGGGGGACGAGGGCGGAGGGGATGGATGTCACCTGTGGGAAGGAGACCAAGGAGGCAGGCCCCCTGCCCGCGGGACCCGGCCACGCGACCTCGCCTACGGCCCCCTGAACTTCTGCTCCCTCCCGTCACGGCAGGCGAGCTCCCAAGTTGTTCAAGAATTTCCTGTCCCGGTCCCCCCAAAGCACCGGCGAGAGGCGGCCTGGCTGGCCAGCTCCGCCACCCCAGCGGTCGGCCTGCATGTGGCTGTGGCTCCTTGAGAGAAAACGGAGGCAGCTCAGGCCCTGTGGGCTGCCAGCCGAGGGCGGTGGCGGGAGGCCAAATGGGGGTCGCTGTCTCTGGGCCCCTGGGGGTGGGCTGCAGGACAGGCTGGGAGGGGCTCACGGGCAAGTGGAGGCCCGCTGTAGCTGGAGGACGACCAGAGCCCTGGGCTGTGGCCTCCAGCCTCTCCCTTCCTTCCCCCACTCTTCCGCGGCCCTGGCCAGACAGAGAGGGGTTCCAGCGGGCACCTTCTTGTGCGGAAGCCGGGGGAACCCCGGCCTCAGAAGGTGGAGGCGGGGCTCCTTAGCCAGGAGAGGGCGCCACTGAGGCCTCAACGTCTGTACTGTACTGTGGCTTTGGAACCCCTGTGCTGGGGGCGGCGACGGGGAGGGGAAGACAGCCCAGGACACGGAGGCTGGGTTGGTTACGGCTTGTGGCACGTGGCACGAAGGGCGGCGGCCGGTCCTCCGGCCTGTGCGGCCCCTGGCCCTTGCAACCCCACTGTGGGTGAGCCAGGGCTCCGGCGCCCTGCTGGCCAGGACCCCCAAGCCTCTCCTGGCCCTGCTGGGCCGGCCTCCTTCCTTCCTCCACGGGGGGGAAAGAGCTCTCAGAGTTCTGGGCGCCCCGGTCACCCCTCCTCTGCGTCTCCCTGTCAGCCCCCATTGCGGAGCCTGACCGAGAAGACCTTTCTCTTTGTCAGCCTTTAGGACCTGAAGGGAGGCAGTTAGACCCGTGGGCAGTTAGACCCCAGCGCTGGCCTGGGTCTCGGCGGTGGGGGGAGAGGGGGGAGGACTGGAGCAGCCTTCGGGGTTGGAGCCAGGGGCCTGGCCTCCGCGGAGAAGAATGGCCAGGCGCAGGGCGCCTCCAGGTAGCCGGGGACGGGCACCGCCCGGGGTGGGCACGCCCGCCCGCTCATTCTCAGGCACACAAATCCCTCTGCAGCTTTCTCCTCCAGCCCCCTTCCTGCCCCGTAGTGCCCCATGCGCAGCCCCCACGGGGCCCTGAGCCCAGGGCAGGTCTGGGGGCGGAGGTGGGCAGCTTCCTTTCCTGTCCCCATGGCCACTTCTAGGCCATCCTTCGCTCCAGGCTTTTGGGTCACATAATCCAGTCCTCCCGTGCCTGCTGTTTCTGCCCACGTTCCAGGGGACCGGAGGCAGCCAGCGCCACGGCCAGGTCTCGACGGCTCGGTCTCCTCGCCTCCAATGAGCTGTCTGGCCTCCGCTTAGCTCCCGTTTGGGCCCCGGTCATCCCCTGTCCCGCCACCTCTGACATCCTCACACTGGACTCTCGTGACGCCTACCTGTTCTTGTTTTGTGCATCAGATACTGATTCGGCCTCTACTTTGTGCCAGCCGCTCGGCCCACCGTGCGAGGCACCTGCCCTCATGGAGGCCCTGTGATGGAGGTGTGGGCTTGCTCAGATGATAAGAAAGACCTGAGCTGGGCAAGTAGTGTGCTGGCTGCTGAGGGAGCTCCGAGCACAAGTGCCGGAGCCTGCCTTGCCGGGGTCGCCCTGCTTCGGAGATGGCCACATCATCGCTGCGCTTGGGGCTGCGGCTCCGCCCGTCCTGACCCGGGGTGCGATTTGGCCTCCGAACAGCAGGCGGCGCCATGGCTACATCGAAAAACCGTCCATCAGCCCTCCCTGGCCTTCACCACCTGGGGCAGCTGCTCAAAACCGTTCCTCTCCTCCAGTGCCCCCCACCCCGCACCCGCACCCCAAAATCGGGCCCTGGGAAACTCCTCACTCGGGAGAGAAGTGCTGCGCCACCCATCCGGGAGCCAGGAGATAGGGGGACCCCCAGGTCCAGCAGAGGCGGCATCCTTTCATCCCCGCCCCCCCAGGCCTTCCCATCCGAGGGGGCAGTTTGTGAGAGGAAAGTTTTGGGTCACCTGGGTGCCTAGGCCGTGAGTCTGGCCGCCTGGGAGACAGGAGGGGCTGGTGCGGCCAAAGACAAGAACTGGGGGTGAGGGGGTGGAGGAGCCTGGGGGGCTCTGTGAGAGCATTTCAGCCTTGGGTAGCAACAGGTGCCCAGGCCCGGCAGGGTAAGGGCTGGGCCCTAGTCTGTGAGCGGTGGCGAGCCGCCGGCGGGATAGCAGGTGCTGAGCTTGGACAGCTGGAAGAAGTGGGGCGCTGTGAGCTGGGGATGGGGCCCAGGTGTCGGGGAGACCAGTCCAGAAATAAGAGGTTCCAGACCGCACAGGGCGGGCCACGCACTCTGTCTTGGAGCAAACCTGTGGGTGGCGGGGTTTCTGGAGATGCTCAGCCTGTGGGTTCACGCTCCCGGTGGGGACGCCGGTGGGGGTGGGGATGGTCCTGGGAGGCCTTGAGGGGTCAGTGATAGGCTGGGGGTGGGGAATGAAGGAGCCGTCCCCGGTGGCCCATGTGTTTGGGACCACTCGCCGAGAGGGGTTGAACGGCTGGGTTTGGGGGAGAGACGAGACTGGTTTTGGACATGGTAATCTGAGGTGCCCAAAGGGGTGCCAAAGAGACTGTTTCTCATCCTTCTTTGCAAATGTGGGTCCAGCTTTATATTGAGCATCTGCTGTGTGCCAGGCCGTTTCAGAGACCCTCACACGTATTCACTCAACCTCTCTGTATCATCTTCACTTTACATGTCGGGAAACAGGCGGAGAGGCCGAGTGACCGAGCCAAGGCCACACGGCCTTGTGCTTTGCCCCCCTGCCCGCCTCTGTGCAAGGGAGGAGGGCTCGCCGGGAGCGTGAGGGTGTACGTGGGGACTTGGGGCAGGACTGGAGTCAGGGACACATGTCTGGGGGCCATGTGGGACTGGAAAGATGGAGACCTCTGGTAGGGGACTGGATGGGAGGGGAGAGTACGAAGGAGTCGAACCCGGGGGAGAAGCAGGCCCGTTCGGGAGACGAAGGGGCCGGTCGGGACTCAGCCCCTCCTGCCAGCCGCCGAGCGGGCACATGGCTGCCACGTTCTCCACCTAATCTCCGCTCCGTCCGGGCCGTCCTGCCTCCATCCCTGTCTCCTTGCCCAGGTGGGCAAGACACGAAGTGCGGAGTATTCGGAGAGAGCGCGTAGCCCGGTTTGGTTGATTGAGGGCAGTGGCGAGAAGTGGCCAGAGATGGGCCTGGAGATGGAACTCTCTCAAGAGGGCACTGGGGAGCCATCGGAGGGCGACTTGGAGGCAGTGCGCCGACGGGGATTAGATTTTTGTTTGAAGAGAGGTTTTCAGGATTCTTCAACCCTATCTGGCCCTTGGCGATCCGTACAAAAGCCTCGCCTGCAGATCTTGTCTCCAGGCCTCGTGGGGATTTTGGTAGCTGTCCTCACGCCAGGGAGCCCAGCTTGCCTCCCACGACGCCCCGCGTGGAGGCCCGATGGCTCCTTCTCAGTTTAGCCTTGTTCCTTCAACTGTTGCTTTATATCCTTTAAGTTAGGTCATTGAGTGCAGATGAATTTAGAATCGCTCTATGTTTCAGGGTAGTTGAGTATTTGATGCTTTAATACTGTCATGCTTTGCCCTATGGTCCTTTCGCCTGATAGTAACATAGCAACTATTACTTCCTTTTGGTTAATATTTGCCTGGTATATCTTGTTTAAGCCTCTTCCTTTCAGAGTTAGGATTCGTTTTAGTTTTAGCAAGCTATTATTCACGTATCATAAAATTCACCCTTTCAAATGTGCGTGCGACGTATTGGTTTTTAGTGTATTTACAAACGTGTGCAGCCGTCAACCACGATCTAACTCTGCGACATTTTCATCACCCCCTCCCCCCAAAACGCCCCTGTCGCTGTTAGCGGTCACTCCCCATTTTCCCCAACACCCCCGCTCCCCAAGCCCCCCGGCAGCCACTAACCTACATTCTGTCTCCGCGGATTTGCCTATTCTGATATTCCACGGAAATGCGATCGTACAATACGTGACCCTTTGTGTCTGGCTCCTTATGTTTAGCGTAACGTTTTTGAGGTCATCCACACCGTGGCGTTGCGAGAGTACTTCACTTCGTTTTTTATAGCCGAGTGATGTCCCGCTGTATGGAGACGCCACATTTTGTTGATCTGCACGTCCGTTCGTGGACATTTGGTTGTTCTCTCCTTTTGGCGATTGTGAACGGTGCCGCGGTGAACGTTTCTATGCAAGTTTGTGTGTGGACATAGGTGTTCAGTTATGTTATTTGATAGCATTCACCTATGAAGTCTCCTGCGCTTGGATTTTCTTTGTGGAGACATTAGTTATTTTAATTCCAGCATAGCTAACAGCGTTATATTAGTTTCAGGTGTACAATACAGTGATTCAACAACGGCATCCCACCCAGTGCTCAACACAAGTGTTTCTTCGTCCCCCATCACCGAGTTCACCCACCCCTACACCTGCCTCCCCTCTGGTCACCACCAGTGTAGTCTCAGATATAGCTAAACGTCTGTTTCTTGGTTTGTCTCTCTCTTTTTATTTTGCTCGCTTTTTGTTTTGTTTTGTTTTGGTTTCTTCAATTCCACATATGAGTTGAAATCGTGTGGTACTTGTCTTTCTCTGCCTGACTTATTTCACTTTAGCGTTATATTCTTTTTTGGTGTGTGTATAACAGCTTTATTTTTTTTTTAAATATGAAATTTATTGGGGCGCCCGGCTGGCTCTGTCGCTTAAGCGTCCGACTTCGGCTCAGGTCATGATCTCGCGGTTCGTGAGTTCAAGCCCCGCGTCGGGCTCTGTGCTGACAGCTCGGAGCCTGGAGCCTACTTCAGATTCTGTGTCTCCCTCTCTCTCTGCCCCTTCCCCGCTCATGCTCTGTCTCTCTCTCTCTCTCAGAAGTAAATAAACATAAAAAAAGAAATATGAAATTTATTGTCACATTGGTTTCCATACAACACCCAGTGCTCCTCCCAACAAGTGCCCTCCTCCCTGCCCATCACCCACTTTTCCTCTCCCCCCTCTCTCCCCACCCCCCATCAACCCTCAGTTTGTTCTCAGTTTTTAAGAGTCTCTTATGCTTTGGCTCTCTTCCACTCTAACCTCTTTTTTTTTTCCCTTCCCCTCCCCCATGGGTTTCTGTTAAGTTTCTCAGGATCCACATAAGAGTGAAAACATATGGTATCTGTCTTTCTCTGTATGACTTATTTCACTTAGCATCACACTCTCCAGTTCCATCCACGTTGCTACAAAAGGCCGTATTTCATTCTTTCTCATTGCCAAGTAGTATTCCATTGTGTATATAAACCACAATTTCTTTATCCATTCGTCAGTTGATGGACATTTAGGCTCTTTCCACAATTTGGCTATCGTTGAGAGTGCTGCTAGAAACATTGGGGTACAAGTGCCCCTACGCATCAGCACTCCTGTACCCTTTGGGTAAATTCCTAGCAGTGTTTAGCATCGTATTCTCTAGCTCCATCCACATAGTTGCAAATGGCAAGATTTTGTTCTTTTTTTTTTTTTAATTAATGTTTATTTATTTTTGAGAGAGAGACACACACACACAGAGTGCGAGCGGTGGAGGGGCAGAGAGAGAGGGAGACACAGAATCCGAGGCAGGTTCCAGGCTCCGAGCGGTCAGCACAGAGCCCGACACGGGGCTCCAACTCACGAACCGTGAGATCGTGACCTGAGCCAAAGTTGGCCGCTTAACTGACTGAGCCACCCAGGCGCCCCCAAATTTTGTTCTTTTTTATGGCTGAATAATATTCCACCGTGTATATATACCACCTCTTCTTTATCCATTTATCTATTGATGGAGACTTGGGCTGCTTCCATACTTTGGTTATTGTCAATAATGCTGCTGTAAACATAGGGGTGCATGTGTTCCTTTGAATTAGTGTTTTTGTATTTTTTGGATAAATATCCAGTGGTGCAATTACTGGATCGTAGGGTAGTTCTATTTGTAGCTTTTTGAGGAACCTTCATACTCTTTTCCACAGTGGCTGCACCAGTTTTCATTCCCACCAACAGTGCACGAGGGTTCCTTTTTCTCCACATCCTCGCCAACACTTGTTGTTTCTTGTGTTGTTGACTTAGCCATTCTGACAGGTGTGAGGTGGTGTCTCATTGTGGTTTTGATTTGGGTTTCCCTGATGATGAGTGATGTTGAGCATCTTTTCATGTGTCTGTTGGCCATCTGGATGTCTTCTTTTTTTTTTTTTTTTTAATTTATTTATTTAAAAAAAAATTTTTTTTTTCAGCGTTTATTTATTTTTGGGACAGAGAGAGACAGAGCATGAACGGGGGAGGGGCAGAGAGAGAGGGAGACACAGAATCGGAAACAGGCTCCAGGCTCTGAGCCATCAGCCCAGAGCCCGACGCGGGGCTCGAACTCACGGACCGCGAGATCGTGACCTGGCTGAAGTCGGACACTTAACCGACTGCGCCACCCAGGTGCCCCTGGATGTCTTCTTTGGAGAAGTGTCTGTTCATGTCTTCTGCTGTGGGAACATTTTAAATTACTAATTCAATTTATTTGCTTATTATAAGTCTATTCAGATTTTCTATTTTTTAAAGTCAATTTTTGTTATTTGTGTCTTTCTAAGAATTTGTCCATTTCATCTGCATTGTCTGATTTGTTGCCATACATTTGTCACAACGCTGCTGTAGAATCCTTCAAATTTCTGTAGGTCAGTAGTGATGTCCCCCTTTTCACTGATCATGGTAATCTTTTTTCTCGATCAGTCTAGGTAAAATCAATTTAGTTGATCTTTTCAAGGAACACACTTTGGTTTTCATCAATTTTCTCTATTTTTCTTCTGTTTTCTATTTCATTCATTTCTACAGTAATCTTACGTTGACTTGCTTTAGATTTGGTTTGCTTTTCTTTTTCTAGGCTATTAAGGTAGATCACTAGGCTGTTGACTTGAGATTTCTGTTTTGCCGGTAGAATCATTTAAAGCTATAAATTTCCTTCTAAGTACTGCTTTAGCTGTATCCCATAATTTTGGTATGTTGAATTTTCATTTTCATTCTGTTCAAGGTATTTTATAATTTCCCTTGTAATTTTTTCTTTGACTTGTGGGGGTTATTTAGCAGTGCTTTGTTCAACTTCCAAATATTTTTGAGTTTCCTAGATGTCTTTCTTTTTTTGATTTCTAATTTAATTATGTTGTGGTCACAGAACATATTTTGTATTATTTCAATCCTTTTAGATGTGTTGAAAGTTATTTTATGGTGTCCATTATAGTCTGTCCTAGAGAATGTTCCGTACATATTTGAAAAGAGTGAATCACTGCATTTGATGAGTGGAGTGTTCCATAGATTTTAGCTAGATCAGATTTGCTGATAGCATTGTTCAAATTTTCTGCATCTTGCTGATTTTCTTTTTAGTTTTATCAGTTATTGAAAGCGGAGTATTGGAATCTCCAACTGTCATAGTTGAATTGTCTCTTTCTCCTTTCTATCAGTTTTTGCTTTATGTGTTGTTAGATGTGTATATGTTTATAATTGTTATATCTTTGTGATGCATTGACCATTTTGTCACTATGGAATGTCCCTTTTTTCTTTAATAATAGCTTTGGTCTTAAAGTCTATTTTATCCGATATTAATATAGCCACTCCAGCTCTCTTATGGTTACTGTTTGCATGATCTACTTTTCTTTTCTTTTTTTTAAAGTTTATTTACTTATTTTGAGATGGGGGGAGGGACAGAGAGAGAGGGAGAGAGAGAATCCCAAGCAGGCTCCTCACTGTCAGCACAGAGCCCAACATGGGTCTCCATCCCATGAACTGAGAGATCATGACCTGAGCCAAAATCAAGAGTTAGATACTCAACCTTCTGAGCCACCCAGGCGCCCCATGATATATTTTTTCTATCCTTTTACTTTTAATCTATTTGTGTCTTTAAATCTAAGATTTGTCTTTTTAAAATAACGTATAGTTAGTTGAATCTTGCTTTTTTGAATCTCTGACTTTTGATTGGGGTGTTTAGACCATGCACATTTAATGTAATGATTGATATAGTTGGGTTTACATTTGCCATTTTGCTATTTGTTTTCTACATATCTCTGTTCTTCTTTGTTCCTCTCTTCTTACTGCCTTCTCTTGTGTTAAATATTTTTTAGTATACCATTTTATTTTCTGTGTTGATTTTTTAACTATATATTTTAAAGAATTTTTTAGTTTATTTTTTGAGAGAGAGAGAGAGAGAGAGAGAGCAGTGGAGAGGCAGAGAGAGGGAGAGAGAGAATCCCAAGCAGGCTCTGCACCATAGAACCTGATGTGGGGCTCGAACCCACGAACCGTGAGATGGTGATCTGAGCTGAGATCAAGAGTTGGATGCTTAACCAACTGAGCCACCCAGGCTCACCTAACTGTATATTTTTTGAATTACAATTGCATTATAATATGCATCTTAACTGATCACAATCTACTTTGTATCAATACTCAATTTTATTAAAAAGTAGAGGCTTTGCTCCAATTATAGCTGCATTCCTTCCCTCCTTTTTGTGCTGTTAATGTTATGTGTATTACATATATAGGTTATAAACCCAACAGTACAGTGCAATGGTTATTGCTTTCTTTATGCAATCTTATGTCCTTTAACAATTGAGGAAAAATATATTGAGACTTTTATATTAGCACACATATTAATTATTTTCACTGCTCCTCATTTCTTCCTGTGAATTAAGTTACCAACTGGTGTCAGCCTGAAGGACTTCTTTTAGTATTTCCTGTAAAGAACTATACTAGCAGTGGATTTTCTCAGTCTTTGTATATTTGGGAATGTCTCTTTTTTTAACCTCCAACTTTTAATTACTTTTAAGATTTTGTTTTTAAGTAATCTCTACACCCAACGTGGGGCTTGAACTCACAACCCTGAGATCAAGATCATATGCTCTACTGACTGAGACAGTCAGGCACCCCATTTAACCTTCAACTTAACAATTTTTAAAAAATTTTTTCTTTAACATTTATTTATTATTGAGAGACAGAGAGACACAGAGCGTGATCAGGGGAGGGGTAGAGAGGGGGGAGACACAGAATCTGAAGCAGGCTCCAGGCTCTGAGCTGTCAGCACAGAACCTGATGCGAGGCTCGAACTCACAAACTTCGAGATCATGACCTGAGCCGAAGTCAGTTGCTTAACCAACTGAGCCACCCAGGCGCCCCAACAATTTTTTTTTAATGTTTATTTTTGAGAGAGACAGAACATGAGCAGGGGAGGGGCAGAGAGAGAGGGAGAGACAGAATTGGAAGTAGGCTCCAGGCTCCGAGCTGACAGCACAGAACCCGATGCGGGCTCGAACCCTTGAACTGAGAGATCATGACCTGAGCCGAAGTTGGATGCTTAACCAACTGAGCCACCCAGATGCCCCTAACCTTCAAGTTTTAAAGGAAACTTTTGCTCGATATAGAATTTTTGATTGATAGGGTATTTTCCCAGTTCTTTGATTATGTCATTCTACTGTCTTTTGGCCTCTGTTGTTTTGGGTGAGAAATTAACTGCTAATTTCATTGTGGTTCCATTCTGCCTGGGTCTTTTTTCTCTTATGGCTTTCAGGACGGATTATCTTTGGCTTTTGTCTTTGACTATGAAGTGCCTACGACTAGCTCTGTTTGTGTTTATCTTACTTGGTGTTCATTGGACTTCTTGGGTCTGATTGACGTTTCTCATAAAATTTTGGGTATTTCTACCATTATATCTTCAAATGTGTATTCTGCCCCCTTTTGTCTCTTCTTCAAAGTATCTCATTACACACATTTTCTGTTTTTTAAGTTCTTATTTATTTATTTTGAGAGAGAGATTGAGAGAGAGGGGGGAGGGGCAGAGAGGGGGGAGAGAATCCCAAGCAGGCTCCATGCAGTCAATGCAGAGCCCAACACGGGGCTTGAATTCACAAACCATGAGATCGTGACCTGAGCTGAAGCCAGACGCTTAACCGACTGAGCCACTCAGGCGCCCCCGGGGATTATTTTTGATATCATCACTTGGCCATAGGTGGAAGTCCTGCCCTTTCAATCCTTTTTTTTTTTTTGGTTCTATTATTTAGATGTGTCTCTTATAAATGGCTTATACCTGGATTTTTAAAAATCCTGTCTTTAGACAATTTAGTCTATTTTCCTCAGTGTGTTTGGATTAATTTCTAAACTATTATTTGATACTTTCTACTTATTCCAATATCCTGTTTCTTTATTTTTTCTTTATTTTCCTCCTTGACCTCTTTTGGATTCAGATTTTTCTCACTATTTGAAATTTTTTCCTCTACCAGTTTGGAAGTAGTGTGCTCTATAATCTTTTATTAGTTACTCTAGAAAATTTAGCAAGCATATTTATCCTAACAAAGCTTCAAGTGATTCAATACTGATATGGCCATGAGGGAGGGTCCAGAATGACCCTCCCACCGTACATAACTGGAAAACCGGGCAAAATATATGCATCAACTGTTTCCAGAAGGGAGACCACAGTTGGTGAAGACCCTGTGGTACCAGACTTTCTGACTCAAGTAGAAAAAACGTAAGATGTAACCCATAATGATAAAAGTCAGCCAATCAAAACAGACCCCGGTGAGTTCCAGCCTCTGGTCCAGCATGTAAGGAGCTTGGAAGTTGCCACTCCCTGCTATTAACAAGTAAAAAGCTGAAAAAAAATGGAAATATCAACAATTCTTCTTAGATCCATCGGGGAAGTGAGGTCCCAGGGTGAACCATTTCTCCAAACGTTGGAGAGACAGACAGACACAGAGAACCACCGCTTCCTGGAGCCAAAACCCATGAGTGAGAAGAGTTCTGGGGTAGGAACACCTAAACTTGAACTGATGAATTGCTTCAGGCTCAGTGTGGACATATCTGAGAGTTAAAACAAATCCAGGGGTGGGGCGATCTTATGGAGGCTCCCACACTTCTATAAATTGTATCTCTGGGAGTCCTACCAGGTTCCCACAGCGGAGACTGGAGAAAAATGTCATGCTTCTGGTCCTGGGAGGGGGAAAGTAGACATGTTGAAATACACCAGATTTTGTGTTACACCCTTCTTACTAAGGTCTGCCCTCGAGACAAGCTATGGCGCCAGCTGTTGGGGTCGTGCCAGAGGCTAACAGAAGGCAAATACCCAAGCCCAGCCCCTCTAGCCATCCCAGCCCGCCCTAGAGGGCTTCCCAGCATAGGGGATTTGTGTTCACTCCTGCCAGGCGCTCTTGGGCAATACTCCCTCTGGACCACTTCCTTTAGAACTTTTGAACAATGTATTTTTAAAACTTTGCTATTTTTATTTATTTTTTATTTTTTTTTTCAACGTTTATTTATTTTTGGGACAGAGAGAGACAGAGCATGAACGGGCGATGGGCAGAGAGAGAGGGAGACACAGAATCGGAAACAGGCTCCAGGCTCTGAGCCATCAGCCCAGAGCCCGACGCAGGGCTCGAACTCACGGACCGCGAGATCGTGACCTGGCTGAAGTCGGACGCTTAACCGACTGCGCCACCCAGGCGCCCCAAAACTTTGCTATTTTTATTGGGCCATTGCAATGTAAGTAAAATCTGTGTGCAAACTAACCAAATGCAGCTTCAAGACAAATCCAGGAGCCGTGCCCCCAACCAGAGGACTGCCCCTTAGTCCCCCCAAGAGAAAAAAATTCTGGAGCATTAAGTACTCTATGCCTACATCCTTTATTTAATTGCTTAATTTATTTTTAACTTAAACCCAAGTTAGTTAACATCTAGTGTAATACTGATTTCAGGAGTAGAATTTAGTGACTCGTCACTTACATATAACACCCAGTGCTCATCCCAACAAGTGTCCTCCTTAATGCCCATCACCCATCTAGCCCATCCCTCCAGCAACTCTCAATTTGTTCTCTGTATTTAAGAGTCTCTTATGGTTTGTCCCCTTCCCTCTTTTTATATTATTTTTGCTTCCCTTCCCTTACATTCATCTCTTTTTTCTTAAATGTTTATTTTGAGAGAGAGAGAGCGAGAGCAGGGGAGGTGCAGAGAAAGGGAGAGAAAGAGAATCCCAAGCAGGATCCATGCCATCAGCACAGAGCCCCATGGGGGGCTCGAACCCACAAAGACCTGAGCAGAAACCAAGAGTCAGATGCTTTACCGATTGAGCCACCCAGGTGCCCCTATTTGTCTGTTTTGTATCTTAAATTCAACATATGAGTGAAGTCATATGATATTTGTCTTTCTCTGACTGACTCATTTCACTTAGCATAATACCCTCCAGTTCCATCCATGTAGTTGCAAATGGCAAGATTTCGTTCTTTTTGATTGCTGAGTAATATTCCATTGTGTGTGTGTGTGTGTGTGTGTGTGTGTGTGTGTTTGTGTGTGTATGCCACATCTTCTTTATCCATTCATCCATCAATGGACATTTGGGCTCTTTCCATACTTTGGCGATTGTTGATGGTGCTGCTATAAACATGGGGGTGCATGTGCCCCTTTGAAACAGCACCCCTGTGTCCCTTGGATAAATGCCTAGTAGTGCAATTGCTGGGTCGTAGGGTAGTTCTATTTTTAACTTTTTGAGGAACCTCCATGCTGTTTTCCAGAGAGGTGACACCAGTTTGCATTCCCACCAGCAGTGCAAGAGGGTCCCTCTTTCTCCACATCCTCGCCAGCATCTGTTGTTGCCCGAGTTGTTAATGTTAACCATTCTGACAGGTGTCAGGTGGTATCTCATTGTGGTTTTGGTTTGTATTTCCCTGATGATGAGTGATGTTGAACATCTTTTCATGTGTCTGTTAGCCATCTGGATGTCTTCTTTGGAAAAACGTCTATTCATATCTTCTGCCCATTTCTTCACTGGATTATTTGTGGTTTTTTTTTTGGTGTTGAGTTTTTAAAAAAATTGTTTTATGTTTATTTTTGAGAGAGAGAGAGAGACAGAGACAGAGCACGAGCAGGGGAGGGGCAGAAAGAGAGGGAGACACAGGATTGGAAGCAGGCTCCAGGCTCTGAGCTTCAGCACAGAGCCTGACACGGGGCTCGAACTCACCAACCATGAGATAATGACCTGAGCTGAAGTCAGCACTCAACTGACTGAGCCACCCAGGTGCCCCAGTGTTGAGTTTGTTAAGTTCTTTATAGATTTTGGATAGTAATCCTTTATCTGATATGTCATTTGCAAGTACCTTCTCCCATTCTGTGGGTTGCCTTTTAGTTTTGCTGATTGTTTCCTTCACTGTGCAGAAGCTTTTTATCTTGATGAGGTCCCAATAGTTCATTTTTGCTTTTGTTTCCCTTGCCTCTGGAGACATGTCAAGTATGAAGTTGCTGCAGCTGAGGTCAAAGAGGTTTTTGCCTGCTTTGTCCTCGAGAATTGCGATGACTTCCTGTCTTATGTTTAGGTCTTTCATCCATTTTGAGTTTATTTTTGTGTCTGGTGTAAGAAAGTGGCCCAGGTTTATTCTTCTGCACGTCGCTGTCCAGTTTTCCCAGCACCACTTGCTGAAGAGACTGTCTTTATTCCATTGGATATTCGTTCCTGCTTTGTCAAAGATTCATTGGCCACATGTTTGTGGGTCCATTTCTGGGTTCTCTATTCTGTTCCATTGATCTGAGTGTCTGTTTTGTGCCAGCATCATGATGATTACAGCTTTGTAATACAGCTTGATGCTCGGGATTGTAATGCCTCCAGCTTTCGTTTTCTTTTTCAGGATCGCTTTGGTTATTCGGGGTCTGTTCTGGTTCCATACAAATTTTAGGATCGTTTGTTCTAGCTCTGTGAAGAATGCTGGTGTTGTTTTTGATGTTATTTTGATAGGGATTGCTATGCCTACATCCTTTAAATTGAAATTTCAGCTTGTGGCTCTAAATTCTCAAGGGCAATATTTCCTTTGTCCCCTGCCTCCCACTTCTACCCAGGTCCAAGGTCAAAATAAACAAATATCCTCACCTCTTTTGGTGGGGTGTATATATATATATATATATTGGTCACCAATTGTAGTAGTTTTCTGCTGTTGCTGTGTCAAATTGCCACAAACTTAGTGGTTTCAAACAGCAAAACTTTATTATCTTACAGTTCTGGAGGTCAGAAATCCCAATGTAGATCTCACTGAGCTAAACTCAAGTTGTCAGCAGGGCTGGGTTCCTTCAGGAGACTCGAGGGAAGAATCTGTTGTTGTTTTGCCCTTTTCCAGCTTCTACAGGCCACCTGAATTCCTTGGCTCGCAGCCCCTTTGTCCATTTTTGAGGCCAGCAATGTGGCCTCTCTCCCGTGTCTCTCTGGCTCTGACCCCTGTTTCCACTGTCGCATCTCCTGTCACTCCCCTGCATCTGTCTTTCCTTTATAAAGATGCGTATGATGGCATTCGGGGCCACCCGGACATTCCAGGACAGCCTCCCCGTCTCAAGATCCTTGGCTTAATCCCATCTGCAGTGTCCTTTTTGCCATGTAAGGTAACATATCCGCAGGGGCCCAGAGTTAGGACGTGGCCATCTTGGGGGGCTGGTATCCTACGAAGCACGCGCATTGACAGCACTGCCCTTCAAGACTACTGGCTTTATATGGGGGCCCAGGCATCACCTCCTGGCTCCCATGGGTGGCGTCCGGATAGCCATAGAGAGAGGGTGTGCGAGGACGAGGGTGGCCTGGGCTCCTGTTTCCTGGGTGTAGATGCCCCTGGGACAGGAGCTAACCCAGGAGCTGTCTCACTCCTCTGGACTCAAGGACCCTCATTGTTTCTGACCTTGGAGCCTTCCTCTTATTTTCCCAGCAGCTCGGCCGTTCATTCAAACGGTTTTAGGGGCTCTGGTGCAGGAGGGTTTCTCTGGACACATGGTCTGCACTGTTCATGAAGTCTCCACTACGCCCCCTTGCCCTGTCCACAGCTCCAGACACCCAGCCCCATTGGGGTCTGTTGTTTAGTCCCCCCCCCCCCCCCGCCTCCGGGAAGTCGGCTCTGACTGGCAGTCATCTTTGGCTCGCTGCTGAGTCCCAGTCCCTAGCGCGTGTGGCCCAGAGCCGAGGCTCGACGGGTCACTAGCGAATGGGCAGCTCGGCCGGAGGTTGGGTCACCTGGCCGAGTGGGCGCGGGATGGGAAATAGTGCCATGGGGGTGGGGTGGCGCTCAAGTCCCCAACCAGCGCAGCACACGGCTCGGCACTACCACCCCCTTATGCCGCCTCCTTCCCCACCTTCCCCCAAACCCTCCGGGGTGCTCTGGAAGCAGCTCTCTCTGTTCAGTATCTTACATAAACTGTTTATTCAAGAACAATTAAAGAAAGCAACTGTGGTGCGGATTCCCCGGGGTGAGGTGGCCGGGCCGGGTGTGTAAGCAGGCTGGTGTGCGTGTGTGAGCGCCGACACGCGGACGCGCGTGCGCGCCGCCCACGAAGGGCGTGGACTGCAATGAATGACTCTGTATATGCCGCTTGGCCCCTTCCCCGCCCCCCCAAACCAACCGTGCCTATGTGGGGCCCGCCGCAGCAAAATTCAGGCCTTCTTCCCCTTCCCCGCCCCCAGCTCTTGCTCTGAGACCCCCATCTCCTCTGGCCGCGGTTCGACCACCCTCAGTCACAAAGAGCTCCAGTGATCCCGTTAAGACATCTGGGGGAAGAGGGAAAAAAAGCATCTTTTCAAACGTCAAGTGGATAAACAGGGCGCCAGATGTGTGGCCAGGAACCCGCTCAGCAGCTCCCGGGCCAGCGCCCTCCCCTGTGGCGCCCGGCAAGGAGCCGCCCCGAGAGGGGCTGTCCGCATGGACGCTGGCCGGCCGGTGCACCTCCAAGCCTCAGCCCCGAGAGGCCCGAACCCTGGGCAGAGAAGCGGGGAGGTGACTACACTGGTAGTGAACCCTCCCCGTAAACAGCCGTCGGGGGACAGGGACGGACTGGGAGCGGGCCCCTGCAGCACATGAGGTGGCCAGCGCAGGGGCCCGCCCTTCTGAAGCGGGAAGCCACCGGAAGGCTCAAGGCCCAGGAATAGGCAGCCACTTGGAATGGTCCCTTGGAATGGGAATCCCCCCAACCCTACCCCCCCCCCCCGAGAGAAAAAAGTAACAGTCGCAGAAGAGGCAGGTTCTGGAGCGTGATTCCGCCCCGAAAGCGGCGCGGGTCAGGCTGGTGGCCCCGGGCCCTGCTTATAGGCACATTTAATAGGACTCCCGTGGATGGTTCAAGTGGGTAGGACAGGTCTCTCCCCGAGGCCACCCTGGAGGGGCTCCTGGCTCCAGCCTCTTCCCCACAGCCCTCCCATGAGGTATTATGCTCTCCCCCCTCCCCAACTCGCTGCCTCCCTCTTCTGCCTCCCCCCAGCTCCCCCCCCGCCCCACCCCCGCACATGGGTGGTCAGGGGCACCCATGGGGGGGGGTGGAACGGCGCCCTATGTGGGGTCCAGCTCAAAGACACCGTCGCTGGTGGGGGTGGTGAAGAAGGACGGTGGGTCGGAGGCGGCCGACTCCTGCCCCCCGCTGCTGCGTTCACGGGTGCGCCTCTCCTCCAGCCGCAGGCTCCGCTCGAAGTCTAGCAGCTGCCCCATGAAGTTGAAGTTGGGTGAGATGTTAGACTTCTTCCTCTTGACCAGGTCGTAGGCATCGTTGAGTGAGAGGTGGCGCTTCTGCATGAGGTAGGCCACAGTGACGGTGACAGAGCGGCTGACGCCTGCCAGGCAGTGAACGAGCACCCCGCAGTTCTGCGACAAGGCCTCATCTAGATGGGGGCAGAGTGGGGGTCAGTGTGACCTGTGGGCCCCGCTCCGCCGTCTTGGAACCGAGTGGCTCTGGCCGGTTTGGCCTGGGAGCCCTGTCCTGCCTGAGGAGTCCAGGGGCTTTCGCTGGTGGCCTCCGGGAGCCGGTGCCGGCACTGTCCGCCCCCAGAAGCGCCGCTCCGGTTTTGGGCTCTGCGGACGGCAGCCAAGTGCATCATGGGGCCCTCACGGGGGAGTGAGAGAGGCCAGGACCCAGGCCTGGGGGGGCAGGGGGGCAGAGGGGGGCCGAGCAGACTCACCAATGAACGCGATGGCCTCAGGAAAGAACTGGGACAGGTTCTGGCTCCAGTGGTCGGAGATGGGGATCTGTTTGTAGTGAAACTCGCCGTTCTTCTCGAAGACGTTAGGCAGGTTGGGGGTGACGTTGAGGATGTAGCGGATGCCCAGCTTGGCCAAGCTCTCCACGTTGGCCGAATCCCGGGCACTGCCCAGGTAGAGGTTGGGCAGGATCTGGACAGGGAAGGATGGCAGCAGCCCCCCTGGGGGCGGCGTGGCACCCTCCGAATCCAGGCCACAGCTCATGGAGTCGCGGTCAGGCTCGGAATCCGCATCAGAGTAGTCCGAGCCCAGGCACAGGCCGCCCAGCCCCACCACTGGGCTGGGCACTGGGGCTGTGCTTGGGCCACCCCGGCTGCTGAGGCTGGTCTCACACAGGTGGGGGCACTCTGCCTGGAATCTGCTGAAGCCACCTGGGAGGGGAGAGGAGGACCGTCCTGTCGATTCGGCCACCTGGGCAGCCAAGCACCCCTGGCTGGGGATACAACTCCGACACCCGAGGGCGCTTGCAGAGGTCCCCAAAGGGAACTCAACAGTCAGCAACCTGGGGCGCCTGGGTGGCTCGGTCGGTTAAGTGTAGGACTTCGGCTCAGGTCATGATCTCACGGTCCGTGAGTTCGAGCCCCGCGTCGGGCTCTGTGCTGACAGCTCGGAGCCTGGAGCCTGCTACGGATTCTGCGTCTCCTATCTCTCTGTCCCTCCACTACTCATGCTCTGCCTCTCTCTCTCTCTCTCTCTCTCTCTCTCAAAAATAGATAAACATTTTTAAAAATTGTAAAAAGAGGAAAGGTTCAGATGTGAGTTCTGTCCCTGGGTGCTTCCCCATCCAGCTCAAGCAGGAGCACCCCAAGAGGCAGGAGCCTGAGAGCGAGCACATCATTCCACCTGGGTCGATTCAAAGTCCCAAGAAGTGAGCATCTCCTTCGTGTATGGATAACTATTTTCCCGGGCTAGGTGTGGGGCCTGGACATCTGACGCTTTATAGGTTTCTGTGTCCCCGTGCATTCAGAATGGAGCAAGGGACAACAGTCCAATGACCCGCCTTGATGGGGAAGTGGGGAGCTGGCTCTGCAGGCTCCTGGGAACCCTGTCCCTACCCTGGGCCTCTGGGTGTGTGTTTGGCTCGTCAAGGAGCCAACAGGCCTGTATCAGCCTATCCCTTTCCGTCCCCCAGCCCGTGGCTATGATGGGACGGGTCTCTGCCTCCTCCTACCTTCACTGCTTCTCTCTCTCTCTCTCTCCCCCCCCCTTCCCCATTCCGGAGCCTTTGCAGAGCGGGGATTTGTCCTCTTGTGCCCCTGCCTCCTTTGCCCGCGGCAGAGCAGCTGCGGGGGTGGGGTGGGGGTGGTGACGTCCTCCCGGGAGATTGGGAGTCCGCACTTGGTACTCTATTGTTGAGCGTCCCCTGAGGCAGGGCTGGGCAGGGCAGGGCAGGGCAGCCAGATTCTCCCCATTTTCCAGACTCAGAAACTGGGGCTCTCCAGGGCGAAGGGCTTGCCCCAGGTCTTTCTCAGGGGAGAGGGGATGTCAGCTCCACTTTAGATAAAACAAGGCTGGGCTTGCCCAGGGACAAATGCATTAGGAATCCCCCCCCCCCACGTCCCCCGGGAAGCTGTGGCCCTGCGAGCCCCCGGGGGCCCGGGGCCCTTCCCAGGCCGGTGCCCCGCGCCAGCGCCCGCACGTACCCTGGAGGTAGTATGCCAGGTAGCCTTCCTCGCGCAGCTTCTGCAGCAGGGTGCCGAGCACCGAGTCGGCCTCCCACTCGTCAGCGTCCGCCTCCCCGCGCCGGTGCCGGCCCCCGCCCTGGTCGTACAGGAGCACCGGGGCGGGCGGGGGCGGCTGCAGCGGCGGCCCGGGCAGCAGCGCGCGAACCGACAGGGCCCCCCGCCGCAGGCGGCGCAGCAGCAGCGCGGGCAGGGCCACGCTCAGCGCCCCGCCGATGCGCGCCGACTCGTACAGCTCGCGGCTTCTGCAGTCGAGGAGCAGCAGCCGAGGCCGCGGGGGCGACAGCTCCCGCCGCAGCCACAGGCACGAACGGCCCAGACCCTCCATGGGCTCGCGGCTCCCGGCCCGTCCGCCCGCCGGCGCTGCGGAGAGAGGGGCAGGCGCGCGGCGTGAGCTCGCGTCCCCCGCGCCCGGCCGCCAAGGGGCCGAGACGTGAAGCCCACCCCGCATGCCCAAGGCGGGCGCCGAGAGCCCCGCAGGGACACCCCTGCACCGCCCGCTTCTCTTCTCACGCCCCCTCCCTCGGCGAGGACGCGCGGAAGGGCGCCTCGAGCCCTCGGAGGAGGAAAACGCCCGGCGCGGCGGCCGGCTCCTGGAGGGGAGGAGGGAGAGGTCCTCCAGGAGAGGAAGGCCGGGTGTCCGATGGGCCCTCGGAGCGCCGCGGGTCCTTGGCCGGCCCCCTCTGGGGCAGCCTGAGGCTACGGCCACCCCGCAGCACACCCCCTTCCCGCGGCTCTCGCTTGGCCCGCCCGCAATCGCTCCCCAAGTTCAAGCTTCCGACTTTGGGGGGGTGTGTGCCGGCAGAGGCGGCCGGGGGAGTAGAGGTGGCGCCGAAGGGATGGGCCTGAGCTGGCCTCCTCGGAGCTGGCCCGGCCCCGGTGGCGCCCGGGAGGAGGAAACGGGAGGCAAGAGACCTGGAGCGTGATCGCGCGGCGGGCTGCCGCGGGCAGACGTCCGAGCCGAGGCCAGCGCGCGACGCGGGGCTCGGTTCCGCCGGTAGGGCGTCCCCGGGCCCGGCCTCCGGGGAAGAGGGCGGGGTGGCGAAGCAGGCGCGCACGTGGACGCTGAGTCCCGCGCAGCTCTCCAACCGGCAGCTTCCTGGCGGCGGGACCCAGCTTCCACCTTGGAAGCCGCTGCCTTTGGACGTGGAGTTGCTGTTTGGAGGGGCGGGGCAGCGGGGGCGGGCTCAGGGGGGCCGGCGAGCCAACGGGTGCCAGCGAAGCAGTCGGGTGGGCCCCCAAGTGGCGCGCTGAGCGGGGGCTCGCACCGAAGCGGGACCGGGCCGGGGCAGAGGCCAAGGGCAGGTCAGGGGCCCAGCAGGTGACCAGCCTCAGTTCTTCTGCCCAGCTGGAAGCAGGGGGGAGGGACAGGGATAAGAGCCCAGTGCCCCTGCTCCAGAAGCTGCCGCCCAGCCCTACTCACTCGTTGACCCTGGACCATCACGTCCACTGACTGGACTTTAGTGACCCCATCTCTCTAATGGGCTCATCACAGCCAGCACCTCGAGCTACTGTGGGATGCCACTGAAATCATGGAGGGGAGGAGGAAGCCAGACCAGAAACCCATTGCTGTCTTCTGGCCCAGAACTCTGCCCAAGGGCTAGGAGGACAGATGACAGCTTCTGGGCACCCGCCCCCCCCCCCCCCAATAGCTTCCCTCACACATGGCCTTTGCCAGCCAGGAGCCCTGAGTCCCCAGTCCCTAACTGAGGTGCTCTGCTCTTAACCACGTCACTGTCCCAGGAATCATCCCTGGCTTCTCCCTCTGCCTCCTCCCTGGTCAAGAGCCAAGTAGTTTCGACTTAAATTCATCTCTTACACCTGTACTCTGCCCTCTGCTCCCCGCAGGGAGGGCTCGCGCTGGCCAACTCTTGACCAGGTCCCCGTCACAGCCTCCAAAGCCCTCTCTCCCTGCCTCCACATCATTTGTTCATCAGAGGCCAGTGGCCTCCATACCTTCCATGGACACAGGATGACGAACAGGCAGGACACACAGGGTCCCTGCTCGCTCGGCACTCCCAACTTAGCCGCACAGGTCAGTAATAGGGAGACTGAACGCGATAACGCGGGGTGTGGTAAGTGTCCCTTCCCTGCTTAAAACCCATCAAAAGCAAACACCAGAGTTGAAGGAAAATGTACAGCAGGTAAGATAAAGCTCATACAAATTAATCAAAAGGTTAAGGCTCCAATAAATGTGCAAGGAACCAGAAAAGACCGTGCGAGGAAAGAAATGCAACCTTTGGGGGAAGAAGGTTCGACCTCAGGTATGGAGGGAAGGCAAACAAAACAAAACAAAACAAGGTGACGGTGGAAAACAAGGTAACACTTCCCACCTAGTACATTGGTAAAATGTTCTCAAAGTGAATACACCCAGTGCTGCTCTTATCTGCATGGCCCTTCTGGAAATTAGTTTGGTAGCAGGCATCCAGAGCTAGGAAGAAATCCACACCCTCTGGCCGCTGCTCGGAATCTATCCCGAGGAACTAACTAAAAGAAGGCAGAACTATGCACACAGGGTGGGCACCACAAGATGTGCAACTAAGGCGGGAAGGACACAAAAGCATTGGAGGGCGGACGTTTCGGATAATTAAGTTCAGTGCCGCCTACGAAGTCTCCTCTGTTCATCAGAGCCATAGAGGAAGATGAGACAACTCAGGAAGGAATACCAGGGACAGGACAGGTTGTTGGGAGCCGGGCCCTCAAAGGGGCCGCCATTGTCCCCCCTCCTTCCCTCCTCCCTTCCTGGCCCAGCGGGGCTGCCTGGGACTCTTCTCTGGCTACAGCCCACGGTGTCCTGGCCTCTGGGAGTCCAGGGATCCAGGGGTCTTAGGGAGCTGGGCCGTGCCCTCCTGCTCCCCAGCCCAGGCCTCCGTCCTCTGTGGCCTGTTCAGATTCTGCTCCTTTTCCAGACCCCCCCCCCCCACCGCCCTGCCAAGGCGCCCTCCTCTGAGCAGCCTTCCTGTAGCCTCCTTGGTCTGTGCTCTAGGCCTCAGGTCCCTGACGCTGCAATGTCTGGGAGCTGCTGCAGATTCGGAGGCTGCGGCCAGAGCGGGACCCACGCACACTACCCCCCCCCCCCCGTGGTCTCGCCTGCTCCAGGGCAGGGACTCTGTCTTCTGTCCTGTCGTTTCCCTCACATCCTAGCTCCCAGAGGCAGAGGTGGGCTGCCACCTGGACTTGGGCCTCAAGCCTCGGGGCTCCCTCCGGGCCCGCTGCAGCTGGGGAAGGAACTCTGGGGCAGGCCTGGTTGAAACCGCCAAGGACTTCTGCAGTGTGCCCCCCTGGAGTGCCTGGCTTGGCCGAGTTGTGGGCGGTGGCAATGCTGGACAGGGAGGTGGAGGGGTGCGGGGCGGCCAGCCCCCCTGTCCTGGGGAGTCAGTGTGGCTGGAGAGAGGGTGGCCGGCCCCTTAAGGGGTAGGAGCTCCTGAAGTGCCCAGGCATGCTTTCTAGAGAGGGATCCCTGGAGGAGGCGAGGGGAGCCTGTCTGGGAAGAGGAGGGTGGGGGCGGCCTGGGGCGTGGGAGGGAGGCAACTTCGGCACCGGTGAAGGGAGAGGAAACTTGGCTCCAAGAAACTCTCCCGGAGCGGGGCTGTGCCGGAGCCTGTGGCTCCCAGCGCCTGACGAGGGGCTCCCCTGCGCGCCTGGCGCTGGACCGCTGCGGGCAAGCCCACCCATCGGGTGAAAAGGATCAGGAGGAGGGGCCGTGTTCAATCTCGCAAGTGAGTACTCAGTGCCCGGCGCCAGCAGCGCCCGCTGCGCCAGCCGCAGGACAAACTGGAACCTGTTGCCATCTCCGCACTGCGGGGCTGAGCGCAGCCAAGCCCCCCCCCCCCCGCCCCGCCCCCAGCGACCCTGGCCGGCCCGCCCGCACTCGGGGTTCCCCGTAGCACCTGCCCTGGGCGCCGGCCCCGCCCCGCGGGCTGGGAGCGTGCCGGGCTGGGGGAGGCAGCGCCGTGCGCCCGGCCTCGCGGAGGCCCGCACGGCGGGTGGAGCCAGGCCGCGCGCTCGCCGCAGGGTGGGAGCTGAGCCTGCCGCCCCGGTCCCGCCGGGCGTCCCCGGCCTCCGCCCGACCCGGCCGGTGCCCCTCGGAGGCGGCGGGGACGCGGCGGCCCGTAGGCCCCGCGCGCGCCGTGTGCGCCCTCTGGTCTCCCGGAGCCTCTGGAGAGCGGCGCCCGGCCTCGCCCGCCACCCCTCACCCCGAAATGCACGGTTCTCTCCGGGCCGAATGGCAGGATTTCGGCTGTCGCGGCCCAGTCACATGGCCAGGAGGAGCACAACTCCCAGCGACAGCGTTCCTGCCAAATCCAGTGTCTTTTCCACCAAATCCACTTTCCGCCGGGGATGGCTTTCTGCTTTTCCTGGTCGGTGTTCTCGCTGGACTGGGAGTTCCTCCAAGGCAGGAGCGGGCCCCAAGCTGGCCCCAGCCCCCAGCGCAGGGCTTGGCGTATGCCCGGCGCTCCCGGAAGAAATGCTTGTTAACAAAGAAGGCGTGAATGAATGAAACCAATTGTTGCATGAGGAAGCCCTGGGGGGTGCTGGTCGTGCTGTTTCTCCCCGCGGGTCACACCCCCCCCCACACACACACACCACGGACACGCACAGGCACACATGCACGCCCAGCCCTGCCCTCACGGCACACCCGGAGAGGCACACACACTGTGTCGGACTCCCGTTCTCCTGGAGCCGACCTACTACGTGCCTGTTCGGCAACTGGCGTTCCTTTGGTTCCGGATGGGCTGCCTCCATTTCGGTGCCCGCCTCCCCCTTCCTCCTCCCCCAGCCCACATCTAAGTATGGTACCTTGCACCCCAAGTGCCTGCTTTATCTCTTAGGGAAGAGGCCAGGCCAGTCGCTGGGGAGACTCAAGGTCTGTTTAGGGAGGCACCTGGCAGGGATGCGAAGACTGCTGCAGCCTCTAGAGCCCGCGTGCCAGGTGTCAGGGGTGGCGGTGGGAGGGCCTCGGGGACGCGCTGGGGGTGTGGGGGGCTATCTGCGATGGGGCCGGGGAGCGTAAATCCAGCAGGCGTGCGTACGTGCTGGGGTGTGTGTGAGCGTGCACGCTGGGGATGCTAGGGGTGTGTGCCTGGGGAATGGGCCCGGTGTGGGGTGTGGGGAGCCGGCTGCTGGGGCATGAGTTAGTTCTGGGGCTTCACTCAGGGGTAGGTGGGTGGCAGCAGTGTCTCTGGGCTGGGAACGTGGGTGGAGTGTCTGTAATGAGCATATGGGGAGTTGGAGATGGTGGTGGCACCGTGAGGGGAGCTATGTTAGTGCAGATATGGCAGGGATGGATTGTGTGTGTGTGTGTGTGTGTGTGTGTGTGTGTGTGCCTGCGCGCGCGCGCCTGGGTGTGTACTGGGTCTGGGATGGGTGCTAGCCTGAGTTGGGGGCAGCGCTGGCTGGTGGGCTAGGGGCTGCTGCTGTGCTCACTGCAGGGACTAGGTCTGCGGTGCGTGGTTGATGCGCGCGCGTGCAGAGGACAGGGAGGTGCACGGGCGGGATGCGGGGGGTGTGCGGTGACAGGATCGAGTGGGTCTCACAGGGGCGCGTGCGTCGGCCCCGTGGGCTACGCTTTGGCAAGACTTTGGGGTGCAGGGTGGAGGAGCTCACGTCGGAGGGGGCGGCCGGGCTGGGTGGGGGTGGGGTGGGTGGGTGCCGGGGAGCCGCGTGCTCCGCTCACCTCCGCTCACCTCCGCTCACCCCGGATCCGCTCGGCTTCCAGCGCCGGCTACGCGCGTCGCGGCCGGGAAGTTTCCGAAGCCCAGGCGGCGGGAAGCGCCACCGCCGCTGCCGCCGAGCGTCACCGGAGCCTCAGGCGGCGGCCTCGCCTGAAGCCGAGGGGCCGCCGCCGCCGCCGCCGCCGCCGCCGCTGCGGAGGGAAACTCCAAATCCCGCCTCCGCCGCCGCCTCCTCCCTTCCCGTCGCCGTCTTCTCCGCCCCCTGCCCAGGAGGGGCGATGTCGCCGGCGGCGCGCAGGGAGGGAGAGGGGAGGGACCGCGCGGCCTGCCCGGCGTCTCCCTCCACCTCCCCCGCCCCCGCCCGCCTTCCTCCCACCTGCGAGGCTGTCCGCTCTGCCCGCCGCGGACCCTCTGCGCGGGAGGCTCGCGGCATGCGGTCCGCGGGCTCAGGGCGCGGGAGTGGGGTGGGGAGACCCGACCCAGGCCGGACCTGGGCTGGGGGAGGGTTGCCCCGAAGACTCCGTGCTGGCGCCTCTGCTTCCAGCGAGGGAAGCGAAGGGGCCCGTGGAGGACCGGGCACAGCTGGGCCCCTGGGGCCACCTCCTACTGCCACGCGGGAGAGGGCATGAGGTCCTTCCGACTACTGCAAATCCCACATCCCCCCCCACCTCACCCCCCCCCCCCCGCCCCCAGCTCCCAGGTCCCTCCGCACTGTCTTCTCCCTTTCTCGTGTATCAGATTCTGGCTAATAATAATAGCGTTTGAGCCTCAGTGCCTGGAAGGGGTGGAGCCAGGACGTTGGGGGAGGGCCTGAGAGGGGGCCTTGTCACCAGGCCCACTTTGCTTTCTTCGGCACCGGCACCGAAGGCCATAAGCATCTCCATCGAGGACCTCATTTTGTCCTTACGCCAGTCTGGGAGTCAGAGGGGATCTGGCTAGGGAAACTGAGGCACTGGTTTCCTGGTGTCACACGGCGACATGGCGGTGCAGCCCCGCCGGGTTCAGAAGCCCCAACTGAGTGTGAACGAGGAGACTCAGTGGATTCTCTGCCCCGCTCACTGCTGTGGGGAGGAGCACAGAGGGGCTCCCACGTGAGTCATGGGTGAGTCGGCCCCCCCTGGAATGGGGCACAAGGGATGCTGAAAGGCGGCATGATCGCTGTGGGCTGCTGTAGACCAGCTTCTGGCAGGGTCTCCCGTGCCTCTGCTCAGGGAGATCAGAGTGAGGCGAGGCGAGGCCAGGCTGGGGCGACATCGAGAGGGAGGCGGGCAGGGCTGGGATGCCAGCAGCTCCATGGATGAGGGGGCAGCCAAGGGAGGCCTGGCTGCCTGGCTCCTGTCTGCAGCACTGCTGAATTCCCCTGAGTCATTTCCTGGAAAAGAGAGGAGAGGGGCAGCTTTGTCTCTGGTGCCTCAGTTTCCTCATCTGTACAGCTGGGGGGAGGGGAGGACCTCATGGTCTCCCAGGGCCCTCTGGGACTGGCCTCACTGCAGTTCGGACCCATGAGACGGGGCGAGCAGAGCCCAGCTGCTGCCGCTCTGGCAGACCCGCCTTGCCCTTTGACCCCTTCCAGCCTCAGCGGGACGCTCACGCTCCCAGCCCACCCCCTGCTCTGGCCCCTGGGCCTTCCTGGGTTGTATCTCCTGGAAGGTGCATCCGGCAGGCAGGCCCAGGGAACCCCAGAGCCAGGCTGGCACTTTCCTCTCCCCTTCGGCGTCAGGGCTCCGGGGGCCAGTGTGGAGCCAAAGGCCATAACAGCACCTGACAGGTGAGCAAACCAGGCTGTGCAGGGGGGGCCCTGCTGCTCCGACCCTGTGCTTCTCCGACCGGCCGCATGTGCTGAAAACACACGGAGACCACAAAAGATAAGGCTCTGTCTCCTGCCCCCAACGCCGCCCCCCTGCCCCCCACCCAGGGCCCTGCCCCGGCCCAAGGCACTCAGTCAGCCCCCCGGCAAAGACTTGGTGAGCTGACTCAGAGGACTTTCTGGAAAGGTTGGATAACCAGTCCCCACCTCCCCACCCCCATGCCATGCTTAAGTGACTCAGGGCCCAACAGGCTGGAGGAGGAACATTTGGAGCGAATGCTGCTGTCCCCCACCCCTGCAGAGCTCCCACCCCAGCCCTGCCACGGGGCCTCTGCTCTCCAGGCAACAAGGCCCACCCAGTGCTGGAAGAGGAGAAGGCAGAAATGGCCAGACCAGGCCGGGGACTTAGCGAGCGAGGCCTGACTGTATACCCTGTTGAGGAATAAAATGCGAATCCTTCTAGAAGAGGACTTGAGTACCAGGCCAATTGTGTTGGAACCGAGGTTGTTCTGAAGACGCAGCTGGGCCTCCCTCTCCAAAGCCGCCCAGCCCGCGTGCTCACTCCCGTCCGTTCCCGACAGACAGGACGGGAATCTCAGCCGAGTTGCCGGGCAGCCCCCAAGACTCTCTGTCCTCAGCACCCCCGCCCCCTTTGCCACCAGAACCCCGAGGCACACCGCAGCTCTGCTGCTCTGGGCCTCGGGCGAAGACAGCCGTACCTGTTAAGCCCGTTTTCCAGGTCCCGATTCCGGGCCGCTTTCCAGGCAAGCAAAGTTTGAGGAGAGGCCCTACCTCCCGTGGGCCTGGCACGGAGATCCTGCTCCCGTCTGGGGCGCCCTGGCACGTGGGCACACCACACCTGAGGCTTTATTTCTGGGCACCCACGGGGTGCTACCCGAAGCCGTTAGCCCCCGTGACACCGCCCACCCCGCTCCCAGCCCCCAGGCCACCATCACTGTCACTCCGGTCACTCCACCGCTGGGTGCCGCGGTTCGCCCTGCCCCTGCCCCCACGTGAGGTGCTGTAGCCAGCATCTTCTAGGCGCGTCGTGCTACCGGCTGCCATGCCTTCAGGGGCGTCCTAGACCCTGTTCTGGAGGACCCCACTTGGCCTGTGGCGGCTCCCAACAGGGCCAGGTCCAGACATTTTGAACCAAATGCACATCCCGGGGTCTGCACTTGCAGCTGAGGTGACAGGAGGGAGCGACACGAGAGGAGGGACAGGAGAAGCGCGCAGCGATTGATTTCTGAGGGGCCGTGACCTCGGGAGCCATTAACACCCCCATTCTGGGAGGGCTCAGGTTCAGGTTCAATAACCCGGTTATAAACCCCCTCCGGCCAGCTGTGCGGGCTCCCTCTCCTTGTCTTGTCCTCCCGAGAAGCAGTGCGCGTGTCTGGATATACATTACAGATGATATAATCCTTTTACCGGGAGAGAGCCGGACGCCCACACCCATCGGCTGGACAGGGCAAAGGGAGGTGAGTGGGGAAGAGGAGGGAGGGCGGGCAGCCCCTCCAGCCCCCATGCTACGGAAGGGGAGGAGACAGAAGCAGGTGGCTCCCTGGCTTGTCCCAGGCAAGTTGAGGGCTGAATGGGGCAGAAGAGAGGGGAGCCAGAATGGCCGGGGAGATTGGGGGGACCCAGAGCCTGCAGGGAGTTGCTCCCCTGCTGTAGACCCCCGTCCACCGGCTGAGTTGCGGAGGGTCTCTGAGCGGCCCACCGCCTTTCCGGCTGCGTGTCTCCACGTCCTGACCGGAACGTGCCTCTCGAGTTGGAGCATCTCATCCTGGGAAAGAAGATAATATATAGAACAGGAAGTGAGGCCAGGCCCAGGCTGCTGCTCGTCCTGACCCTTTGCCCTGGCTCAGATGTCTGCGGGGGTTCGTGAGGGCGCTGTGTGTCCCCACCTGCGACCGTGCTCCTCAGGGGTCTGCCCCCTTCGGTCACGGGATGGAGAACAAAGTCTGGCTTGCTTCTCCGCTGTGTCCCCCGCGTCCCCTCTCAACACCGCAGGGCCCAGGCTGGGCCCTGTTGGCTCCTTGCACCCAGACCAAGGCCGGACACCCCGCTGGCCGGGTCAGGTGCCGCTCTGGGGTCAGGGGGCACCGAGCACTGCTCTGCTCCTCTCCGTGGAGAGACGAGGACGAGGAGCCCGGCCAGGCTGCAGCCTCCAGAGAGGGGACTGCTTGGGCCCTGGGGGCTTGGGTCTGGTCCCAGTCATTCTTGGCTGGAGGGGGCGGAATATGGCTAGCTACCCGGCCGGAGCAAGGAAGGAGGCAGCTCTTGGTTGCAGAGGGACCCTGGAGAGGTGTCCGCGCGGTCCGAATTGGCAGAGAACCGACTGCGGAGAGGGCCTGGTAGGACCGTTGAATCCAGGCCAGCCCCGCCAGGGTAGAGCCCGAGGCTGTGGCTCCAGGGTGACAAAGACGGGCCTGTAGATGAGGGCCTTTGCCTCTATCACCCTTTCTTGGCCCTGCCCCCATCCCCCACACAGCTCCAGGCCAGCCCCGCCAGGGTAGAGCCCGAGGCTGTGGCTCCAGGGTGACAAAGACGGGCCTGTAGATGAGGGCCTTTGCCTCTATCACCCTTTCTTGGCCCTGCCCCCATCCCCCACACAGCCCCCCGGCTCTCGCTGCCCCCTCCCCACTTTCCTGCTTGAGAGGTTCGCCACGAGGAAGGCTCGGGATATTTCTGCCAGCTCTATGGGGATTTTTCCTGTCTAAATTTAGAGAGCAGCTCTTACCCCGCAGTACCTGCTTCCCACATTGGTGACTGATCTGCATCCTGCCAGCGCCCAGCGGAGAGGAGAGTGTGAAGGTGTGGTGCCATGTGACCACCGCCCCTCGGGGCTGGTCCCTGGGCTGCGAGAGGGGGAAGGAGAGGGAGGGGAGGGCCAGGAAGCCGGAGGGATGGTTCATGTCCACGGAGAGGCGGGAAGGGGATGGCCCAGGCCTCGCGCTCAGAGTCCGGCAGGCACACGGCCCGGCCCCGCACGGCGACCCTCTGGGTGGGGCACTGTGATGCGTCCCTGAGCCCCTTGCAGGCCCGCGGAGGCTAGAGTAACATCCTCAGAGCCATCTTCGTCTGTCACCGTGTGCTTCCGCGGTGCAAAGAGTCTGCGCTCCGTGCCGGCCGCCTCCCGCAGGGGCGCGCAGAAGGACCTCAGCCACGACGCCCAGCGGGCGCAAGCTGCCAGCCCGGCCCTCTCCTCCCTACCCCGTTGCCAGCAACGTGTCACCACCGCAGGGAGAAAGGATGGGGACCGTGGGGGCTCTGGGAGTCAGGGTTCAGCCCCGGCTGCTCTGGGGTCCCGTTTGCCTCTGCCGTCACCAACCTGGAGCAGTGGCCTGAGCCTTCCAGCAGTGCAAGCGTCTCTTCAGTGGACCCCCGCTCTGGGGCCGCTGTCGGCAACCACCAGCCTAACCCCGGACCCGCTGCGTCAACCTGGAAGACAGCTCTCGGGACCTGCCGTCGCAGAGCTGGCCGGAGCCACAGGGACTGTGACGGCGGCCTCGGCCTCCCTGGGGCACTCCTGGCTCGAGCTGCCTGTTCTCTGTAGCCACAGAGGAGAACGGGGGTGTCGAGGATCGGGTCCCCAGGGATATAAGCCTAGGAGGACTTCCCAATCGTCAGAGCGAACTTCCTGTGCTCCGCTCCCGGTGGCAGCCCCATCCACCGTGGCCTGCCCAGACAGGCTCTGTGGATTGCGAGGGATAGAATCATCCAGAAGTTGTCTTCGGGAAGGGGGACCTGTGGTGCCCAGAATGCCGTATCCTTCTTAGCCGAGCCTACCCTTCCCCCATGGCTCCCGCCCCTGTGCCCCCGCGGCCAGCGCTGGCCCCTGGCACCCCCGGCACCAGCCCCACCTCTGCCCAAGCCCCTCACCAGCCCTCAAGATCCTCCCATGACGTCCATGCGTCCATGCCTTCAGAATGCAGACACTCCCGCGGCCTGGCTCTCCTCTGACCTCTGGCCTGTGGGGGCTGCTCCTTCTGCCCCCCCCCCCCCCCGCACCTCCCAGAGCTCCAGGCCGGCGGGCATCACTTTGCTTCCCAAGACCGCGGTCCCCAGTGGTCAGTTCAAGCCCCGTGTTGGCCTCTGCCGACTGTGAAGCCTACTTCAGAGAAAAAAACAAGGCACCGAGAGTGCGGCTCCTGGACAGGACGCGACCACCCTCCCGTCAGAGTCCAGGGCCTCCAAGGTTTTCCTCCTCAGCCCTCAGCGCCTGGTTACAGGTCCACTCTTGGGGCCCCGACTCTGGGCTCATGGCCTCTTCCCCGCCACGCCAGCCCTCATCCTCGGAATGGCCCAGCTGAGCCTCTGCTCGTCGCTGCTTCTCTGGTGGCCCCGTCTACACTCGGACACGCACTGTCAGCCTGTACATCTACTTGCTCCTGGCCAGCCTCCTTCCCACAGCTCCCGGTGGCCACTCCTGACCAGTACGTCTCCTGGAGCCCAGCTCCGGCCTGTCCCTCCCGGCAGGCACCTTTGCCACCCACATCATCAAGCCCTTTCCGACGGGTCAGGCGAGAGCTGCCTGGACTTCCGGCCCTTCCCCGGTCAAAGCCGCCAGCAGCCGTGGCCCCAGTCACCTGGCATCCAAGCTTGGAGGAGGCGGAGTCCCCTTCCTGTCCCTCAGGCGCCCCGTCTCCTGGGCCCCTGGCCTCTGCCCCGCGTGCTGCGTGCTCAGCTGCCCTCTTCGGTCTTGCTCTTCGTCACCCCCTCCTCTGTCCCCCGCTCCCGGTCTTCTCCACACCGTTCTGGTCGTCTCTCCCAAGCTCCACAGCCCCCATTCTGCCCTACGTGTTCCTGCCCGTGACCTCAGCTCCTCTCCTGGGTGATGACTGTGACATCAGTGTCTCTTGGGGGCCACACCCACAGTTCCAACTGGCAACTGGCCCCGGCCGCCTGACTTCCCCACGACCCCACAGGGGACTCACTGTCTCCGCTCCCTCTCGCTCCACCGCCCCTCACAGTTTCTGATGACTTCACCACTTAAAGAGCTCGCAGGTGCATCACCCCTTGTCCCTGGCCGGGCTCTGCCCTCTCCTCACTCTCAGAAGCCTCCAAGCTCCGTTCTCCCACCCAGCCCCTGTGTGGCAGGTGCAGCAATTGTCCCCTCCTCCAGCGCCCTTCAGTGGGCCCGAGTGGCCTCGAGGACAATGTGCACGTGACACAGCCCATGGGCTTCCCTAGCCCCCAGTTCACTACTGGTGGTGGCCAGAATGCACCAGGACGTCTTGGGTGGCTTTGCCTCATCCTCTGAGACTGAGCACCGCCTCCTGCACTAAGGAGGCAGGTCCCTGTGCCTTATTCTAAATAAACTCACGTTCCGAGGTTCCGGGTGGACCTATGTTATGTGGGTCCACCCTGCCGCCCACCATGTCATGCCCTGTGTCCCCGATTCGTGTCTGGCCCACGGGCAAGATACGTCGCCGCCATCCTGCCATCCCCCAGAGACTTCACCTGCCACGCGCACTGCCCGTAGGTCCCCATCTGCCCGGCAGGGGCGTTCTGTCTTCGCTGGGACCACCTGGCCCAGGCCATCTGTGTTCTCCCAGCCCTGGACCACTGTGGTCTGTGGCCAAGGAGCCACCTCCTGAGTCGAGAGAATGTTTGGAGGAGAGGGGTCCCATCACGGTGGTAGTTGTCTCCAGTGCTCTGTACCTGGCATGGCTCTGAGATGGGGCTCGGGCACTGTGCGTGGACTCCAGGAGCGGGCGACTCCAAGAGCTTGGCTGGAGTGGCCATGTGACTTCAACAGGAGCCCCAGAGCCTCCTAATTAAGAAACAGAAGCACCAGGGCGCCTGGGGGACTCAGTCGGTTTAGCCTCCGACCACTGATTTTGGCTCAGGTCATGATGTCACAGTTTGTGAGTTCCAGCCCCACGCCGGGCTCTGCACTGGCAGAGTGGAGCCTGCTTGGGATCCTCTCTCTCGTTCCCTCTCAAAATAAATAAATAAATAAACATTAAAAAAAGAAGAAGAAGAAGAAACAGAGAAGCAAAGCTGGCAACCCAGGAGGGGACAGGGAGATGTGGGGATCACCGCGGGCCGCCCCCACCCTGGCTGCCGGGGACGCAGACGACGACGACGACGGGGCTTTGGTCTTTTTGCTTTCCTTTGGGAGTCGCGTCTCTGGCTTGCCCCGGAGGAAGGAGTATTGGAAAGAGCCGCCGCAGTCAGGGTTTCCCCTCACTGGCCTGGGAACACCGTGGGTCGGTCCCTTCACTGTCCCCATCCTGGGAATCCCCGCGCGCTGCCGTTTTGGCACAAACCCTGAAGGCGGGTCGAGGCGCGGGGAGCAGACACCTTCGGCTTGACGAGGTGATCGCCGGGACCCCTCGATGGCGGCCCGGGACGTGACCCAGTCACGTCGACCAGCCCTACGGAACGCGCTCGGCGCCCTGGGCGCATAGGATGGCGAACGGCCTGGGCACGTGCCTCCCGGGCCACGTTCGTGCCTCCTCCCGCCCCGCCCGGTCCAGGGGACCTTCCCTGACTCCCGTCCCCTCAACGGGCTTCAGCTCTGCTCTTCCTGGAAGACCTCGGGGCCAAATTTCCCGTCTTGCTTTGGAGCCACGGGCGCGGGAGGGGTGCACTGGGTCCAGGGACAGGGCAGTCTGGGCTCCTCGGGCTGCTGGGGTCCGCGAGTGCTGCCCCCAGCACTGGGTGGGGTGACCCCCGCGGTCAGAGGGAGGCTCATACCTGAGTGGCCCCGCGCCGGCAGCGGGACCGGAGCGTGGGGCACGGGCACGGGCCCCTCGAGGGCGGCCGCCACCCCATGTGTTCCCTCCTTCCCGCGGCCCCTGGCTCCTGGCCGATGGGCTGTGGTGTGGGGTGCGCCGAGGGGGAGACTCAGACCCCACCTTGTTGTCACCGTCCAGCGGTCCCACCGTGAGACGGGTCCTCCTGCCTTCACACCAGCCCTCGGTCCCTCTCGGCACCTCCCAGGTCCGAACTCGGCCTGGGCCTTACCCTCACTGGGCTGCCGCTTAGCTCCACGTCCTAGCACGCAGGGTGTTCTCTGCCTCCTCCTTGGCCCCACAGCTGGGAGCGCCTCCCTCAGGGGTCACCCTGCTCACGTCTCATGCACCACAGGGCTCCCCTCCACAAACGTCTCCTGAATGAGTGTGGTCGAGTTGGGGTGGCCGTGACGCCCCACATAGACCCTCGCAACACCCCGTTCCGTGTCTGGCTCCGGGCTGGCTCACTGGGGGACGGAAAGGATCGAGGACCAGACCTGCTTCTGAGAGACCCCCTGGCACCGGCCCAAAGCACCGGCTTCTGAATCCCTGGTGCGCCCCACAGTCTGCAGGCACCGTTGGATGGCTTTGGCTCCCGCACCGGCCTTCTCCCTCTGCCCCTCGGCTGCGGGCAGCCGGCCCAGGCCCTGTGGCCGCTTCTGTCATTGTCTGTTTCTGGCCGGAAGGCTGAGCGTGTGCTTGCCGGACACGTGTTGAGGGGGAAAGGCGGGCAGGGCGGGAGGAGGCCGAGCTGCTGGGCGGGCCCACCGGTGGTCCCCAGGACACCTGTGCTACTGGTTTTGTGACCAGGCAGCCGCAGGTCTTGTTACTGCAGAAACGGAAGTCTCACGTGAGCGCTTGTCATCTGGGAGCCAGGAAACCAGCGGCTCACCCTCTGTGACGGACCAGGGCTGGGGTGTCCGTGCGACTGTACAGAGCCTCACTAGACGGGCCCGGAAACGTGTGCCGAGAGCCCAGCCAACTCCCGGGGCTGCGGGGACCCAGGGCGGCAGTCAGGGGTGTGTTTGGAACGGGGCTGTGTGCACAGCGAGCTCAGGGACGAGCCTGGGTGCACCTGCTGGTCCCTCCGGTGGTGCTGGAACGCGCGTTATTAGTAATGCCGTGGTAGCACGGACTCAGAACCAGGACAGTCACATGGCGTCCACGCGTGGGTGTGCACAAACCTTCAGGGGACATAAATACACCTCCCGAGCCGTACGGGCAGAGTGGCGGGGAGTCTGCCAAGGTTGAGACACGCACACACTCACACATGCACACACTCGTATGTATATGTATATTCGTATTTATATGTGTGTAGACCTATTTCTTATGATTTAATTGGATCGCATAAGCTGTAGCCAACGGTGATCCAAAAGGCTAAAATGTTCTAATATAACATTAATACAGGGCTCCTCGTGGGTGGAATTGTGTCCCCCTAGTCCCTAATTCATATGGTCAATTCCTAAACTCCCGTACCTGTGAACGTGACCTTGTTTGGAAATAGGGTTGTTGCAGAGGTAATAACGGTGTGGTCATACCACAGTGGAGTGGGCCTGTAATCCAGTATGACTGGGGTCCTTACGAAAAGGGGACCTTTGGTCCCAGACACAGATAGGAGAACTCCGCGTAAAGAGGGAGGGAGGCACAGCTGTACAGAGCAAGAAACACCGAAGGTCACGGGCATGCCTGCGGCAGCTAGGAAGACGCCGGCACCAGATCGTTCCCTAGCGCCTTCAGAAGGAGCGCGCCCTTGCTGACCCCTTGAGCCCAGACTTCGGGTCTCCAGACCTGGGAGACAATTAACGTGTGGTGGTTTAAGCCCCTCGGTTTGTGGTCCTTTGTTATGGCTCTTCTACTTGCAAAATGTCTCCTCATGTGTTGTATCATTTAATGCTAAAATACCCATACGAGGTAGACCCAGGCAAGGCTCGATGCCACTCTTCTGATTTTAAGTCCAGATTCAGTAGGGGCGCCCGAGTGGCTCAGTCGGTGGAGCATCTGACTTCAGCTCAGGTCATGATCTCACGGTTCGTGGGTTCGAGCCCCGTATCGGGCTCTGTGCTGACAGCTCGGAACCCGGAGCCTGCTGCCGATTTGGTGTGTCCCTCTCTCTCTGTCCCTCCCCTGCTCACGCTCTGTCTCTCTCTCTCTCTCAAAAGTACATAAACATTAAAAAAAAATCTAGATTCAGTAAAATGTAAGACATCTAAAGTCTCCCAGCTTCCTGATAGAGTCATATTTTAACTTTATTTTAAAGTGTGTGTGTCAGGGTGGGGTGGGGACAAAGTGTATATTTCTTTCTTTTTTTTAACGTTTATTTATTTTTGAGACAGACAGAGGGCATGAACAGGGGAGAGTCAGAGAGAGAGAGGGAAACACAGAATCTGAAACAGGCTCCGGGCTCTGAGCTGTCAGCACAGAGCCCAAGGCGGGGCTCGAACTCACGGACCGCGAGATCATGACCTGAGCTGAAGTCGGATGCCCAACCGACTGAGCCACCCCCAAAGCATATATGTCTGAAGCTTTGGGCCTGACTGGAGTCTTTTTAGGGAGAGAAACAGTTGATCTTTCTTTTTTTTAGTTAAAATTTTTTTAAAAAATGTTTATTTTATTTTTGAGAGAGAGACAGAGACAGAGTGTGAGCAGGGGAGAGGCAGAAAGAGAGGGAGACACAGAATCCGAAGCAGGTTCCAGGCTCTGAGCTGCCGGCACAGAGCCCGACGTGGGCCTCAAACCCACAAAGCGTGAGATCATGACCTGAGCTGAAGTTAGACGCTTAACTGACTAAGCCATCCAGGCACCCCTTTTTGAAATTTTTTTTTTAACATTTATTCATTTCTGAGAGAAAGAGAGAGACAGAGCATGAGTGAGGGAGGGGCACAGCGAGAGAGGGACACAGAATCCAAAGCAGGCTCCAGGCTCTGAGCCGTCAGCGCAGAGCCTGATACAGGACTCGAACCCATGAACTCTGAGATCGTGACCCAAGTCAGACGTTCAACCGACTGAGCCACCCAGGAGCCCCTCGATCTTTATTTTTGGCTTTAAATGTCCCACCTCAGTATTGCCTTAGGTACATATCACAAATTTTGCTGTGCTGTAGTTTTATTTTCATTCGTTTCAGTATATTCAAAAATTTTTCTTCAGATTTCCTAGAGTCTGGAGATTTTTCTGTTAGCTTTCTGTTACTGATTTCTCGTTTGATTCTGTTGTGACCAGAGAACACACTCTGTGTGATTCCAGTTGTTTTCAATTTGCTGACATTTGCTTCACGGCTTAGGACGTGGTCTATGTTGGTATGTAGCCCGTGGGCACTTATACAAAATGGATGTCTGCTGTTGTTGGGTAGAATGTTCTGTACCTGTGCATTAGATCTTGTTTGTGGCTGGTGTTTTGGGGTTCTTCTAGATCCTTACTGGTTTTCTCTTTTTAATTTTTTTTTAATTTTAATGATTTTTATTATTATTTTCTAATGTTTACTTATCTTTGAGAGAGAGACAGAAACAGAGACAGAGCACGAGTGGGGGAGGGCAGAGAGAGAGAGGGAGACACCGAATCGGAAGCAGGCTCCGGACTCCGAGCTGTCAGCACAGAGCCTGACGCGGGGCTCGAACCCATGAACCGTGAGATCATGACCTGAGCCAGAGGCGGATGTTCAACCAAGCCGCCCAGGCGCCCCTTGACTGATTTTCTCTTTAGTTGTCTTGTTGATCGTTGGGAGAGGGATGCTGTGGTTGTGTCTATTTTTCTGTGCGGTGCCACCAGTTTTTGCTCACGTATTTAGAAGCTTTGTTCTTTGGGGCATATACATTTAGGGGTGCTGTGTCTTTTTGGTGGGACGACCCTTTACCGCGATAAGTCTGTGTTGTTGTTGAACTGAATTTTTTGATTTTTTATGCAAATTTTTTTGTTTTTGTTTTTTTTTTTTTTTAACCAGTTGTAGTTTTCACATTGTAGGGGGACCAGCAGCGGCAGAGCATCTTGGAAGGAAAGGAAACTCAGTTCACAGGAGGTAGTTTTGCTGCCCTTGGCTCTATTGGACGCAGATTAAGGGAAAGGAAGGGCAGCCTGCACTCCCCTGTGCCCCTCTCTATGGAAAAGCAGGTGGGCATTCCCATCTGCTTGGAACTGTAACATGGCAGAGGCATGGATGGGGATGATTTTTTTTTTTAATTTTTTTAAGAGACAGACACAGAGCATGAGTGGGGGAGAGGGACACAGAGAGAGGGAGAGAATCCCGAACAGGCTCCACACTCAGCATGGAGCCCCATGTGGGGCTCAATCCCGTGACCCTTGGATCATGACCTGAGCTGAAAACAAGAGTCAGAAGTTCAACCGAGTGAGCCACCCGGGTGCCCGGGGATGGGGGGCTTTGAAAATAAAACTTGAGGTTCCACAAAGACATCTCTGCCTATTCCACCTCCAAGACAGACCCAGATTTCATGAGCAATGATGGTTCATAGTTGACATTGAAACGGGGTCCTTAGTTTATCCTTAATTGATGGCATTTCTTGAAACCTTGCTCTAAATTATAGCTTTTGCTAAATATTCATCCCAACATAGTAATTGATAGTTATGTGAACTAAGAGCTTATCTTTAGGGAGGAGGCATAATATCGTTGGCATCTAACACCTGTCTGTGGAATAAATGAATGAACTGAACGGTTTCTTTCCAGGCATAGTCTAGGTCTGGGACTAGTCATTGAGATCGTAGCTGAGGACCCAGGAGGAAGTAGACTGCCTTCAACAAGTGGCCCACAAACTCCACAGATAGTGTGGGACCAGGGAAAGGTGCCCAGAGAGGGGGCCCCAGAGTGGAGTCCGGAAGGAGGAGCTCACGGGGCGGGGGTGGGGGGAGCAGGGGGCATGAACATGTTTAACCTGCTCAGGGACGCAAACACCCTAGGCCTAGGGCGTGTTCGTGTGTGTGTGTGTGTGTGTGTGTGTGTGTTTAGAGTCCAGTGAGGCTTGAGGTGTAGTAGAGCCCGACATACACAGCCCACGGCTGCGCGGCAGAGGAGGGGGCTGTGGGGAGGGAGGCGGCATAGGCCGCCCCCTCTGCTCAGGACGCTGAAGATGCATCCTGAATGCCAACTCATCTCCAAGAACCTCTGCCTCCGCTGAGCGGAAAGCAGATGAGTGTCCTTGGAGGCGCCCCTTAGCATCATCTATCACTTGTGACATGGACCCCTCTTAGCTGGCTGACGTGTCCCCTTGCCCCCTCTTAGGCCAGCCTCTGGGTCTCTGTACCTTCTGGAGGGTGGGTGAGGGGAGGACGGGCAAGGTAAGGCAGGGCCCAGCAGCCTTGGTCCCCCGTGGGGCGGGGTGGGCCTGCGGGGGGAGGGAGGCCTCCACGGACCCACAGCCAGGCCCTAAGTGCCCTGCCAGCTGAGTCCTCACCTGAGAAGCTCACTTCTGGGGCCAGGCACCTTCCTGGGCCAACAGGATGGTGACCATGTGGTAGGAAGAGAAGGGGTTCTCTTCCAAGACCCGGTTGTGCAGGGTCTCGGGGCTGCAGGGCCCAGCCTCCTCGCCTGTCTGCCATGGGGACCAAATGATTTTCACCCATATGTGCAAGGCGAAAGAAGACGTGTGTGTGTGTGTGTGTCTCCCAACCTTCCCCAAGCCCCTCGGGGTACTGTGGGAGGGAAAGGGCCAGAGCGTTCGAGAAACCCCCAAGCAGCCTGCATGGGTGCTTGAGGGAGCGTGTGCAGAGAAGTGGACGGGCCGGGGAGATATGCCGAAGGAAGCGGCGATCGCCCCAGGAGCTGAATTAGGCGCGGAGGGGTCAGAGGGGCGGAGGCGCGGCGGCTCACACGACCGCTCAGATGCTTGGCAAGAGTGCTTGGTGGCGGGGATGCGTGAGGGAGCCCTGCAAGGGAGGCAGGCCCAGGCTGGAGGAGGCCGGGCCTTTCCGGAGGCTCCCGTGCCATGGTAGGTGGGCTGTTGGGCCCACGGAGCTGCGGGCCTGGGCTCAGCGCGGGGAATTGCGGGCAGTGGGGGCGGGTGCCCCGGGTCAGCGCGCGGGACCTCCTTCCTGCCCGCCCCTGGGGGCTCCCGGCCACTGCCCTCTCTGCTCCAGCTCCACTCATACCTGACCTTTGCACCGAGTTGACGCACATTCCCTCCCTTGTGGTTGCGACCTTGCTTCCCCTTGACTCTGCCTCCCCGGGTGCACAATCGCTCAGGGCTATTGCTGTCTGGGCCTGTCCCCGCCTGGGACCCTGCTTTCCACATGCGGGCCTTGCGGACACCTCCCACCCACACTGGTTTTTGACCTGTTCCCGCCGGGGACCGGGGGCTGATCTGTGAACGCAGATCTCCCGGGCACCCCCCATGCAGCAGCCTGAGCCCAGCTTGGGGCCCCCCTGAGAACCCCCCCCCCCCATTGAGTGGACCACCTGCCTGCGCCGGTCGGCAGAGACGTGGGCCGAGGTTCTGAATCAGGCCTTGCTGCCATCAGGGCACCATCCCCGCGTGCAGTGGGTGAGGCTGCCTCTTTCACAGAAGGTTCTGGGCCCCCCTGGCTCCAATAAGGGGAGGGAGATGGGAGGAGACATGGGAGCACGGTAGCCCCAGAGGACTGCTGTTGTCGCTGACTGGTGTGTCCACGGACTTTCAGGAGAAACTCCACTTTCCTTCTGAGAGAGTTGGGCTCGCCAAGCTCCTACGACACCCATGGTGCACGCCTCTCGCACAGCCACTCCCGCCCTGCAAAGTTGGCCCACTGCTGGCTTGGACCCCTCCCTCCGAAGGGGCTCACTCGCTCCCCGTTAACTTCTTGGCTTCCCCCTGGACTCCTTCTCCGGGCCCCTTCCTCGCTGGCGTCCCTGGCACCCGCTGCTGACCTGCCCCTACCAGGAAGTCGTCTCTGGCCTGGCCAGCGTCCCCGGTTTGTGCTGAGACGCACCTGCTCCCTCTGTGCCCCTCTGGGCCGAGCTCAGACAAGGAGAGAAGGGAGGTAGGGATGGCTGGGCCAGCCAGGTGGGGGGAGGGCAGTGGGGGTGCCCTCACCCTTGCCAGCTCCTCACTCTTCCTCGCCGGCTCCTCATCACGTGCTCCCCGAACGCCCCAGCTCCTCTGCCTCCCTTAGGGAGGAGACCTCTGCCACGTTGGACCTCCATGCCTGGTGACCATCAGCTCAGAGGCCAGCGCCCTGAAGGGTGGCCGCAGAGACCTGACCACGGGGAAGAGAATTACATCCAGGGACAGCAAGGAGCTGGATGGAGCAGGACTTGGTGACGTGTCTCCAAAGGCCCCCGAGCTGCAGCCTGTGTGACTTGGAGCAGGACACCCCTTGCCCCCGGGGACACTGTCAGCCATGTCCGTGATTCCCAGGCTACCCCTCAAAGAGGGAGAGGACGCAGCGACCATGCTTCGACGACAGCGGCCCATCACGGGGGCTGTCCAGACCATGCTCTGCCCTTGCAGGGAGTGTTGGGTCTCCTCATTCATCCATCCATTCGTTTAGTCAACAATAGTGAAGCGTCTGTGAATGGGCCGTGGAGAAAGCCGGGTGACCGATGTCACGGAGCTGACATTCAGGTGGGGGAGCCAAATGGTTAGTCAGGTAAAGGGCAAGTTGCCCAAAGCCAGGCACACCCGGGCCCGGGTGCCCTCCCAGAGCCCCTCGGGGCTGGCATGGCCACGGCAGGCCCCTGACTCTCCAACCCCCTGCCCTTTGATGACTGCGGGGCCCTAGGTGGTAGCGTCTGGGCAGCCATGAGGCCATTCTGGGTCCAGGAGCCCTGCCCCTGGCTCTGTGGTGGGCCTGGCCTCTTCTAGGCCTGCCTGCTCCCAAGGGGAGGGTGTGGGGCTCAGGCTAGCAAGCACCCCTCTGCGGCACCCAGCTCCCACGTGGGAAGACTTGCGGCCTCCTGGTGCCCCGGGATGAACAAACATTCTGTCTCTCTTGGTTACAACCTTCACTCTTCCTGCCCACAACGCTGTCCCGGCTCCCTTCTGCTCCCCCGGTCCCCAGTCAAGGCCACAGATCGTAGAGCTGAAGCCTCAGACGGAGGAACTCGTAGATGGGGCTGCCAGGGCTGCAGGGAGGAGGGTCATGATAGAGAGAGAGGAGAGGGTCGAGGGTGAGCCCCATAGAAGGCCAGGCGCCGTGAGCACGGAACCGTGACCACCGACTTTGGCAACACGGAGGGCACTGACCACCTTGGCCGGAGCTGTGTCAGAGGAGGGTTGGGTGGAAGTTGAATGGGTGGTGGTCTGGGAGCAAGAGGGTGGCGGCCGGTGGGGAGCCCCGTGGGCCCCTGTGCGTCCTTCCCTGCGGCCCACCCTCACAGTCAGTGACAGTGGGCTGGGGATGTGTGCTGGGTCTGGGGCACTAACTGAACGAAGGCTGATGGCCCTTGTCCCCCAGGTCAGGAGCAGACCACATGACATCAAGGGGCTCTGTTCTCACACCCCTGTTTCTTTCCCTGTCGGAGTTCCCGGGGCTGCCCTGACGGATCGCCACGACTGTGGGGCTTAGAGCAGCAGAAATGTCTTCTGTCCCAGTCCTGGGGGCCAGAGTCTGAAATCAAGGCATTGGAGGGCCTCTGGAGGCTCTAAGGGAAGATCCTTCCCACGTCTTCCAGCCTCTGGGGGCTCCGGGAGTCCTTGGGCCGGCAGACATCACTCCAATCTCTGCCTCTGTCTTCACACGACTTTCCTTCCGCTCCTCTTCTGCCTCTTGTAAGGCCGCTTGTCATTGGATTTAGGGTCCACCGTGGTAATCTAGGAGGATCTCATCACCAGATCCTTAATTTCATCCCACCTGCAAAGGCCCTTTGTCCTAATAAGGCCACATTCACAGGTCCTGAGATGTGCACGTACCTTCTGGGGGCCACCATTCACGCCACCCCCTCCACCGTGTGCCCCAGTCTCAGGCACCCCCACTTCTGAGGACAATGGCTCATGGGGGTCCCACGTGCCTTGCAGCCGTTTCCCACCCTGGCTACAGGGAGCTGAGTGTCCTCCCTCTCCCTGTGATGGAGCCGTGGTCCAGCACACAGGCAGACCACAGAGTGGCCTAGGCGTGTCTGTGGCTGGGCATGTGCACAGGTGGGTGTCCGGGAGAGGGGTTGGCACTGGGGTGGGCTCGTGGGAAAGGGCCGGTGCCCCCGAGGAGGGACTGGTCTCAGATGGGAGCGACGAGCCATCGGGAGAGACGGGAGGAAGCAAGAGGCAAGCAGCGCGGGGAGGGGGGCACGGTGGATTCTGTTTCCTCCGCAAAATATGAGGCATGGGCCGTGGCAGGGGCGGGCCGAGGAGGGTGCAGAGCAGAGGGATGACCCTCGGAGCCCTTGAGCAGTTTGGAAGAGGGAACGGCCACATCTTGAGGCCCATCTCGTACGCCTCCCTCCATCCTGCCACCAAACCTTGGCTCACGAGGTTGCCCGAGCCGGCGGCCCTCGCGGTTCCAGCCTGTTTCAGTGCTTCCTTTGCAAGACCAGGGTTCTGTTCTCCCCACCCCCTCCTCTCTCCCCATCCTTGAAAATTATGCAGCTACATAAATGC
Organism: Lynx canadensis; assembly: GCF_007474595.2. Lineage (NCBI taxonomy): Eukaryota > Metazoa > Chordata > Mammalia > Carnivora > Felidae > Lynx > Lynx canadensis. The sequence continues at coordinate 120,511,114 of NC_044321.2, read as the reverse complement.
CATTCACAGCGAAGCCATGCAAGCCACGGTTACTTTTCTTCTCTGCACAGCATTTTGTTTTCCCAGGAGTTAATAATTGTCCTTCGGCTGGCTGTTTGCTCAGCTTCCCGTGCACTTATCCCTAATTCAACCCTAGACTCGTCCTGGCGTGTAAATGTTCTCTCAAGACGCTCAAACCACCAGGCGTTCTAGTAATTTCTTCTTAAAGAAAATCTCCTGCGGCAGAGCCGTCTGACCGGCCGCCGGCTGTCCAGCTGCCTGTGCCCCTGTCCCTGCGCACAGCCGGCGTCCCCCGTCTTCCCGTGCCATTTCCCAGGGAACGCGCCCCCACGCTGCAGCCCCCGGTCCCTGCCCCCGCCATGTTGGAACTCTCGGTTTCCCCACCCGCCACGTTGGAGTCCTCGATTTATGGTCAATTTTCCTTTTTTGTACAGTGAGCGTGTGATTATGGACTGCTTGTGTCAAGTTTAAAAGATGTGTTTTAAAAAAGCTAGACTGGAGATCAGGAGCGCTGGGGTTGAGGCCCGGCTTGGACTCTGCTATTCCGTGTGGCCTTGAGCAGGCCTCTCCCTCCCTCACTCTTGCTTCCATTATCTATAGAACCACAGGTTTAGACTGGGGTTACTCATTAATCCTTCATTTATTCATTCAACAGACATTGGTTTAGCAGTGGCTCTTAAGAAAACTGTTTATCACGGAAAATGTCAACCTTAAACAAAGGGAGAGAGAATCGTTAATGGAGGCCTGGAGACCCCGGAGACTGATCAGCCAGTGTCAACAGTTATCAACAATTTGCTTGCATTTTCCGTGTATACCCTTCTTTGTGTCCTGGAGGGTTTTTTTTTTTTTTTTTTTTTTTTTGGAATTTACTGTTTTGAAATGTTAGCTTCACAGGAAGTTGTCCCCCAGGCATTGGCATCTTGCACACCCAGCAGATGACATCGGTGTCCTCCCAGAGCTGCTCAGGTGGCATGTGTGCACGCGCTTGTGTGCACACGTGTGCATCTCTACAATGTCATCGTGTGCGTAGACCCGTGTCACAGCACTGCCATCAAAGGGTAGCCGGTCCATCACCACACAGATCCTTGCACTACCTCTTTATAGATGCGGATTTTTAAAAAATGTTTATTCATTTTTGAGAGAGAGGGAGACACAATCCAAGGCAGGCTCCAGGCTCCAAGCTGTCAGCACGGAGCTCGACGCAGGGCTCGAACCCATGAGCCGTGAGATCATGACCTGAGCCGGAGTCGGACGCTTAACCGACTGAGCCCCCCGGGTGCCCCAGATGTGTATTTTTTTTTTAAAGAAACTGCCAGACTATTTCCCGGAACGGCCGCCCCGTTTTACATGCCCGCCAGCAAGGCGTGAGGGCTCCGTTCTCCACGTCCTCACCAGCATTTGCTATTGCTACCGTTTTTATTTTAACCGCTCTGATAGATGCATAGTGATACTGCCCTGTGCTTGTGATTTGCGTTTCCCTGAGGGCTAATGATATCGAGCACATTTTCATGCCCCTATTTGCCACTTTCACGGCCTCTTTGGTGAAATGGTTTTTGTTTGTTTTCGAAGTAGATTCTTGGCCTCTTTGCTGTTGAATTCTGCCCATCCTTTTCATTTATAGCCCCCCTACCCTTTTCCGTGGCGTGTTTTTTTTAAAAAAATGAACTTTACCTTTACAGAAATGGTACTAAGATAGTATAGAGAGTTCCTGGGTACTCCTCACCCTTGCTTAACTCAAGTCCAGACTTCATTCAGATCTCTCCAGTTTTTCTACGAATGTTTTTCTTTCCTGTGTGTGTGTGTTTTTTAAACAGGACCCCACATTGCTTTTCATCTGGAGCGTTTTCAATTTTTTTAATGTTTATTTATTTTGGGGAGAGAGAGACAGAGTATGAGCAGAGGAGGGGCAGAGAGAGAGGGAGAGCACAGAGCCCGACGCGGGGCTTGAACTCACAGACCTCAAGATCGTGACCTGAGCCGAAGTCAGACGCCCAGCCAGCTGAGCCACCCAGGCGCCCCAGAGCATTTTATTTTATTTTATTTTATTTTATTTTATTTTATTTTAATTTAATTTAATTTTATTGTATTTTTAAAAATTTTTTAAATGTTTTCATTTATTTTTGAGACAGAGACAGAGCATGAGCAGGAGAGGGGCAGAGAGAGAGGGAGACACAGAATCTGAAGCAAGCTCCAGGCTCTGAGCTGTACGCACAGAGCCCGACACGGGGCTTGAACCCACAGATTGTCAGATCATAACCTGAGCTGAAGTCGGACGCTTAACTGACTGAGCCACCCAGGCGCCCCGCCCCGGAACATTTTAAAATAAATACTAAAGGTCATGTCATTTCACATACAAACACCTATGGATTTCTAGCAGATAAGGGCTTCTAAAAACAACCCCACAATGTCATTATCACGCCTAACAATTGATATTAAAAATAAGTCCTTAATGTTACCTAATACATGCTTCTCTTGATTGTCTCAAAGATGCCTTTTCATAGTGGTTTGTTCAGATATGAATGCCACCAAGTTCCATACTCACAATGGGGCTGGGGCCCCTGGGTGGCTCAGTCGGTTAAGCATCCGACTTCTGCTCAGGTCATGGTGTCACGACTCGGCAGTACGAGCTCCTCATCGGGCTCTGCACTGGCAGCATGGACCCTGCTTGGTGTCCTCTGTCTCTCTTTCTCTGCCCCTTCCCCGCTCACTTGTGCACTCTCTCAAAAATAGACACTGAAAAAGTAGAATGGGGTCGATATGCCTCTTATGTCTTAAAATCTAGAACAGCTCCTTTCTCCGCTTTTCCGTGTCATCTATTTGTTGGAAAACCTAGTCCTTCATCATAAGCTTACAAACAGACGGGTGGTTTTCTGATTCGATCATTCTTCGTGCATTTCCCACTTGCAATTTGGTAATGGAAGAACTTTCCCTCATCAACTATTTGCTTAGCATGAAATACAGGTAATCCAGGAAAAGCCAGATAGATGCATGAGCCTTCTTTCTGTTTATTACCCTTCGAGTCATGACTCGGTCCCCTTGCAACTTCCAGAATGACCACTCATTAAGAACGCCTGAACTTTCACGTACTGGCTATGTGTCTGCTGTTGCCATTGTACTTCGTTTTGATGTTCAGATGGTGCTGCCTGTGGCCTGTGGGAGCTCCTTCAGGGTGGCTCCCAGGTCCCCCTGATGGGGCATTAGTAGTCTGAGGCCTTCTTCACTTCCTGCCACGGCAGAATGTCCCAGGCTCGTTTTGTACATTTGTTGCCCCACACCTGGACCGCAGCCCTTCTGCACAGGGTCCCAGTTCCTGTTTGAAGGAAAGGATATTTTCAGAAAGACCACACCTAAGTGCTGCTGAGTACAAGTAAGATTGTCTTGTAGTTCTTTGTCTCCTTGAGATATATCCCATTAGGCATGTACAGTTAAAATTCTGTGTTAAAAAATTTTTTTTTACATTTATTTATTTTTGAGAGACAGAGTGAGCAGGGGAGGGGCAGAGAGAGAAAGAGACACAGAATCTGAGGCAGGCTCCAGGCTCTGAGCTGTCAGCACAGAGCCCGACGCGGGGCTCGAACCCACGAACCATGAGATCATGACCTGAGCCGAAGTCGGACGCTTAACCGACTGAGCCACCCAGGCGCCCCAAAATTCCACGTTTTTGAGACACTCACAATACTTCTTGTTTTGCACAGCTAATGCCAAAACGGTTACATGGTTATGTTCACTTGTTTCTGACTCTTAGGGGTTGCTTTGGTTTCCTTTTTGATTTTCTTTTAAAAAAAATTTTTTTTTCAACGTTTATTTTTGAGACAGAGAGAGACAGAGCATGAACGGGGGAGGGGCAGAAAGAGAGGGAGACACAGAATTGGAAGCAGGCATCCAGGCTCTGAGCCATCAGCCCAGAGCCCGACGCGGGGCCTGAACCCACAGACCGCGAGATCGTGACCTGAGCTGAAGTCGGCCGCTTAACCGACTGAGCCACCCAGGCGCCCCGCCTTTTTGATTTTCTTAATTATAGAAATGTTTTTCATGAACCAATATTTGTATATTTATATCCCCTGATCTCTTACACAGATATTATTGTATACTGTACTGTGCCTTGCTTTCGGATGTAGCATTATACCCTGCAGACCTTTCGGGGGGTATACGGAGCTCTTCTGTATCCCTTTATCCAGCCACACGCTGCTCTAAGGGGCAGGCCTGGCAGAGCTGACTCAACTAGGCTTGAGTGATGGACATGACTGGTTTCCAGTCGTTTGTCATTCCTGAGAAGTCCCTACTCTTGACAGGTCTGTAAGTATCCCTCCCTGTCTCTCCCCTTCATTAGTTCAACACATGCAGAGTGCTGGCCATATGCCAGACATGGGCCAGGCTCCCCGGATATGGTGATCATGGTGAGGACCGCTGGTTGCTTCCCCCACGTCTGTTTGCCTATCCTTCTCAGGCAACGGGTTCATAGCCAGGCCCATGACTGCCTGGATAAATGTTATACTTCTGAGCCTCCTTTACAGCTGCTTGTAGCCGCATGGCTGGCCAGCTCTGGCCAGCGAAATTTAACTGGGAGTCTTGTATAGCACCTCCTGGGAAAGTCCTGTCAGAGATGCTGGTATTCTCTTGTTCACTCCTTCCTCTGTTCTCTGCCTCATCTTTGTTCTGGTGTGATGGTTGGAGCTCCAGCGGCCATCTTGGATCAAGGCAGGGAAGGCCACACCCTAGAGATTAGTGAGTTGGAATGACCTGGAAGGACCTTTGAACCCTAATGATTTTGTGGAATATCCATCCTAGACCTGAGTGTTTTACCTCGGGATGTCGTAAATACACACGACAAATAAATGTCTTCTTTTTCCTTTTTGGCTTTTTTTTTTCAGTTTATTTACTTATTTTGAGAGAGAGAGAGAGAGAGAGAGCGAGTGAGCATGGGACCGGGGCAGGAAGAGAGGGAGAGAGAGAATCCCAAGCAGACTCTGCCCTGTCAGCACACAACCTGACATGGGGCTCGAACTCACAAACCGTGAGATCATGACCTCAGCTGGAGTCAGACACTTAACCTATGGAGCCACCCAGGTGCCCCTAAATGTCTTCTTTTTAAAAAAAGATTATTTATTTATTTTTAAGTAATCTCTACACCTACATGTGGCTTGAAATCCCAACCTTGAGATCAAGAGTCACATGCTTTACCGACTGAGCCAGCCAGTTCCCCCCAAATAAATGTCTTCTTTGGCTAAGCCGCCATTATAATGAGTTTTTTCTCATGTGTGTAGCTAAACCTAATCCTAACAGACAGATGAAAAAACAAAACAGATGTGGTCTCTGATATTATCTAGCAGGGGGACAGCCATCTACTGACACATCTAATAGGTAAGTGTGTAATTATTATTGCAAAGTATCTATGAAAGAATGCTGTTACAAGGCCACCCCTCAACAAAAAACTAAGACTGAGAGAAAGATTCGTCTTAGATGGATGTATCCAGAATTTTGCAATCAGAAAACCAAAAAGGAAGCTGTTCTTATGTTAGCATGGGTGTAAGTTTTGTGACATTTCAAAAGATATGAGTTAATTTGTTTCCTTCAGTATTATAAACTAGGTACTCTGAATGACCATTCTGAAGAAAATAACCGAAATTGCTGAATAAAAGATTTAAAAATCATCCTCTTAAATGCACCAGTGAGATGGTGAAAAAGTTAGGAATCCCAGAGTCCAAAAATTAAGTCAAGACAGGTACCTAGAGAGGTAAATAGAACACGGAGGCCAACTTTCATCCTGAGGGCATTTGTGGACCCCGGTGACCTTAAGCTTCAGTTTTCATGGCCTCATGGATTGTGGGGACAGAATACAAAGCCCAAGTCTTGCAAAATCGGAAGCCTTCATGCACCTCCCCCCACTGCATGAAGGAGGGACATAAAAGGTTATGTCCTCGCTGGAAGGGTGAACTCGAGATACTGACCACCACTGCTTTATCCACCAGACCTAAAGGAGAGTGGCTTATTTCCAAACCTGGCATGAGAGGGAGGAGAAGAGATCTGCTGGGCACATTTGTGTTCATAAGCAAGCAGCATGTGGATTTGCAGCTAGAATTAGAACACCTGGGTAGTCTGTAAACTCCCCACACTGAGACTTCAGTTTAAAATGGTTCTGGGTTGGAGGGACTCCAAAATATCACCAGAAGCCCATACAAATGCTCTTTGAAGGAATCCCCCTTCAATCTAGGTTTCAAGGCGTTCTCACTATGAACCTCTAAGAAATGAAAATATCCAGTCAGAGAACCTAAACACATGAATAAAAAAGGGAACAGAGTCCCCTGAGGGAGTTATAAAACAATAAAACCCCTAAAGACTTCAGATGATGGGATTATCAGACACAGAGGATAAAATAAGTATGTTTAATATGTTTAGAGAAATACAAGAAGAGATTGAAAACATAATAAAGGGAAGAATTCTATAAGAAACAACCAAATATATGTGAAAAAAGCAAATGATACTGCTAAAGGTGAAAAATAAAATAATCGAGTGTAAAAATTCAGTGAAGGACTTCCATTCCTGGTAATGAGAAATTAGTTAATTCATGCCTACCTCCTGATGGGGACAATTAGAAAAGCTGGAAAAATATAAAAATCACCTCCTTGAAGGCATCACAGAGAAGAAAGAGGATGTAGAATTTCCAGTCCATGATACAGAGAACAGGAACTGAAGAAGGTGAAGCCAGTGCTTGGAGCTAATTATCCTCTGAGGGTGTCTGCAGAGTCTAGAATGGGTGGGTTGGAGACCGCAGAGGGCTATCGATAGCTACATGTGGCTAGAAGGAGAGGCACTGGAATCTAAGAGATGTCAAAGAAATACTCTGGTGCATCTTCTTCATTTTAATTGGGACTCTGAAGCTGCTCCCAAGGAGTAAGGTGATCCAGAAATAGAAAGAGTCTCCTAGGATTAACTAGCTTTTTATCCTCTTAATCCCTGAAGCTGGATTAGGATGATCCTAGATTGCTCGCAGGAGCCACATTGTGTTCAGAAGCTTACAAAGCCAAGTGGAATCTTCTCTGGAGGAAGATAACATCATTCTCACCCTCAAGTTATTGCTACAAACATATTTTCAATTACAATGTTCAGCAAACAATAAAAACAAGTAGACATATGAAGAGAGAAGGCAATAGGAGTGAAAAACAACAGAAATAACAGACAATAGAAAAAGACCCACGGTGGCTCCAGACGTTCGAATGATCAAATATAAACTTTAAAATAACTAAGTACACATTATACAAAGATATAAATGAGAATATTGATAATTATGGCAGAAGACTAAATCTATAGAAAAGAGCCATTTGAAAATCTAGAACTAAAAATGACCATAACCAAAATTAAGAAATGAATGGATAGGCATTAAAATAGCAGTGTATGTGCAGCTGAAGAGAGTATCAGTGGACTGGAAGATAAATCGGAAGAAACTATCCAGAATGAAGCAGGGAGAGATGAAGGGATGGGAATTTTTTTAAAAAAAGGGGAAAGAGACAGAGGATACAGTAAAATCTAGCATATGCATAATTAGAGTCCCAGAAGACAAGGAAAGAAAAAAATGGGACCTAAGCAATATTAAAAAACATGATGGTTGAGAATTTTCCAAATCTCAGATTAATCTCAGATTAAAGACGGCTTAGAAACTCCATGCAGAATAAATGAAGAGAAATGCCCAGCTAGGGACATCAGGGTAAAATAACCAAAAACCAAATTATTTAATTGTGAAATGTTGAAAGCTTTACATTTGAGATCAGGTACAAGATAAGGCTACTGGCTAACACCAGTTCTATTTGGTATTGTACTTGAGTCCCTGGCCAGTGCAACAAGGCAAGGCAAGGCAAGGCAAGGCAAGGCAAGTCAAAAAAAAAAAAAAAAAAGATTTAGAAATAATTTGCAGATGGCATAATAGTTTATGTAAAAAATCCCCAAAACCTAAAGGTAAATTATTCAAATTATTAAGAAAACTTAGCACAGCTTCTGAATATAAAATAAATATATATCATTAACAGAGACATACTTTATGTTATGAAAGACGGTGAAAGAAAAAAAACAATAAAAATATATGCTATGTTTATGGGTTGCAACACATAATTTTTTTCCTTTTAACTTTCTTAAACATAATTTTAAATTTATAAACAGTTTACAAGAATAATAGAAATAAATATAAAGGAACGTCTCCAACTTGATAAAAGGCATGTATGAAAAACTGATAGATAACATTATACTTAATAGTGAAAGACTGAAAACTTTCTCCCTAAGAACGGAACAAGACAAAAGTGTCTGCTCTTATCACTTCCAGTTATCATTGTCCTGGACATGGTAGTCAGGGAAATTATGCAAGAAAAAGAAATAAAAGCTATCCAGATTGGAAAGGAAGAAGGAAAACTCTGTGTTAAAAAGGATGACATGATCTCATATGTAGAAAGTCCTAAGAAATCCACTAAAAAATGATTAGAACTAATAAATGAGTTCAACAAGGTTGCAGGATATAAGGTCAATGTCCAGAATGGCAAGGCTGGTACAACAGTATATTGTTTAAGGGCATTAAAGAGGATCTAAATAAGTAGAGAGACATTCCATGTTCATGGATCAGAGTATTAATATTAAGATGGCAACACTTTCCAAATTGATTTAGATTCAATGTGATGCCGATCAAAATTCCAGCTGGTACTTTTGCAGAAATTGATAAGTCAATCTTAAAATTCACATGGAAATGCAAGGGATCCAGAATAGCCAAGACAATCTTGGAAAAGTACTGTAATAGAACTGAGAGTCCAGAAATAAAACTTGACATTTATGGTCAACTAATTTTTCAACAAGGGTGCCAAGACGATTCAATGGGAGAAAGAATGGTCTTTTCAACAAATGGTGCTAGGACAACTGGATATCCACACACAAAAGAGTGGAGTTGGACCCCTACCTTACACCACACACAAAAAGTAACTCTAAATGGATCAGAAACCTAGATGTCAGAGCTAAGACTATAAAAGTCTTAGAAGAAAGTTAAGTGTAAATCTTCCTGACCTTGGATCAGGCAATAGTTTCTTAGATATGACACCAAAAGCTCAAGTGATAAAAGATAAACTAGATAAATCGCTGCAAATGATACTATCAAGAAAGTGAAAGGGCAATCGGCAGCACGAGGGAAAATACTTGGAAATCATATATCAGCTATGGGACTTGTATTTAGAATATATGAAGAATGCTTGGCAACTGCACAATAAAAAGATAAATGACCCAATTCTGAAAATGAGCAAAGAATTTGAACAGATATTTCTCCAAAGATACGCAAGTGGATAATGAGCACATGAGAAGATGCTCAACATCACTAGTCATTAGGGAAATGCGAACCCAAATCATCATGAGATCCCACTCCACACCCACTGGAATGGCTGGAATCAAAAAGACAGACAAAACATATTAGCGAAGATGTAGACAAATTGAGATGCTCATACGTTGCTGGTGGTGCAGCTGCTTTGGAAAAGCTTGGCAGTTTCTCAACATGTTAAACACAGAGTTTCCACATGACCCAGCAATTTCATTCATAGGGATAGTCCCAACGGTGAATTGTACGGCATGTGAATTATATCCCAATATAAACTGCTAAAAACAGAATAGTGGATAGATTCCTTCTATACCCTTCATACAGATTTCCCAAATGTTGACATTTTATTGTGTTTGTTTCATTCCTGTCTCGGTATATCTACACCCTCACCCCCCAGTGCTCCCCTACATCAACATATTTACTTTCTGGATCTTTCAAATCAATTGAGACATTATGCTCCTGTGTCTCTAAAAACTTCAGTGTGTATTTCTTGAACACAAGGAACATTCTCTTTATTGGACCGCAGTACAGTTACCAAAATCAGGAAATTAACGTTGATACAATACTATAGCATACAGACCTCATGCAGAGTTTGCCAATTGTCCCAATAATGTCCTTTTTAGAAAAGGAGCCCCTCTTTTTTAAAATTTATTTTTCGTTTTAAATTTACATCCAAGTGAGTTAGCATATAGTGCAATAATGATTTCAGGAGTAGGATCCTCTAGTTCCATGGCAAGATTTCATCCTTTTTGATTACTGACTAATATTCCATTATATATATGTATATATATATACACACACCACATCTTGTTGTATATGTATGGATATATGGATATATATGGATATATGAATACCCATTCATCAGTCAATGGACACTTGGGCTCTTTCCATACTGTGGCTATTGTCGATAGCGCTGCTATAAACATGGGGGTGCATGTGTCCCTTCGAAACAGCACACCTGTATCCCTTGGATAAATACCTAGTAGTGCCATTGCTGGGTCATAGGGTAGTTCTATTTTAAGTTTTTGAGGAACCTCCACACTGTTTTCCAGAGCGGCTGCACCAGTTTGCATTCCCACCAGCAGTGCAAGAGGGTTCCCCTTTCTCTGCATCCAGAAAAGGAGCACCTCTGATCACGCCTTACATTCAGTCGTCATATTTCTTTAGTATCTACTTTCAGTCTGGAGCGGCTCTTTGATCCTTGCGTTTTATGACATTGACATTTTTCAAGGGCACAGGGCAGTTATCTTGTAGCGTGTCCCTCTGTTTGGGTTTGTCTGATGTTTTCTTACCATTAGATTCAGGTTTTGCACTTTTGGTAGGAATGTCAGATCTGGAGGCACACAATGGCGGTTTGTTCCATTATTGGCGATGGTGTCTTTGATCACATGGTTCAAGTGATGTCTGCCAGGTTTCCCCACTATCAAGTTGCTATTATTTTCCTTTTGTAGAGAGACATTTTGAGACTATTTAAACATCCTGTTTCTCATCATACTTTCACCTACTACTTTTTTAATCCATTGATCATTTTGGCTTGAATCAATCGTTACTATCATGGTTGCCAAATGGAGATTTTCCAGTTCCATCATTCCCTCTACACTTATTCTTTGGCTTTCTACTCTGAGGAAGAGCCTCATTTCTCCCCGTTGACTTACTTATTTATATCAATGGAGAGTCATAGATTTCTTACCTTCTGGAAGAACAAGATGTTCTAAGCTCCTCCAGACTTTTCCTGTCCCCCATTCCTAGAACCAGCCATTTATCCTAGCATTCCTAGTTCAATCTGACTGAATGAGTAATTGCACCTAGAGACCTATTGGCAAATGACACACACACACACACACACACACACACACACACACTATATATATATATACACACACACACACACACACATTTATTAAAAACTGTACAGGTGCTTCTACATATATGTATGTACACCTCCACACATTTCTTTTAAAATTTTTTAACGTTTATTTATTTTTGAGACAGAGAGAGACAGAGCATGAATGGGGGACGGGCAGAGAGAGAGGGAGACACAGAATCGGAAGCAGGCTCCAGGCTCCGAGGTGTCAGCCCAGAGCCCGACGCGGGGCTTGAACTCACGGACCGCGAGATCGTGACCTGAGTCGAAGTCGGACGCTTAACCGACTGAGCCACCCAGGTGCCCCTGCCACACATTTCTATCATCATCCATCCATCTGTCCATCCATCCATCCATTTAGCTTCACGAGTTCGTACTGACACCTCTAATTCCATGTTCTTTCTAGCCTTCTTCCCACTTGCTTATTTCTAACTTCTTTCTCTGTCACTGAGAAAGCTGACTCCCATCGTCCACACTATATGTATGTATTTGTTCAACCCTAGAAGGCTCAGAAAACAGTCTCAGAATTGTAACCTCATGTCTCCGCAAGAAAGGAAACTATTCTCTAGAGTTCAATATTTGTTTCTTTCTCTTTTTGTCTTTAGCTTGAGGACATATTGTCCAAGGACACCATTCAAAATTACCTGGGTTAGTTCTTTTCTTCCCCTTCAGGGTGGTCATGGTATTGTTTGATGTATGACTTCGTCCATTTGTGTTTCCCTTTTGGAAAATTCCCTGCAAACTTGTGATTTCATTTATTAGAGGTAATTCGACGTTCAGATGCTCTCTGTCTTCTAGTGATGCTGAGGCCATGGGTTTTATGTGGTTTTATTTGTTCTTGTTTTTTTTTTTTTTCATTGATTTTTGTTTGGAAGCTATGTTGAGAGTTTTGCCATTATCTTGGTTACTCAGAATTCTCCAAAACAATCGATGTTTTGAACATGCCAATTCTCTTCCATTTGATTTATACATTGGATTATTCTAAAGCTACTGCATTTAAGATGATGTGGTGTTGGCAAAACGATGGGCAAATCGACCGAAGGGACAGAATAGAGAATGTGGAAGTGGACAAAGCATGTGTAGAAACTCCATTTATGCCAAAGCTGGTGCTGCAGTTCGAGGGTGGGGGGGAAGGGGACGTTTTTGAGTATATAAAGCTGGGGCAATTGGTTATCTGTATGGCAAACAGAGTCTGACGACACGAGGTGTTGGCAAGCCTGGGGAGCCGCAAGAAAACTCGGATACTGCAGGTGGGCCTGGGCACTGGCGCGATCACTTGTCATTCCTCGGAAAAGGGGGAGCACACGTTTCCTGTGGCGCAGGGACTTCCCCCTGGATGTAATTACGAGAGAAACTTGTGCTGTTTGTACCGTCACAGGAGGCGGAGACAACCCCACTGCCCATCAGGCTCGTGGCAGCTAGCTCATGAAGCCGACAAGGGGACTGAACTGCTGGAGGTTAAGAGTTAGTCCCCCAAGGGAACAGAATAGAATGCTCAGTGGGAAAGCGGGTTGCAGAAAAATACAATGAGCATGATTCCATCTACATAAAGTTCAAATCAGGCAAAACGAATCAGTGTGTTGTTTGGGGTTTTGCACACAAACATGGTGAAACCGGGGGGAAAAAAAGTACGGGGGCCGGTAAAGGCACAATTCACGAAAGAGGTCACCTCTGAAACGGGGCGAGGGCAGTGGGGGGACGAGGAGGGGCACTCAAGGTCCTTCGCGGGTAACGTCACCTTTCTTTTTCCGAGCTGGGTGCAGCGTACACAGACGTGCATGGTATTGTTCTTCACACTCACGCCTGTTCTGAAAATATTCTTTGTGTCTTCTCGGTACCTAAAAGAAACAGTTTTAAACACGGAGAGTTCCGCTGAATGACCTGTGGAGAGGCGCTGCGATCCAGTTGTGGCCGGGAACCTCGGAAGCAGCCCTCAGGCTCTGGTGCCTCGCTTCGGAACGGGGCCCGCTGCTCTGACCCCCAGGTCTCGGTCACGTCAGCCAGCCGGAGGCACTGGTCGGGTGGCACCCTGTGCATAGTGCGCTGAAGTACTTCCTGCCTCAAAAGGTCCCCACCTACAGATCGCCCCAGCCTCCCCTCCTGGGGGGGCCTCCTGCCCCCATCCTGTTTCCATAACCAGCACTCCCTCTCCGGACCCCGCGAGCAGCCACCCTACCCGGGCCGGGCCGGGGGGTCAAGCGCAAGGAACATTCCTGCTGCCCCCGCTGTGCAGCCAGGCCCAGCACCCCCACTCTTGGAGGAGAGAAGACTCAAGGTTACCTCCGCCCACCGGATCCATTAGCCAGTTTGCCTAATGACTGGTTGGTCTCATTACTGGGTCACCTCCAAGCCCGAATTTGGAATTCAAATGAAGGAGTTTATTTTCACCTTTTATTCTAACAGTGACTCTGGCGTAATCAGTTCTCTAATGATCAATTTGCCTAATTAAAAAAAAAATTAAGCATTTTGAAATCAATTCACCCAAGGCCCTTCTGTGTGCGTGCTGTGTTTCCAAGGATTGCTTCACAGCTGGGTTACGGGTACTCCGTCTCCTGGGTGCTCTTTTCCCCTTTCCTTCAAAAGGAGCCATGTCTAGCTGCCCTGGGGTCTCCACGGCGTGGCGTTTCCTAGAGCTGCCCGTCAGTCCTTGCACTTGGCATTGCCTCGCCCTGGCCGCGCCCTGGGGCGCTGGGCGCACAGCGGACGTGGGCGCTCACTGCAGCCATGCCACGCCACGCCACCAGTTTTGTCCCAGGAAGGGGCAAGTGGGACGGCCAGTGACTGCCCTGGGCTGCATGCTACGTGGCACTACATCGAATTCACAAAGAAAATGGGACCGGGAAACACAAAGTGTGCAAAATATGTTAATAAAACGTACTTATGCTTCGAACGAAACAACCTTAGAAAAAGATCTTTATACCAAAAGGCAAAAAAGTCCTTGAAGTATTCCAGAGAGGACAAAATAGAAAGGGACAAATATGCCGGGTGTCGTCCTGGCTTCTCATGGCCTCTGCACCCAACGGCTCTGCTGTCACTGGCCCTTGACCCCGGACAGGTCACACCAGCCTCCTCCCGCGTAAAATGGGGCAAGAACAGTGTGTCCTTCAGAGGAGGAGTAGGCGAGTTAATCCAGTAACTGTTTGCTGTGGAGGGGCCTGGGGATCCACGTTAACTACTATAGAAACACGGATTAAAGCAAGCTGCACTGAGAGGAATGCTTTGTTTTCCTCCTTTGTTGTTGGTTTTAATCCTTAAAATGCCGAAAAGTTGGGAGCAAATAAGGCCCAGATGCAGGTGCGGGGCCCAGTTTGATGGGGGCCCTGAGCCCTGAGGCTGGGGGCAGGGTAGGGGCCTCTCCAGCCCCCGGGTAGCTTCCAGGGCGCCCCACTTCCTCCCTGTGATTCCTTCTGGTCCCTTCCCTCGGCCTGGAGAACTCCACCCAGACTTCTAGATCCTTCTCCTCCTTTAGTACCCTCCCCTGGAAGCTCCCTTGAGCCCTCACCCCCTGTGAGCCTCCACCACCTTTGGGGGGCAAAGCCTCCTCTGCTGCCCACACAGAAGCTCTTAATGGTTTAGTCTGGGGAGAAGGACCCCTTGCTCTCTTGGAAGACCCACTTCTGGGCTGCCTTCCAAGCAGGAAGTCAGGTATGGGGAGCGCGGTCTAGGCTGGGCTTGTGAGTGGGGTGCCTGCGTCTGCCCTCTTCCCCCGTCTGCCCGTGGGGCTTTCTGGAGAAAGGAGGCTTCTCCGAAGAGCTGCCCGGTCTGAGTGTGTGTGCTGGGAAGGAAAGTCTGAGGCACCCGTACCCCGGTTCCCCTCTACCCTGGCAGCAGGCAGCCTGGGCCCAGAGCGCTGAGATCGGAGTGCGGCCCAGGTGGCTGTCCTTGCAGGGGGCAGTCACCTGGGCTAGGGCCCAAAGACGGAAGGGCTTGCCGGCCTTAAAGGATCCTTAGCAAAGAGGGGCCTGAGCCCACCCCGGGAAAGGAGCGACCCCCTTGGCAGAAGCCACGGACGAAGATGGGGCACCCTTCCCGCTTCGACCTTGGGCCCGGGGCGCAAGACCAGGCCTGCCCGCCTCCGCAGAGGCGGGCGGTGTTGGGAAGGGAGGGGAAGTCAGAGCACCCTGTCTCTATTCCGCTCCATTCCAGTCGTGGGGATGGGGAGGGGGAGTTCCGAATGGGATGCGAATCTGGGCTGAATTTTAATCGCTCAAAAGAGCCAGCAAAGTTCATCGTCAGGGGTGAGGGAGTGGGGGTCGGGAAGTGCCAGAACACGCCTGACTAGCGTCAACGAACCGTATCCTCAGTTACACCAGCACGAAAGGTCTGGAATGGTAGCTGGAGCCCCAGGAAGTGGCAGAGGGGCCGCAGGCCCAGGTATGATGCCTGTTTCCGGGCTCCGTCCTCTCCAGACGGGGCCAGCGGTGGGCCTTGGCTGGGGGCAGCGGCCTCTCCCGGAAGGCAGCCAGGACGGGGGTCTGGGGGCAGAGGGCAGCCCCCCAAAGGACTCTCCTTTCCACAAGCCAAGCCAGGTTGACTGGCAGCCCCAGACACATTTCTCATGAATGAGGCTATGGGGGCAGGGTGGGGAGACACTCAGTGTAGACCCCAAATCACTGGGCTGTGGTTTCAGGACGAACAGCAGGGCAGAGGTGAGAGCGTCCCTGTGTCAGCATAGGGGCAGCCTGTAGGTTTGGAGACCACAGGGGCTCACCACCTGGGCTGTGCAGGCCTACAGGGCATCCGTGGACTCTTGGAGAACAGACGTGGCTCAACAGGAGAGCTGAGGCCTCTGGGCCCCTGGCTCGGACCTGCTAGCAATGTCCTAAGGCTCCAAATGTCAGGGCACAAAAGAGCCGGAGCTCAGAGTCTGTCGCGCTGTGCCCGCTGGGGACCCCCAAGACCTTCTTGTGTGGGTAGCATGGCCTAAGGGCTCTCCCGTCTCGCTCCGTTTCTCTGGCCAGAAGAGAAGAGGGCTTCCCCTGTCCCGAGAACCCACGACCGGTGCCCCAACCACCCGCACGTTCTGCCAAAGCATGTTTTAGCTTTCACATTCTTTGATTTTGTTTTTTCCTGTGTAGTCTCTCTTCAAGGCCTCCCGACCCGTGTGCTCGAGGAGCGCGTAACGCCCTGACATTTACTCTCTGGCTGCAGGATCTGTGGGACCAGGGTTTCTTTTTTTCCACCCGGCTCTCCTTTGGCCCCCGTCAGCTGCGCATTCCGGCGGCACCAGCATCCCGTTGCAGGAAATGGCTTCCACCAAGCTGTCTGCCTGGTAGCGGAGTGGAAACCATGGCAACAGGAAGCTGGGAGGATCTTCCCCTCACCCCGAAGAAAGGGCAGCCTATTTCTGGGACCTGAGCCCAGTTATTCACTAGTTCTGGATTTTGCCGTGAATTTCAATTCTGGAGAGCTGGCACCGAGGGTGCCGGGCCTGAGTTTGACGGGGCTGGAGAGGGGACGCGCTCCCCTCCTTTCTCTGAAGGCCCCAACCTTCCAGGCCGTGGGCGCCGCCACAACCCTCAATCTCTACCCCGGATTAGATCCCTTCTTCGGGCGGAACAGCGCAACGTCGGTGCTTTGTGGGCGACTGGGGTGGGACGGAAACCCGCTGGGCTCCCCCTTCGCTGACCTCTCTCTATTCTCAGAGCCCGCTTTCCGGTTTCCGGCCAAGGGGACCCTGTGAGCCACCTGGCAGGGGGGAGGACGCTCTGACTGGCAGGGGGAGTGAGCGGAGCTCCTTCGGCCCAGAGACGAGCGCGCCGTCCAGGAGCGAGCACAGGGGCGCGCGCGTGCGCGCACCCGCACCCACGCCAGCGGCGCGGCTTTCGGTGTAGACTACTCTGCCCCCTAGTGGCAGGCTGCAGCGGGCACGCCGGGCTCGGAGGGGCGGGCGGCCACCTGCGCTCCCTGGGATTCCTTCCGGCCTTGATTTAGGGGGGGGGGGGGGGTCTTCGCAGACGAAGGAGACAGGAGACTGGCCCTCCAAAGCCGGGTCCACGGAGGAAAACCGCAGGCTGAGCTTGGGGCGGGAGAGGGGGAGGAGAGCATCCCGGGAGGGGATCACAGCCGGACCCTCCCCGGGCATTCTCCCCGCGGCCCACTCTCCTCTTGGGTGACCTCTGTCCCTCTCACGTCTGCCCAGGCCTTTCCCCCTGGGTTGCCCTAAACTGGGAGCAAGTCCTTGATGCTCCCCTCCCTCCTCCCCGACACCCAACTCCTCACCCATCCTGGGGGGTTTGTATCCCAAATAGCATTCATTCATTCATTCATTCATTCACTTTTAAACTTTTTCTTTCTTTAGTTTTCATTTCAATGTAGTCGTCATGCAATGTGACATTGGTTTCAGGTGTGCAGTATAGTGAGTGATTCAACATCTCCATATGTTATACTCTGCTCACCACAAGTGTAGCAACCATCTGTCACCGTACAACGACATAGCTTTTAAATAATTCACTCCTGCTAAGCATAATTGCGGCCCTGGTGACCCTTGCCCTCTGATGTCACGCCCATGAAGATGTTACATTGCACGGCCAAGGGGACTTTGGAGATGTAATTAAGGCTACTAACCAACTGACCCGGATATAGGAATGTTAGGCTAGATTATAGGCTGGGTCCAAGGTTGTCACAGGAGTCCTGACAAGCAGAATTTTCCAGCTGAGACCAGACGGGAGTAAGAAAGATTCAAAGATAATGAGAAGAATTCCAGCCCGCAGCCATGTGTCAGGGAAATGGTGACCTCAGTCCTACGGCCTCAAGCAACTAGGTTCTGCCAATGACCTGAATATACTTAGAAGCAGAATCTTCCAGGGCCTCCAGATAAGAGGCTGGCGCATGTGACATCGTTGTTTTGTTTTGTTTTTGGTTTGAAATTACAGGAAATTCCAAGACAGTACAGGGACGCGTCCCCCCCATGCTGACACCTGGCCCCTGACGTTACTCCCTGGCAGCTTCACACAGGGCCTCTGAGACCCTGGAGGTGGCCTTCACTCAGGACCGCCTGCTTTATCTTCTAGCTAGACCTGCCCCAGGGCAGTAACAATTTAAATGTTTCCTTCTGGCTTTCATTTAAAAATAAATACAGCTTTCTGGAGACATAATTTACATACCAACTCACCCATTTAAAGTAGACAATTCAGGGCACCTGACTAGCTCAGTTGGTTAGGTGTTGCACTCGATTTCAGCTCAGATCAAGATCTCATTTAACCGAACCGTGAGATCGAGCCCTGTCTCGGAGCCTGCTTGGGATTCTCTCTCTCCCTCTCTCTCTCTCTGCCCCTCCCCTGCTCGCACACATTGCCTCTCGCTCTCAAAATAAATAATATAAATGGAATCATACAGTATGTGATCTTTTGCGTTTGGCTTCTTGGACTTTGTATAACGTTTTGAAAGTTCATCCACGTTGTAGTACCTATTAATAGTTCATTACTTTTTATGACCCAATAATATTCCATTGTATGGAGAGACCACACTTTACTTATCCATTCATCAGTTGATGGACGCTTGGGTTGTTTTCGCTTTTTAAGCGATCATGAATAAATCTGCTGTAAGCATTCACGTATAAGATTTTGTGTGGCCATATGCTTTCATTTCTCTTGGGTATATACTTAGGAGTGAAATTGTCGTGCCATATGATAACTCTATATTTAACTTTTTGAGGAAATGCCAAACTTTTCCATAGTGGCTGCACCATTTTACATTCCCACCAGCAATGTGTGAGGGTTCCAATTCCTTCACATCCTTGACAACATTTGTTATTATGTCTTTTTAGTGATAGCTACCTCAGCAGGCAGGAAGTACTGTTTCGTGGTTCTGATTTGCATTTCCCTAATGTCTAGTGGTGCTGAGCATCTTTTCACAAACTCACGGCACACTGTATACGGTCTTCAGAGAAATGTCCATTCAGATCTTTTGCCCCCTTTTAATTGGGTTATTTGTGTTCTTATTATTGAGTTGTAATGGTTCTTTATATATTCCAGGTACAAGTCACTTTCTCGGTGGTGTGCTATGGATCACAGAACCATTTATTTTTTTTTTTCTGTACCTTCCAACCCAGCCAGTCTCAGAACAGAACTGTTAAGGGGCGCCCGGGTCATTCGGTTGGTTGGCTGTCCAACTTCGGCTCGGGTCGTGATCTCACAGCTTCATCCAAGGTCACAAAGATTTATGCTTATGGTTTTTATAGTTTTTAAACTATAAAAGAGTATTATAGTTTTTAAACTATACAAGACTTTTATAGTTTTATAGTTTTGACTCTTACGTTTAGGTTTATGATGCATTTTCAGTTAATTTTTGTATATGGTGTGAGATAGGGGATCCAATGTCATTCTTGTGCAGGCAGCTGTCTAGTTGTCCCAGTGCCATTTGTAGAAGAGGCTATTCTTATTTATGGGCTCTCAGTTCTACACAGACTGTTCTACACAGTCTTGAGGCCTGTAGCTTATTTTTTCTTAAGTAGACTTCATGCCCAACACGGAGCCCAATGAGGGGCTAGAACCCATGACCCTGAGATCATGACCTGAGCCAAAATCAAGAGCCGGATGCTTAACCGACTGAGTCACCCAGGTGCCCCGACACAGTTATTGATTTTAAAAGTTACCATCAAGCTACAGGAATCACGGGGCACACCGAGGTGGCTCAGTCAGTGAAGTGTCCAACTCTCGATCTTGGCTCAGGTCTTGATCTCAGGGTTTGTGAGATCGAGCCCCACGTCAGGCTCTGTGCTGACAGCGCAGGGCCTGCTTGGGATTCTCTCCCTCCCTCTCTCTCTCTGCCCCCACCCTCGTCAAAAATAAATAAATAAACACTTAAAATCAGAAAGTGTGAATCCTCCAGGTTTGTTCCTTTTGAAGATTGTTTTAGCTCTTCAGGGTCCCTTGCATTCCCATGTGAATTTTAGGATTGGCTCATCAATTTCTGCACACACACACACACACACACACAGCCAGCTGGAATTTTGGTAGGGATAGCGCTGAATTTGTAGATCAATGTGGAAACTATTGTCATTTTCATAATAGGTCTTTTGACCCATGAACTTGAGATGTCTTTTTATTTATTCAGATCTTGTTTGATATTGTTGTACAAGTCTTGCCCTTCTTTTGTTACCTTTATTCCTAAGTTTTTTATTCTTTTTGAATTTACCATGGTAAATAGAACCGTTAACTTCATTCTGGATTGTTTCTCGATAGTGTACCGAAATGCAGTTGGTTGGTATATATTGATCTAGAATTCTGCTGAACTTTTTTATTCAGTCTAATAGGTTGTTGTTTGGTTGGTTGGTTGGTTTTTGTGGATTCCCTCAGATTTTCTGTATACAAGATTGTATCATCCGTGAAGAGAGAGTTTTGTCTTTCCCTTTCCAGTCCGGAAGCACTTTGTTATCATTTCACTTGCTTGACTTCTCCCTAACATTGTAACTCTTCTAATAGTTGCCTCTATTGACTGCCTGCCATGAAGGTTTGACTTCCCTGCCTATTAAACAAATAGCAGAGACAAGATCTCTGACTGGCTTCACTTGTCCTTTTCTGAGTCCCTTTCTAGGTGTAAGGGAGTGGCGCACAAAGTGTGGACCCAAGGCAGTGGACACAGGTGTGCTTGCAGTGGCCCTGTCGAATGGATGTCCCTGGGCTCCCGAACCGAGTTGGCCGGTCACTGCCTCCCTTCACACGTTCCCTTCCACAGGGACCAGAACAAACATTGGACTGGCCCTAGCTGACCAAAGGTGGCTTCCTGTTTCAGGGTGATGTGTTCATTAACTAGGCTCATCCAATCAGATTCTCCCTCTGGACTTTGAGCCTGGACACAGAGTTGGTCAAATGATGGTGGACACGTGAGTGAAAATCTGCATTGTGCTGGCCCCACGGCCAAAGATATGGGGGTGAGGAAGCCAGGGGGAGAGTGAGGAAGGCAGCGGTTCTGGCCCCAAGCCTCAGTGGTCCCAACCACAGGAAAGGCTTTGTGGACAGTAACCCAGAGAGGGTCTGGTGGAAACACTGGGAGGGCTACGGTTAGAGACGTACAGGGCACGATGACACAGCACACAGGACAGAGGCGCTGGCAAGGATGGCAACACTGGTCAGGACCTCATTTTCCAACCTCAATGGGGCCCATTTGGGATAACAAGGAAGTACTGCTCCAGGAGCTCAAAGCGCCACATCTGGAATGGCATCCATGTGCTGGGTGACCTTGAGAAGCCACCTGACCTTCTTGGATCTGATTTCTTCATCTGCACCCTCTTCATCTGTTTTATTTCTCAGCGCCCTCGGACAAATTATGCCTCCTCAGGCCTTCTTCCCTCCGAGAACAGGGCACGAGGCGAGGAGTTTCCCAGCCTCCGGTAGTTCCAGGCATCCCTTGGCTTGGGGCCACATCGCTCTGGTCCCTGTCTCTGTTTTCAAGTGGCCTATGGGTTAAGGAGATCACCCATCAGATGGACTCGGGTCAAGATGTCTGTCTGCATCGACTTTCAGTCTGGGTGGTGGGCCTCGGGTAAGCAGAATGACAGGCAGGATGTTTCCACCAGACCCAAGCTTTCCTCGTCAAGGGGCCTCGCCTCTCAGAGTCTTGGGTTTCAGAATTGATACCGTTAGCCCCATTTCTGGACTTTGAGGGCATGTGTTACACCTCTGGGTCTTCCCTGAACTCTCTGTCTTCCCCAGGGCCCCCGGACCTTTCTGTAGCACAGTGTCACCACCCTCGCTGCACCTGTCCTACTGCCCTCCCCTCGGCTTGTCAGCTTCTGCTGCATGGGTCCGTGTGCTTGTCCACGCAGAGCCTTAGCTCTTCGAAAAACACCTTGTGGTCGCTCCACCAGCACAGCTTTGCCCTCTGATTCCCTTTGCTGGCCAGTCTTCGGCTCTCCCTTCTGAAACGCCTTCTCCCCATGGGAGGATTTTGTCCTTGGTGGCACAGCTATCCATGGTAATGTTTTTATACAACAGCTTTATTGAGATATAATTCACATACCATAAAATGCACCCATTTAAACTATACAATGCAATGGTTTTTAGTATATCCAGACTTGTGCCACCATCACCACAATCTAATTCCGGAACGTGTTTATCACTTCCCCAAAGAAGCCCTGTCCCTATTAACAGTTACTTCCGTTGCTCTCCCAACACCCCTCCCCTCCTCCCCCAGCCCCTGGCACCCACGAATCTACTTTTTGTCTCTGGAGCTGTAGCAGCTATTTGTACATGTCTATTGCTGGAGTGGGTTTTCTAACCCTCATGCCGACTCTCCACACTTCTGGGGTCCAACTTGGTCACACGAGATCTCATGGGTGTTCAGAGCTGTTCAATCTTTCTCTCTGTAGAGCTGGTTTTTACTCAAAACTGTGAAAAAGGAAATAATCTCAGGTAGTAGATTAACTAAGAGCCATTATCCCCACAGTTTCCCCACTTGTAAGGAAACTTCCACCTTCTTTAGTAAAACTGAACCCTGACCTGCCAGGTAGATAGAGCTGTGTCCAGGCAGCTAATATGGCTTTGCAGGCTCCGAGAAGGGAGGGCCCCTGACCAGATTTTGGTTTGACAAAGGTTGCTTTGTGTGCAGCATGCGAGGTGGGGGAGGAGGGCAAGGCAACTGAAGGGAGACCCTGTCTGCTTCGTCCCAGCAGCAGGCCTGAGCCTGGCTCATGCAGGCACTCAGTCCGTGGGGGAGGGAGGCAGGGAGCCAGGAGAGTGGGGGCGATGAGTCCACAAGAGGAGAGTGTTTGGGGCAGGAAGGAGTGTGTTGTGGTCCCCCTTTAGAAACGGGATTGACCTCCCACCCCAAATTTGCCTTGGGCATGGAGACCGATGGCACCACACCCCCAAGAGGTTCTGAAAAGGTTCCTTACTCACACATTGAGGCTTCCTGGGATCGCACGGCAGGTCCCCAAGGTGGTCAGAAGACGACTTGAGAGGACATGGAAAGGAGACCGGGCAGGGGGTGCGGGGGTGTCTCTGTCGTGTTTGGAGCTAGAGCAGGGGCGGGGGTTCCTGTGGGTGGTGCGAACTCCCCGCTGATGCCGAGGAAGGGAGCCCGGAGGCTTTGACATCAGCTTGCCCATGTGTGGGGCACAAGGGACAGGGAGGATGAGGCTTCGAAGCTGTCGGCTGTCACATTTTAAAGTAAGGAGCCAGACCCTGCATTACAGGGAGGTCACCTGCCACAGGTGTCGCTGGGAGGAGACAGCTTGGAAGTGGCACATGACCTCGGTGGGCCTAGGGTCTGAATGTGTCCCTCCTCCCAAACCCGCATGGTGAAACCGAATGGCCGAGGTGATGGTATTCGGAGGGGGGCCGCTGAGTAGCTCCCGAGGGCAGAGCCTCATGAGTGGAATCAGTACTCTTATAAAAGAAACCCCAGACGGTGGTTTGCCCCTCCTACCACGTGAGAACACGGTGAGAACTTGGCTTTCTGCAACCCGGAACAGGGTCCTCACCAGAAGCCAACTGTCCCGGCGCACTGGTCTTGGACTTCCCGCCTCCGGACACCCACGGCTTCCGAGTTGCGGAGCTGAGAAGGGCAGTAGGGAAGAGGGCAGCGGAAACCCGGAGGCGGACCCAGAGGAAGGCGGTGGGGCTCGCTGACGGCGAGCGATCGGAGGCCCGGGAGGTGTTGGAGGAGAGGGGGCGAGGTGGGCAAGAAGGGGTTACAGCGGAGCGACGTTCTCAGGTTCCAAGGACAGGTGACGGGACTGGACTTGGATGACGCTGCTCTCCAACCGACCGCTCCCAGGGTGAAGGCCACTGGGGAGGAGGTGGGCAGGGTCAGCACTTTGGAAACCATCCCCTGTGTTTGATGAAGACCACCCAGCCTTCCGGTGGCCTGGCCTGGGCACGGCCTCTCCCCTGCGCCCCCAGTGCGTCTCTCCCTTCTCTGCCCCACCCTTTGAGCCTCAGCCCGAGCCCTCCCTCCCTCATTAGGAGACGGTGCCATTGCCAAGGCAATTGGAGGAAGTGTTGGCAAATGTCACAGAATCCTTCTCTGTACAGGGTCTGGAGATAATCCCCGGGGCAAGGTCAGGGGATGGGTGGGTGGTGAGAGGGGGGAAGCCACGTTCGGGGAGTGGTGACAGGTGACCGGGAAGGGAGGGCCGGCACCGTGGGTGTGGCTTGGTGGTGGGAGAGCCGAGCAGCCTGGAGGTTTGCTGGCTCCGACTGGTGGCTAGTGAATTATTCATTTGTCAACCACTGTGTCCAGGCTGCCTGCCAGGAGGGTGCCCTGTGACCCAGGGTTTTAAAAATTAATGTGTTCATTGAGTCATTCCCTTGACTCACATTCACAGGCACCTATTACTTGCTGAGCTGAGACTTCACACCACAAAAGGCCCGGGGGGGAAGGAGGAGTTCCAGCCGTGCTGTTTAACTGACAAACACGGGGGATGAGGAGGTCACCTGCAGCCCGGGGGCCAGAGGGCAGAGTGATAGGATTTGGGTGTGTGACGTGTATGCACGGTGCAGCCCTCCGTGTGCGCGGGGGAGGGGGGCGTGCCTGATGCGTGCGCACGTTTGTGGGTGAGTGTGGGGGGTGTGTGTGCATGGTATGCCGCTTTCGGCTGCCATTCTGCGTGGTCTGGGTCTCGGCCTCGGGTAGGGGACAGTCAGCAGTGACACGGTGCTCCAGGCATGACGGGGGTTAGCTGCACAGGGGGCTTGGGGCCCTGAGTCCCTCCACCCGCACGCACACGGGCACCCGCGCACAAACACGCAGCGCACACAGGTACTCCGCCCGGGGGGGGGGGGCCCGCGCCTTGCCGCAGACAGCGAGAGCTGGGGACAGGGTAGGCGACGCGAGTCCCTCCCCTTGGCCGAACATTTTGAAGACCCTCAGGTGGCAGACTACCACCTCCGGGGAGCCGCGCCAGGCTGTTGGCACGGACGGCAAAGCGGTGGGAGCCGAGAGCGGTTAGCTGAAGGGGCCCTGGGAGGTGGTAGGCAGGGCAGAGCCCGTTCCCGCTTACGTTTCGGGAAGCTCCCTCTGGCTGGTGGTTGGTATTGTGGACCGAAGAGTAGCCCCCTAAAAGACGTGCCCGTGTCGTGACCCCTGGAACCTGTGCACATGACCTTATTTGGTAATAGAGAAGCGGGAGACACACAGACACACAGAGGAGAAGGCCAGGTGAGAACAGAGGCAGAGACCGAAGGGATGTGGCCACGAGCCAAGGAACACCTGGGGCCACCAGCAGCTGGAAGAGGAAAGGAAAGATTCAAGTCCCTCCCTTTGGGGTCACCTGTGACAGCAGCCACAGGAAACAACCCCAGCTGGTGTGGAGAGAAGACTCGGGCCAGCTGCGGAAGGAGACGAGGCTGTCCCGGGCGCGTGAGGATCGGCGGAGTCCGGTCACCCTGGCGGAAGAGCTTGGGAGCAGTGGCTTTTTCCTCTCAAGGTTCTCAACTCTCTCAAATCACGGCAACCATCGGGCTGTATCAGAACCACCCAGATGGACTGAGTCGTTGGCTGCGGAGTCCCTTTGGTGCTGTATATCTGAGGCCCGATGCATGATTTCCTGCTTGTGGAAGGCACACAAAGGAAGTGTGACATGGCATTGTGAGTTGGGTGGTTCACAACGTTCATTCATTTGGTGAGCTCCTAACGTGTGCCAGGCTGGGAAGGTGAGCGGAAGCCAGACCTCTCAGGGACGCAGAGGAAGACCCCAGAGACAAAACCCCGTGATACAGTCACTCTTGGCACATTCCCTTCGGGGCTCATCTGCCTGTCTGGGGACTTTGGAAACGCGGGATTCAGCGTTTACGCACGCTGACACTGACTCACAGGCTTTCTTCTGCTGGGAGGCGCCGGCGTCCCAGCGAAAGCACCCGTAAGCGCCCCTCGCCCCGGGGTTGGCAGACGCCGCCAGCTCTCCCGGGCCTAAACCCCGCTGGGCCAGCAGGCTGGAAGGACACCTTAGAGGGACCGCGGGGGCTTGCGGCTAAGATGCCTGGGGGTGCCCGTGACCTCGCGAAGTGGCCCAGCGGGTCCCGGGCTGCACGGGCACTAGGCGTGCGGCTCCCGGGGGCGGGACTTGAGGCTCTCGGGGGCGGCATACTGGGCTCCCAGGGGCGGGGCGTCAGCGCTCTAGGGCGAGGCACGTGGTGTTCGGGGACAGGGCGGGCGCCAGCCAGCCTCCCGGCCGGCCCGGCCTGTGCGCCTGCGCCCGCGCCTGCGCGCGGCCTGGCGGTCATTTCCACCCCCTCCCCGGGGGAGGGGGGGTTGCTTTCGGGGGACGGGCCGGGGCGGGCCGGGGCGGGGTGGCCGGGACGGGACGGGACGGGGCGGCCGCGCGGGTCGCGAGGACCCCCCGGACCCGGCCGCCGCGCGCGCGGGCCCCTTCTCCTTACGGCGGGGGGGTCTGGGGCCGCGGGGCGGGGCCTCATGGAGGCCTTTGGCCCCGACAGTGGCGGAGCAGGGGACAAGGCGCGGGGTGCCGAGGGGCGGCCGGCGCCCGAGGCCAGGGTGCACTTCCGAGTGACGCGGTTCATCATGGAGGCAGGTAACCGCGGCGGGGAGGCGGGCTTGGCGCCCCGGGAGGCCGCCGCGCGCAGAGGGGACGCGCACGACGCGGGGCTGGCGCGGCCGGCCTGCCCCGGGGGGGAGAGGCCCGGCTCGGGGGCACAGGCCCCGGTGCGTCCGCGCCCCGCGTGCTAGGCTTTGAGCCGCGAGGCGGCCACGGTCACGGCCGTGTCTCGCCCGGGCGCGGGGGCCCAAGGAGAGGACGTGGAAAGGGGCCGGCCCCAGCCAGGAGGTGGCCGAGTCGGGGTGCCCGCGGCCGGGTGGCCTACCGTGCCTTCGGGCACGCCTGCCTGCCCGCGCGCTGGGTCGCGTGGAGGCTTTTGGCGCGGCCCTTGGTGACGCTCCTGACGACCCTTGTCGCCGAGGTCGCGTCACACCGCGGACCCAGGGTGCGGCTGGCGTGTTGAGCCCCGCCAGGGTGTCCACACGGGTGTCGGCGCCGCTACTCCTAAAGGCGACACAATGAAGGGAAGGAGGTTCCTGTGGAAACATTGTTTCCGTCTCTGGCAACAGTATCTTGCTCGGCTGGCACACACTTTATTTCCGATCTTTGTTACTTCGTGTGCACTGTGCCGGGAAAGGGGTTTGGGGGAGTCGGCCGTCAAATCAAGGTCAGCAGAGCCGGGGAAATGATGCAGGACAGTTAAGCCCAGTGATCTGTACATTTCATTTCGAGGAAGACGGGCCATGGACACCAGGGAAGCGGGCGGTGCTTTGAGCATTTGCCACAGAAAACAAGACGAGGAGGGGGGCGCCTGGGTGACTTGGTCGGTTAAGCATCCGACTTCAGCTCAGGCCATGGTCTCACACTTCCAAAGTTCGAGCCCCGCGTCCGGCTCTGTGCCGACAGCTCGGAGCCTGGAGCCTGGAGCCTGCTTCGGATTCGGTGTCTCCCTCTCTCTCTGCCCCTCCCCTGTTCACGCTCTGTCTCTTAATAATAAATAAACGTTGAAAACATTTTTAAAAATGTAAAAATTAGAACAAGACTTGGAGGGTCATGTGCAGTGATACCACCTTATCTGACACCTCTAGGAGCGAGGGGTCCCCTGCAGGAACTGTCTATGTAACTGAAATTCAAATCTTGAACTGCTAAGAGCTCTTCGAGGTACCACTCTTAAAGGACTTCTTTATACAATGTGTTGCACATGCCCTAGCCCTCTGTGTGACGCTAAATACTAGTCCTGCAAAGATGTCCCCGTCCTAATCCACAGGACCTGTGACTGTTACCTCAGGTAGCAAAGGACATTTGGAGGTGGGATTAAGCATCTTGATATGGGGCAACTATCCTAGATTATTCACTAGGCCCGGGATAATCACACCTGTCACATCCTTTTTTTTAAATTTTTTTATTTTTAACGTTTATTTATTTTTGAGACAGAGAGACAGAGCATGAACGGGGGAGGGTCTGAGACAGAGGGAGACACAGAATCCGAAACAGGCTCCAGGCTCTGAGCGGTCAGCACAGAGCCCGATGCCGGGCTCGAACTCACGGACCGCGAAATCATGACCTGAGCCGAAGTCAGCCGCTTAACCGACTGAGCCACCCAGGCGCCCCACACCTGTCACATCCTTAACGAGAGAGGCCAAAGTGACAGGCCGAGAAGTCCATGTAACGATGGGAGCATAGAAGATTGCAGACACGTCTAGAAGGTGGAAACGGCAAGGAAACATTGTCTCCTGCAGGCTCTAGAAGGAACCCGCCCTGCTGACACCTGCAATTTAGCCGTCTAAGACTCATTTCAGACTTCTCACCACACCCAGTGAGAGAGAAACAATGTTTGAAGCCACTGACTTTGTGGTCATTGGTTGCAGTAGCCCCAGGAAACTCCTACACCTTGGCCGATATTGCACGTGATTGCCACCTTCATTCAGTCTATTGGGAGTCACTTAACCTTCTCTTCTTAAAAAAAAATTTTTTTTTTACATTTTATTTATTTTTGATAGAGACAGAGCACAAATGGGGGAGGGGCAGAGAGAGCCGGAGACCCAGAATCAGAATCCGAAGCAGGCTCCATGCTCTGAGCGGCCAGCACAGAGCCCGACATGGGGCTCAAACTCACAAACCGCGAGATCGTGACCTGAGCCAAAGTTGGACGCGCAACCGACTGAGCCATCCAGGCGCCCCTAACCTTCTCTTCTTAACCTTGCTCATGGCGAATTTATATCATTGGTTCTGGGACCCAGTGCAGTGGTTACCTTAGGAGCCGCCCAGAGGCGGGGTGGGAGCTGGGCTTTAACCCCCAAATCAAACCAGCACGTGTTCCGGTGTTGGAGTTCCGTTCCCTTTTCAGGGTGTCACTGTCCTTCCCCGGGGGGGGGGGTGCTGTCTGAGGTCACAGGTGTTGCTATTTTCCCTGCTCTGCCCGCAATTGCCTTTGGCAACGACCCTGCTGGCTTTTCACCTTTTTTCACTTTCAGACAAGGAAACCAGGGCTGAGTAAAATCTTTAGTGGCAACACTGGGACTTTGTGGTAGAGGCCTTTTTCACCTGCTGTCATCTCGGCAGGATTTTTGTTGGGTGCGTCGTGGGGGTGACCTCTAGTTAAATGCTTGCTAAGGTAGCAGCGGACACACGGCCCGGTGTGGTCCCGGCCGCGATGCTGGCGATGTTGTGCGGAAGCTGATAGGCCCAAGTGCTAAGCGAGGACTAGTCTGAAGCCTTGCTTGTCCTTATATGGTCTTCAGTTCCGTAGCTTGGGTGTCTCGGTGGTGGTGGTGGTGGTGAGGGAGGCTTGGTGGAAGTGTGGGGTCTGCATTTGAGCACTCCCCCCACCCCCCAGGGGCTTGTTAGCCCATTAGAATCTGAGAAGCCTGGCTCAGAACCCCTCGGGTCGAGGACCCAGCGGAAGACCCAGCAGCCACAGCCAGCTGGGCTCCAGGGCCTGGGGCTTGTCTGAGCGAGGGGCGTACACCCTCCGGGCCGACCCCGTGCCTCCCCGCTCACTTCGGCCCAGGGCGGGCGCTGGATCTGACTCCTCTCCTGCCTGCTTTCCCTCGGTAGGTGTCAAGCTAGGGATGCAGTCCATTGCCGTTGCCACTGCTTGCACCATTTACCATAAGTTCTTCTGCGAGATCAACCTGGACGCCTATGACCCCTACTTGGTCGCCATGTCTGCCCTTTACTTGGCCGGCAAAGTGGAGGAACAGCACCTGCGCACTCGTGACATCATCAACGTGTCCAACAGGTAATGGCTCCCGGGCGCAGGCATTTGAGAGGTGCCAGCTGTCGAGCTCAGAAGGAAGCCCCGGCCGGCGGGGGGGAGGGTGGTCTCGAACCGGGGCAAGAAGCACTAGCAGCAGAGGCAGGAATGAGCCCGTCAGAAAGCCATGGGGGTCAGTGGGAGAGAAAGCGAGGCCAGATGAAGGGAGGCGTCACAGGCCAAAGGAGTGCGGAGGACTTGGGTACGGCAGAGGCCCCGGCGTCATGGGCTGGGGGACATGCCTAGAGCACGGGGATCTTGGAGAGATGTATCAAAGAGGATTCACCTGGACTTTTGGACAGGATGGATCAAACCAGTTGTGTTGTGTGGACTGAGTCGGGCAATTCCTTTATTGAGATGGTGTGAGAAACGGAGTCAGAGTTGCTGGCAAGCATCTCTTGTCCCCATGTGGGCGCGGTGCTCTGTGGGCGGCACCTCGGGGTGCAAGTAGCCCTGTTCCTATCGCAGAAGGACGTGGGGGTCCGGCCAGCCGGGCCGCACGGAGACCCAGGGGGCCCGGGAGGAAGCAATTTATGGAGAGTTACTGATAGCAGCATGGCATAACCTTTCTATAAACTCATGATTAGAAAAGAAAACTGTTTTCTGCTGCTTCTCTTTTAATAAACAGGGAACAGAAAAAGCACTCCTTACCCCCCAAGCACGACAGGCTCACAGCGTACCGTTCAAGACGAAGAGCAGAACAGGCGAGGGAACCAAGGGAGGGCCGCCAGAGTCCACCTGTAATTGCCAGGTCCCCAGCAGGGAGGACTGGCAGAGGGGACATTGTGTGGATCGCTAATTAGACATGGCACCCGGTGGGGGCGGGGGGTGTTCTGTGGGGAGGTTGGACCGTGAGTGAAGAGCTAGGGAGGCTGAATCGTCGGCAGAGAATTTTGGTCCCTTGAGTGGGAATATGTACATGTTGGTGATCCTGCGTAGCTGGGACTGTCGTGGATGTATATGGTGCCAACAAGGACAGTAGGGTCCGGGAAACAAACAGCTGAAATACATGGAGTCTTCTGCACGCAGCAGCCCCATGATATGTTTACATGCCTTCCTTGGGCCCAGAGTAAGAGCTTCCGGTCCCTCCGGAGCAGGTGCAGAGAGGTCATCTTTACACTTGACCTCTTGCCGAGGGATTGGTACAGCCCGTCAGGGCTAAAGCCAGAAGCAGGCTGCTTTTTGTCTGCTGGTTACTGTTCTGATACCGTATCCTAGACGTATAAATGAAGGATGACGTGTAAAAACGTAAGTAGGAGGGGCGCCTGGGTGGCTCAGTCGGTTAAGCGTCCGGCTTGCGCTCAGGACACGATCTCACGGATCGTGGGTTGGAGCCCCACAGCAGGCTGTGTGCCGACAGCTCGAAGCCTGGAGCCCGCTTCGGATTCTGCGTCTCCCTCTCTCTCTGCCCCTCTCCCACTCGCGCGCTCTCTATCTCTTACTCAAGAAAACAAAACAAAAGCAAAACGTAAGTAGGCTGGGCCGAAGAACGCTGCAGTGTGTATCTGGATGTCACCTGACTCGAGGGGCTCCTCACGGAAACTTCCCTGGCTGCCATAAGTGTTGCTGTCTCTCTGTGCAGGTACTTTCACCCGGGCAGTGAACCCTTGGAGCTGGACTCCCGCTTCTGGGCCCTGCGGGACAGTATAGTGCAGTGTGAACTCCTCATGCTGAGAGTCCTGCGTTTCCAAGTCTCCTTCCAGCACCCACACAAGGTACATGCTGGGGAATTGGCAACTGTCTCCGGAGGCACAAGCTCATTTTTCTCTTTTGTCCTGAGACGGCACCCATTGAACCCTCAAGAACATGTCGGGTGTGCGAGGCAGAGCAGAGCCACCGCTGGGAACTGGGGGCCCCTGGCTGCACACGGTGACTGGCTGGGTGGCCTCGTTTGTTCCGCTTTCGGGGTTCTCTCAGGCAGTTCCGATGTCGGCGTCTGCCTTTCTGCCTGCGTGACCAAGGCCACAAGCCGAGATCCGTGTGATTCTCCAAAGCCCTGGCAGACCCCGTGACTCACATAGATGGTATGCTCAGTGGGCCACGGGGAAACGGGGCTGCTTTCGTGATCTCCCCGAGGCCCTGTCCCCGAGAGGTGCTGCTCGGCTGCCGAGCTCACATCCTGCTCAGCTGTGCTTACAAACCCACAAGACGAGCTGAGTCACAGAGTTGAGTGACACACTTTTAACGGCTAGGAACCGGCAAGGCCCAGCAGGACTGTGAGACACCCTTCGAGTACTTGGATGTGGTGATACTTTGGGGTCCAGGCCCCGATGTGGGCAGCTTGGAAAGGTGGCCTGCAGGGACACATGTGGGGCAGTGGGGGGTTGGGACGGGGGTGTCGTGACCAGAATTTTGCCTCTTTTCTGATTGAAATTTTTATCGGGGCGCCCGGGTGGCTCAGTCAGTTAAGCTTCTGACTTCGGCTCAGGTCATGATCTTGCGGTTCGTGAGTTCGAGTCCCGCGTCGGGCTCTGTGTTGTCAGCACAGAGCCTGGAGCCTGCTTCCGATTCCGTCTCTCCCTCTCTCTGTCTCTCCCCCACTCATGCTCCGTCTCTCTCTCTCAAAACTAGATGCACGTTAAAAAAATAAATAAATAACCCAACTGAAATTTGTATTGAGGTAATTGTAGATTTACAAGCAGTCGGAGGAAGTAACACAGAGAATCCTACTTGGGACAGAGACACTGTGGGACCCTGCAGTCGTTGCAACAGCCAGGGGTTCCCGGGGTTGTTGCTTCTTACTTGTACTGCGCGGTGCCGCACCATTTCGTCACGTTCCTGCCTTCGTCTGTTCGCCAGCGCAGTTAAAATACAAAAGCACCCCATCACCCCGGGGGTTCTTGTAATCTCCGCCCCCCCCGCCCCCCCCCTTTCCAAACCGCCTTTCTAATCCCAGAAGCCCCTGGTGGAGATTTTGAAACAGTCGTGCTTTCAGTTGGTGGCATGATACACGGGAGAGGCAGCAGCCGCTCTGGCTCTGGGGGGGGCATGAGTTGTCGGGCAGGGGAGCGGGGCTCAGCGTTACCCTAGGCCTAGCGGCCTTCCCCTTCCGTCGGGTTGGGACGGGGTGTAGGGCAGCAGTTGAGCCCCCTGTCCCATGGCGTGCAAGAGTCCCACGCCTGTGTGTTCACGCCTGTGGACTAGGAGGTTCAAGCAAAGCGGCTGTCTTCCCGAAGCGAGAGCTGACAGGCAGCGGGGCCGACAGGTCGTTGAGAGTTTACAGCCAAGGGCAGCACTACCGGGACACACAGTCACCAGTTTTAGTCCCCCTGAAAGCAGGCGTCCTGTCTCTGGGCAGTCCCCGGTCTCAGGCTGGGCTCACAGGCTGGCACGATGTTCGGACCGGAAGACGAGGGCGCTATTTCTGGCGCCGGTGTGGAGTTGGGCAGGGGGATGTGCCGAATGACCTCTGACGATGACGAGAGCGGGGCCCCGTGATGGAGATGCACTGTGGCCGGGGTGGCCATCGAGAGCGGCCCAGGCGGGTTCCGGGACCGGGGCCGCCAGTTGACGGTGGGTGGGCACACGGGGACTGGCTCAGTGGGGAGAGATGATTTCAGGCAGAGGGAGCAGGAAATGACCAGGCTATGAGGGAACCGTGCTTGGCCTGTTCCCACATGGTAGGGGGTGGGGCAGGGCAGGGCTGGCAGGGCTTGGGGGCCAGTGGAAGATACTGGGGTTTTTTTCATTCTTTTTTTTTTTTTGAAGTGGGCTTCACGCCCAGTGTGGAGCCCCACATGGGGCTCGAACTCACAACCCTGAAGTCAAGACCTGAGCTGAGATCAAAAGTCACACGCTCAGCTGACTGAGCCATCCAGGCACCCCCAGCGGGGCTTTTTCCTAAGTGACGCAGGGAGCCGTTGGAGGGCTTGAGCAGAGAGTGGCGGGTGGACGCAGGGGCCACAGCGCCTCGCAGTGGGGAGTCAGGCGGCTAGGGACTGGAGCCCTGAAGGCCAACCGGCTGACTGGTGTGTCTTTGCAGTACCTGCTCCACTACCTGGTTTCCCTCAAGAACTGGCTGAATCGTTACAGCTGGCAGCGGACCCCCATTTCCGTCACTGCCTGGGCCCTGCTGCGGGACAGCTACCATGGGGGGCTGTGCCTCCGGTTCCGGGCTCAGCACATAGCCGTGGCAGTGCTCCACCTGGCCCTGCAGGCCTACGGGGTCGAGGTGCCCGCCGAGGCCGAGGCCGAGAAGCCGTGGTGGCAGGTGAGGTGACTGCTGAGTGTTCTGCTTTCCTTCGCCTGAGGACTTTCAGGAGTGCCGGTACCCGGGTGCCTGTGTCTGCTTGTAGTGATTATCCGTGAAGGGAGACGCGTGCCACTGCGGGACATTGAAGCTCGAACGTCGCCCGTCACGGTAGTCTAAGGCAGGAGGGGCTCTCCGCCTTGGCCCTGTGGACGTTGGGGGCTAGATCGCTCTCTGTAGGTGCCGGGAGCATCCCCTGCCTCGGTCATGGCGACCAGAAGTGTCTCCGGACATCACCAAGTGTCCCGGGGTGGGGATGGCCGCCACTTGACAGCCACTTTGCTCAACCGAGCACTTTTATTGGACCGAGTGGGAGCTTACCGTAGATCAGGGCTTAATGTGCGTGGATTCGCATCAGGAGAAGTTATAGGGGGTCCTCTGAGAGGATGGACTGATGACAGACAGGTAGATAGATGACAGACGGGTGGAGGGCGGGGTGGGTGGCTAGAGGGCGGATAAGGAGCCTGGTGCCTGGAAGATTCGTTGGCCTCCCCCAGACCTGCCGAATGCACAGTGCTGTTTGTACAGGGCGAGTCTGTGGGAAGGGCCGCTGCCCTCAAGGACTTCTGCAGCCCTATCGACTTTGGAGTTTGGAGATCATTTGCGGTTTGTCCTTTCCCATACTTGAAGCTTGCTGCTCCTTTGTCATAACCCCTCGTTGTGTGGCCTTGCCCTGTGGGAGGTCCTCTGCAAGCAGTATTTTCGATGACTGAAGGTTTCGTCCCCTGCAACACCCCCAGTGGCCAGAAATCTAAAATGTGTCATCTGTTTCATGAACAGAGGGTGCCACCTGGGTGCCTTCCCGCGTGTGCTCCTGGCTGCCCCTCCCTTCCTGCCGCTCTTGGCTCCGATGATGTCTCTCCTTTCCTGATGCTCCTCCCCCAGCCTGCTTGCCCTCCCCGGACACCCAGCTTTTCCTGCTTTTTGTTCTATGTCCTTTATTGCCTGTGGAACTGCCCACCCCCCACCCAATCGCACTGTCAGTGCCTGGAGGTCAGGGATGTTGTCTGCTCTATCAGCCGCCCTATGACCAGGGCCTAGAGCTGGCACATAGCAGGTGCTCGTGCACCCTTGAGCACACTGGCACATAGTAGGTGCTTGTGCACCCTTGAACACACGCATGTGTCGTCCCGCTCTCGGGTGAGACATGCCTCCTCTGGCAGCATGGGGTTGAAGAGGCATCTTGCTCCATGCTGGGGCTTCTCGGGGGCTTCCAGATCATGTGACCGTGGTGTCCTGCTCTGTTGGAATCGGGTGGTAGCACAAGGGGCTGCCACTTCCTGGCCCCGCTCACACAGGACGTTTGGTGGGCACGGCAGCCCGTCTCTGGGCTGCTTAGACCTGTGGTGCCATCGCTTGTTTCCCATCGTCTCGCTCGCCTCTGTTTGTGTCTTCCTTTCTTCTCTCCTTTCTTTTCGCTTGCTCCTGAACTTCACTGGGTGCCACCTTGCTGCCTCTGCTCCCGTGCATGGCCCTCACCAGCGAAAGGTGCCGGGCAGGATGGGGTGGCGCATCCCCGTTCACTCAGCTCTTTACCTGTTCTGGCTGGCTCTGGGCCACACGTGCCAGGAGCAGCCGAAGCTGCCCTTGGGGCTCGTGACATGCAAGGACCAGTTGCCTAATGATAAGCGGCTCCGGATGACGCCCCCGCCTGCCCGGCCCCGGGACACTGAAGTCTGAGCTGGGAAACGCTTTTCCTCCTTGCAGTAACCGCCTGTCTGTGGTCACTTGTCTCCTGGGGGCGGGTCGGGACACTCGGTCGAGCCTGATGTGCTTCTCCCCCAGCAGCCTGCCCGCACTGGCGTGTGACAGTGGCGAGGCGGGCCTGTGTGCCAAGCCGTGTCGGGCCGCTGGGCGGACGGGGCGGTGCCTCTCAAGCCGTAGCATGTTGTAGCAGGTGCAGGATTTCTGTCCTTGCTAAGGCTGAATTCTGTTCCATGCTGTGGACCGAGCACATTGTGTCTGTGCGTTCCTCCGTGGATGGACACTTGGGCTGCTTCCAGCCTCTGGCCCTGGACTACTTTTTAATGGTGTTTCTCTGCTTGGGGTCTCCAGGAACACACGTTTCTGAAGCATTGATTTTCTACCCAGAGTCTGGGGTGAGATGGCCAATCTCCGTGAGCCAGGGCTTGGGGGATTTTCAGGTCACTGTTTCCTACCTGCAGTAGTGGGGGCCGTAGAGGGGGTGGACTCGGGTCTAGTTTTTGCCCTGGCTTGCCCCAAAATCTTAACCCTCCTGGCACATTGGTTCCCCAAGCAGCAAGCCCTGGGCCCAAGGTGGGCCACAGCATCAAACCAAGATCTCCTTGTTTTGCCTTTTACTTTCCATGTCATCACGGGTCCCCGAGAGCACCCTCGGGCTCGGTGCTGCGCTAGGAGGGCCACGGAACTCAGCAGAGCCGTCCTACTCGTGGTTACGGCCGTTACAATGGCTGCTTACAGTGAGAGGACACAGGGGGGAGTCAGCAAGGACCAAAGGGGCATAGGGCGGGGTCCGGGACAGACCGGGGGCGGGCTTCCGGGTCCCTGGCCAGGGGGGTCGTGGGGCAGTGCGGTCCGACCCGCGGTGACGCGTGACGACGCGCGCAGGATGCCGCCGCCGGGGAAGCTTCCCTGAGCGCCGGCGTCCGGGGACTTCAGTGGGGGTCGGTCCTGTGGGCCCGGGGCGCCCGCGTGGCTGACCTCAGGTCCTCAGTCTCTGCCCCGCAGACGTGAAGCCGGGGCCCCACCAGGAATCACGCTGTCGGCGCAGACGGCCTGGCAGGGCCCTCAGGGAATCCGAGACCCTCTCATCAGGCAGGACGTGCCAGGGGCCTAGAGGTCCTTTCCCAGGGGCTGGGCAAGGGCCAGAACTTCCTTGGGAACATGCAGGGTTAGCCCCGAGCTGCACACTCCTCGTAGTTTGGGTGCTTGGGGATTCACTTTACACTTTGATGAGCTCTCGCTCACGGTCAGGAGGACGTTTGGCCCAGGTGCTCTGGCCTGCTAACCCCTGGAAATGGACTCCTGGCCCAGCTCGGTCACCAACTCCCTGTGCCATCTGGGCTGGGTGATCACCAAGGCCTCTTCCATCTGGAATGTTCTCTGCTTTGTGATCAGCCTTGGCAGGCTGGAAGTAAACTGGCTTTGCAGAGAGCCACCATTATTTGTGATAGCCAAGTCCCCGGGCTATCTCCCCTATGCAGTGTGATTCCGCGCTTACTGGAGGGTGCCTTGTCTGATGCAGAGGGAGTCTAATCAGAACCTGTTTTCCTTCTCCTTTCTAGGTGTTTAGTGACGACCTTACCAAGCCAATCATTGATAACATTGTGTCTGATCTCATTCAGATTTAT
The DNA here is from genome assembly GCF_007474595.2 of Lynx canadensis. Lineage (NCBI taxonomy): Eukaryota > Metazoa > Chordata > Mammalia > Carnivora > Felidae > Lynx > Lynx canadensis. The sequence goes on along the minus strand of NC_044321.2, from coordinate 120,473,637 downwards.
ACCATGGACACAGAGATCCCCTAAGGCCCTGGTCCAGGCCTGCCCAAAGAGAAGCCCGGGATGCTCGGCCGCCTGGGGACAGCGCCACCACATCGCCGTGACAGCTGGTCCCCAGAGGACCAGCTGCGAGGACTGGTTTTGTGCTTCTGGAGACAGGCTGGTGAAGGCGATGACATATGCTGCCACTTTGATTCTCATGCTTTGACTGTCCCTAGCAGCTGTGGTCCAGACGGTGACGGGAGCCATACGTCCTGCGGGCAGGCCGGGGCGGGCCAGGGGAAGGGCCCGCAAGGCGTCCCTGTCTGCTTTTGTCCTTTGAGAGGGCACCAAATGCAGTTGAGCTGTGACATCATTGGAAGGAAAAATCAGAGAACAGATGAGACTGCACCCTTGGGGATTTTTTAAAAGCCAGATTTATAGAAAGGATGAATGTGTGACATAGATGGAATTCTATTTTGTATAATAAAAGATGATACAAGTCAAATGTGATGTCCTGTCATTGCCCTATGGCCTGTGCTGCTCTGGGCTTTTGATGGGTGCCACCCAGCCTCAGTTTCCCCTAAAATGCTCTCTCCGGGCGGAACTGCCCCTCGTGCACCTGCGGTGTTCTTGGGGGCAGGGGTATCCATCGCTTTCTGACGGCGTGATGGCCCAGCGTGTGCTCACGTCACGGTGGCGTGCCCTGAGGGAGTCCACGTGTCCTCGCTCCTCCACTGGAACATTCGCAGAGCCTGGCAGTCCCGCTCAGCGAGCGAGGCTTACTTTGGGAGAGTCTAGAGAATCTCAGAGCCATGGCTCCCTCCTGACCCACCCAGAAGGCCCTTTTTCCAGAAGAACTGCTTTGGGCCGCCCAGAGAAACAGAGCAGCCTAGGTTGTTCTCCGTGGGGATGCGCATTGGGCTCGACACACATTGGTGGGGCCGTCCTTCAACACATGATGGTGTGAGGGCCAGCGGAGCATGGGCTCTGGGGACTGGCTGCCACGCCCTCCGGCGCCCACAGGTGTGGGAACCCGCTGCGATGCCTGGGGTCGGCCAGGGTGCCTCCGAGCGCTTGTCTCCGGTGGAGGAGACAGGGAGGGCTCACACACCGGTGACAAGTCAGGCAGCGAGGCTTGTGTGAGTTTACTAAGCAGCTGTGTTATTTGTCTTCAGGATGAGGGATCGGAGTAAATGTCCACGTTTCCACCACGTTTCCGTGTGTGTCCACCCAGCTCACCTGGGAGCTCTCCGAGGACAGGGTTGGTGCCCAGGCTCAGGGCATGGGGCTGGCGCTCTGAGCACGGGGTGGGGGGGGGTGGGTGGCGAGGGGCCAGCGGCAGGCCTCTGTGGGCAGCTTTGGCTCTCTCACTGGTCCTTTCTGTCTTCTGCTATTTAAAAAGCACCTTGTCTCTCTCGAGTCCTTCCCCCCCCACAGGCTGGGCCCAGGACCCCCTCCCCGCCGTATCCCAGTCTTGCCTGTCTTGCATTGACCGGGCACTGCCCTTGGCCAGCACTTACTGTTGATTGGAATGGAACTAGGTGATGGGTGTTTCACTGGCGGGTTCTCTGTCTTCTCTCCCCTGACAAGATCACTGGCACTTAGAGAAGCTTCGATGGCTTTGGAAATCTTTGGACCTCAGAGTTTAGACTCCAGCGAGGCAGCTGGCTCCCCCACAATCGATGTGAGGTCAGTTTCTCAGAGACCAGAACCCCCTGCTCTGGATGGGAGGGCCAGGTGGAGGGGACGGTACGTCTAAGAGAGCTCTCTCCATCTGCACCTGTTCCACTCTGTTTCCTCCCCACCCTCGGCCCCAGGACTTACCAGAAAGAAGGGAGGATAGTTGGATAAAGCTCTGTAGGGATTTGGTGAACATCCCCAGCCCTGGCTGGGAGCCGCTATGCCGAACGGGGAGAGCGTGGCTCCGTCGGCTCCGGTCTGCTGTGGCTAATGGCGGGCTTTCTGGACAGTTTGTAGCTCTAGGTTTCCTTTTACGATGCTTGCATAGCCAGCAAGTTCCCGTCTGTGGGACTCAGTTTCCCACCTTGTAAATTGAGCAGGTTGGCCCAGATGATCGGCGATTGCTGCTTACTACTTGAAAATTCCTGGACCCGCGTGTGTGCCTATCACGCTGCCCTGGCACTTGCTGGCTTGTGTGCTGGCCTCGGGGCCTGTGCTGTCCGTGCTCATCACTCAGGGGGCGTCTGTGTTTTCCTGATGAAGGAAAGGGATTGATCAGCAATAAGGGGTTGAGAGATTTTCCAGAACCCAAAACTTCCAGGAGCTTTTTAGTCCAGAGCATGTCTTTTATTTTAAGCCCAGTGGAGGACTCGAACTCAGGACCCCGAGATCAAGACCTGAGCTGACATCAAGAGTGAGATGCTTAAATCGGCTGAGCCCCCCAAGCGCCCCCCGCCCCAGCATGTCTTAATTACTGTAACGTGATAAACGGCTGAGCCTTGCTTGGCCTGTCAAACCAGTGGGAGGAGGGGGGCAATCCAGGTCCTGTGAGGGACTTGGCCTGTCCCTTCTTTTCCAGCTGTGGTTGCGTGAATGGTGTCCCCCAAAAGATGTGTTTACGTCCTAACCCCTGGAACGTGAGGACCGGTCCTTATTTGGAAATAGGGTCTTTGTCAGTGTCAGATGAGATCCTGCGGGAGTAGGGTGGGCCTGAATCCCACGGGACTGGTATCCTTACAAGAAGCTGAGAGCAGACACGGTGACAGACACGAGCAGGGGGCAGGCCATGTGACAACAGAGACCGCAGTGCTGTGCCTACTGGCCAAGGAAGGCCACGCACTGCCAGCAACACCAGAGGCTGGAAGAGGCGAGGACGGAGCCTCCCCCTAGAACCTTCGGAGGGAGCGCCGCCCTGCCGACACCTTGCTCTCTGACCTCTGGCTGGGTGGGGAAACGGGGGCGGCTTTGTGGAGGGACGGCTGGCTACCGATTCTTTTCCACGGGAACCTGGGCCATATTTGATGGCAGGACTGGGCAAGAGTCTCCACGGACAGAAACGAACGGTTTTGGGGCAGCGCAACATCTGTCCGTGAGGTGCCAGCTCTCACGATAAGGCACTTGGCCCAAGCTAGCCTCACTTCGCCTTGTGGTTCCAGATGGACTCCCACATCAGTGAAGCAAGGGCTCTCCGCTATTTGTTTTTCTGCTGTTTTCTGGTGTTTGTCTCTTTGCCTTTTTTAGAAGTGTGGGCTCTGGTGGTTGGGAGGGAACTTAGAAGTCATTTTTGTCCTTTGTTGGCAGCTTCCCTGGAAAATGCACCCGCCGGCATTGCCAAGTTTAAAAGGGTGATGTGTGGAGTGGAGAAATAGAAGCACAGGGAGAGGAGACGTGGCAAGTTTTAGACCCGAGCTGCCTTCGTGGCTCTGCTGGCAGAGCGGAGGGGTGGGTCACGGGGCACAGACGTCTTCCCAACAGGTGTTCAAAGACACGTAGTGAGCAAAGGGACAGATGGGGGAATGACCCACGGAGCAAGGGAAGGAGTAAAATAATGGGTTTTCTTTCCATGGCTTTGGATTAAAGAGGAAGTCTGTGATTGGAACCCATGTGCACTGCTGGTGGGGGAGGGGTCCTCAAAAAATGACACACAGCGTTACCATATGACCCAACCATCCCACTTTTGGGTGTAGCCCCAAGAGGATCGAAAGCGGGGACTCACAGGGTTGTTTGCACACCTGGGTTCACAGCAGGCGAAAGGTAAAAGCAACTCGAGTGTCCACTGACGGATGAGTGGATAAAGAAACTACGGTCTACGCGTTCGATGGAATGTTACCTGGCTTCAGAAAGGAAGGAAATTCTGACACAGGCTACAACACGCACGAACCCTGGGGACCCTGTGCTGCTCGAAATGAGCCTGTCGCCCACAGAAATTGTAGGATTCCAGTTCTGCGAGTTGCTTCGAGTAACTCTAAGCCTCACGCAGATGTGAACTCACATTCACAGACACAGAAAAGATGGTGGGTAGCAGGGGCTGTGGGAGCGGGGTGGGGAGTTAGTGTCTAATGGGAACAGAATTCAGTTTGGGGAGATGAAGATGTTCTAGAGACGGACGGTGGGGATGACTGCACAGCGGTGTGCAAGTACTCTATGCCACTGAACTGTTTGCCTAAAAACGGTTAGGATGGCGACTTTTACGTGGTATGTATTTTGCCGTAAGAAAAAAAGAAAAAAGACGGAGTCCGCGTGTGTCCCAGGCTCTCCCGTTTGGGTTGGTGTTCCCAGCCCTCGCCTTCCTTTGAGGACGCCGGCCTGGACGTCCAGGCCACGCCCCTCTAGGTCAAGACAGTCAGAGGGTCACCACGCAGACCTCCCCTGGGAGCGCCTCTGACCCCATGGGGCAGGCGAGCCCTTGCTGCCTCCCTGAAGGATTGGGGAGGTGGCCGCACACCTGGTGGGGGGGGGGTGCTCTGCCTCCCCTGGAGCTCATCTTGGCCTGGCGAAGTGGATGCGGACTCCTCCTTTTCATTCCGGATGCCAATTCCCGAAAAACTAACAAATTACACACGTTACCCAGACTGGGACTGTAGGAGGCTTTCATTTTTTTTTTTTTTAATACATGGAAATTTCGGACTATTCTTTAAATTAGGAAATTCAACTACAGACTTTAAGTTATGATGCATCTGGTCTTCCTCGTTAAGATAATTTTCGTTCATCTTTATAACAGGCAGATAAAAATGGAAAACGTATTTAATAACTGAACACAGTTGACCAAGCCATTCCATATAATACGCTTTACAGAGACGGGCTTCCTGATGAGACAGGTGCCTCGGCCTGAAGACCGTACAGAAAGCAGAGCAACACCCCGAGGTCACGGCGCCCCTTTTCTGAACCCCACACCCGGGGAAAGGCAACCTGGGGACTGAACAATCGACACGTACCGTAGGCAACTTTGTACAGCAGCAGTGAGGGTTTTTTGGACTCTATAGTGACCATTAGTTCTACTGATGTGTCTATAACAGAGAATGAAAAGATTTCCAATTTTATTTCTAGTTTCAGAACACACAGACCCTCAACAGATTGAGTTGCCCTTTTTTTGTTGTCGGTTAAACAAGGACATTAGGGAACAATTTACAAATGGGTAACATTCTCAATGTGCCCTTTGGAATAAAGGGATGGCTTTAAGTTATCTGTAGCTGGCATTTGCAGTGGGATTTTCTTTTCTAACCGAAATTCCTTTGCCCGAGATTTGACTACTCCCGCTCAGGGGTGACGCGGCATTCCTGTTAGCGGTGGGAATGGCGACCTCGGTGCTCACGGACGCGGGTGGAGGTGAGACGAGTCCCCTGCCCGTGGGCCTAGGACAGGGCGCGTGCTGCGAGCCAGCCTTGCCAGCCACCCACACCGGCGGTTCCCATTCCTTCCCGCCTCCCTCCGCTCGCGGCTGGCCCTCGGCGGCTCAGGCCCAGGCCCAAGTGGTAGGCACACGCACCCGAACTGCCTCTCTGCAAAACACGAGACACGTGAACTCAGAAGGTAAAGGGACCTCTGCTTGTTCTGGTCAGTGCGCGTTCAGGGGGGAAACTGAGGCTTGGCACGAGGCGTGCCCACACTGCAAGGAGAGGCTCCCGAGGGAACCGTCTGGGGAGCCCAGGCCCAGCTCTCCCACGTGCAGACGGGGTGCTCAGCCGGCATGGCGAGGCTGGCCTCCTCAGCCTTCCCCGCCCGTGAGAGAGAGCGCCAGGTGTGATCGCAGCGACAGCGACGAGGTGCCATTGCTCCCAGGGGCTTCGCTGCCACATCTGCTTCCCCCACGTCACTGTAGGTGGCTGCCTTTGTGGGTCACAGTTGTCCTTGAAGGAGAAGATCCGGGTCGGAAGAGTGCTTTGGCGGGCGATGACCGAGAACTTGCTCCAGCCACTCGACAGACACCTCGGTACAACTTCTCGGTTGCGGTCATTTCAGCTCCTCTTGGGTTTTGATGGTACCTCTTCCTCTGCCGCTTTTTGCCTCACTCTTGCTGCTCGCCCCACCCCCCACCTCTGGCCCTGGCTCTCCTGGGGCTGCTCCAGGAATTCTGGGTTCTCCCAAGGCATCAGCGAGGCAGGGGGTGGTGCTTCGTGCTGTTGACGTAGGGGTGCGGACACAGAAAGCCCACCAGCCAGAATCCAGGACTTGGAGTTGAAACCAGTCGAAACCGAAAGCAAAAGTCCCCTTTCCAGCCCCTGGAGGGGATCTTTCTCATCAATACTTTGGTATTTTCCTTTTAAATAAAAAATTCCATTGCAAGGGTTTTGTTTTGTTTTGTTTTCCTCTATAGGCAGGGGTCTCAAAGTGCAACATCCTCGGGAACTGTGCGGGGAGGAAGGGCTGGGATGGAGAACGGAGGCTGGGTGGAAAGTGGGGGGCAGCGAGGGGGGGGCAAGCCACCAAAAAGATATTCTTGCAGTCTAGTTCCCTGAAAAAAAACCTGCCACAATAAATAATGAGATTTCAAAATGAAAACACCCGATAAGAGGAATGGAAATTCATGCTGATAAATAGCTCCTTATTCTTTAAATATGCATCTGGTCATATAGGTACGTATATGTCTATACGCACGCTCGTATCTATGCACACGCACACACATACGGACTGCACATGTGTCCCGGGGAACGGGCGCTTGGTGGCGCTGGTACACCCGCAGGCAGCTCCCGGCGGTGGGCGGTCCGGGCTGGGCATCCTTCCAGGCCCTGCAGGGCTCTCCCTAGGGTGCCGCCGAGCTCCCAGCGAACGTGAACGGGCCCCTGCCCCACCACACAGCCCAGACAGCGACCCGTCTGGCGGAGCTGTAGTGTCCGTTAAAAAAAAAATGCTTCGATAGAAAAAAGGGAAACACAGCTCTTGTCACTCTCTAGTTTCTCCCTCTTCGTCTTCAGTCCCGGGTAGGAAGCCTTGGATGGATCGGCTTCCCGCAAGCGCCGTCGGGGCACCATCCTCCTTGCAGGCCTGCGCCATCCCGCCCGAGCGCGCGTGCGTGTGGTGTGCGCGTGCCGAGAGCGGGTCCCCTAGAGGGACGTCTCCACGCTGTGGAGCGGGCTCCCAGGTCTGGAAGAAAACACTGACGAGGTAGCTGACTTGGTGCCGTGCGTGGTCAGGTAGATGCCGCTGTCTATGGCGTTGTTGTTCTGGTTGGGGGACGGGGGCGGGGGGGCCCGCAGGCGCTCCTCGTTCTCGTCCACGTCCGTGTCATCGATGAGTGGGATGTTGTGGGTGTAGTCATTGATCAGAAACTCGGGCGTCGCCATGAAGTTATGGATGGAGGTCTTGGATTCCGGTTTCTCCAGGCCTTCATAGAGCGAGCTACGGAACGCTTTCACCACCCGGATCTGGAGTGGAAGGTGCAAGGACAGGGGCGCGAGGGGGGGAGCAGGAAGACAGGGAAGGGAGAAAGGATGGAGGGAAGGAGGAGGGGAGGAAGGAAGGAGGGGAGGAAGGAGGGAGGGAAGGAAGGAAGGAGGGAAAGAAGGAGGGAAGGAAGGAGGGAGGGAAGGGGGGAGGGAAGGAGGGAGGGAAGGGGGGAGGGAAGGAGGGAAAGAAGCAGGGAAGAAAGGAGGAAAGAAGGAGGGAAGGAAGGAGGAGAGGAAGGAAGGAGGGAAGGAAGGAAGGAGGGAAGGAAGGAAGGAGGGAAGGAAGGAAGGAAGGAAGGAAGGAAGGAAGGAAGGAAGGAAGGAGATAGTCAATGGCTGGCTAATGCTGGCAAATTCCACCCACACCAATAGCACAAGGTCACCGCTGACAAATAGCCATCCATTGGAATGGAACAACAGGCAGCTCTGTGTGGTTGCAGTAAGGGTGTTCAGGTTTGGGGCTATGTCTCATCAACTGATCCATATGCGGGACAAAGGGCAGTAGCTTTCTCTAGGCTGACCTGTGCACATATTTTGGAACTCACGAGTGGCAAATGCCTGGGACTCTTAGCTGTTAACCCCCTTTCCCAGCTCCAGGAGCGGGCAGGACTGGCTTAGGTGGCCCCCGGGCCCTCTGCCAAATCTGAATTCCAACTTGGTAGAACAAAAAGATGATTCGAAAAAGGGAGAACGGTAGAGAGTGGACTCCCCACTTTCTCTTACCAGAAAGTCTCAAGAACTTTCTGGTAAGAGAAAGTCCCCAGCCTGTGGTCACATTGCCAGCCTTCCTCAAATGGGTCACCCTCCCCAGCTTCTCTATAGATCTCTTCCTCTCTCCCGCCAGCTCTCGGAACTGTAACCAGCACGAACCGTGCCCGGACCCACGTGGCCATCAGTCTTCCTGGCTACTTTTGTGTCTCCATCTCGGGGCCACTCAACACAGCTGACCGCCCCGCTTCCTGGAAAGCCCTCCTGGTTTCCCTGACACTGCCACCGCGTGACCCTCCTCCTACCTCCCTGACTGCTCTGGCCCTGTCTCCTCCACTTCTCCTTCCTCTGTCCCATGGTGCCCGAGAGCCCCGGCCTGGCACCGGTCCTCCTCCCCTCTATTCAAACGCCCAGGCCCACCTCTTCGCCGGGGACTCATCTGGCTACAGTCAGAGACTGTGGCCCCGGCGTCTCCTCAGAGCTCCAGGCGCGAGAGCCTGCCGGTCTCCCATCTGGAGGCATCCAAGACTGAAAATGGCCCCGCTTTGAATTCGCACCCACCAAGCCTATCCTGCTGGGAGGCCCCGACCCACCGAGATGGTTCCTCAAGCCTCCTTACAACCCTCCTGGCCTGTGGCTGATGGGGTGGTCATTTCCCTTCAAGGACTTCTGCCTGTGCGTCTCCTGTCCTTGTTCTTGGCTGCTCCACTGGCATTTGCAGACCTCAGATCAGCATAACTCCCCGCAGGGAAGCACATCCCACAATGCCCTGATCCCTGGCTACCGTGGCCCTCGGCCCCAGCTGGGCTCAGCCACCCCCTACAGGCTCGTGCTCCCAGAATTACCCCGTCGTCTCTTCAGTCCCACCTGCACTTAGATGCGTGCTCAAATATCCTCACAGAGCTGCTGCCTCTCTTTGTTCCCTCCCTGGCCCCCCACCCTGGGCTCCCTCTGGGTTCTAGAAGCCAGAGTCGACCTCTGTTGGGCAGAGGGAAGGCCTCTGCAGGGCCCCGCCTGAGCCAGCTGGCCTTGTGCTGAGATGGGGAAGCCAGCTCCTTCCTATGTGAGTGGCTGGACACAACATCGGTTGTAACATCATTTCCAGGTCAAAGGTTCCAGGATTTGGTTTTCTTGGCTTAGACGAGGTGTCGGCAAGCTGGGGCCCAAGGGCTAACCCTGGCCCTCGGCTTGGGTTTATAAATACAATTTTACTGGCACACAACTACGCCCATTCATTTCTGCATGGTTCGTGGGGGTCTTCGAGATCATAGGACAGATTTGGGTAGTGGCGACAGAGACCTGGCTTGCAAAGTAAAAATGATTACTCTAAGGTCCTATATAGGAGAAGTTTGCTGCCCCCTAGTTTAGACCACGAATCACACCGCTGACAATGAGTCTCCTTCAACCCTCCAGCGTCTGGAACCCAGGACTGTCACTGCTTGGCCAAGCACAATTTAAATCAATTTAAACCAGTTGAATCTCAGTCATTTGAGTGCAAAAATAATCAGCCAAAGAGCTCTGTAAAATTGGAATTTTCTAACTCCAGATCTTAAGTCTGGTTAGGATTTTCTTCGAATTTGGTGAAGTCACATCTTTTGGATTACAGATGGCCAACTATTTGCACTCAGTTCCTTAGTTCCCCCAGACTGGCTCCTGAGAAAGGGCTAACACAGAAATTGAGGTGAGCATCATTTGACGTTTTTAATGAAAAGAAATAGAATTCAGTTTTTGGAGTCACGGCAGATGTGGACTCATTATTTGGGCCTTTCCTGGTGCCAGAACTATGGGAGAGCTACCAGGACGTTTATTGCGGCTACCTGGCGGTGGTGGAGAAAGGAGAGTAAGCTGGATCCCACTGCCCTTGACCCTGGGGGCCTTTGTGGTAAGTTTTCCTGCAATGATCTGATGACCTGGGCTACACTCTTTCCTCTAGCTGAGCTCCTCCCCTCATTTGGATCTGGGTCAAGTGATCAGGCCAGAGCCCTGCTGAGACCCATCCCAGGTCTCCCTGCACCTGGCTGAACTCCATCGTCTCTGCCCAAAAAGGGCAGCCAGCCCTTCCCTCTTCAGCTTCTGCGGCTCTGGAATGTTCCTTCAGGGTGCTCCTCCCAGGTATAACCAGACTCACTTTAATGACTGTCTTGTCGCTAGCCTTGTTTGCGGCCTATCAACAGAGTGCGGCCTCGAGCAGTCACTCAATCACCAACAGGGGGTGCCAGGGCCGCTGGCCAAACTCACGGTTGGGGCTCTTGGGGCTCCTGGCCTCCCGAGTCTCTTCTGGCCTTCCTACAGGTCCCACTTCCCCGCCTTCCCATCCTGGGCTGTTAACAAGTCACTGGTATTGGTGTTACGATGGGGTGTTTTCAGGCCACCCAACACTGAAGAACACAGTCACTTCCTGGGACACTGGTTTGGTGACAGCCAGAAGTGTCGAAGAGAGGCCTGCCCTAGAGACCCGAGGTCACCCACGGGGGCTTGACCACATCGCCACAGCCGACTTCAGGACCGCTCACCAAGAGCGACCACGGCTGAGCGGAAACGGTGCCCTTCCCCTCAGGCTGCCTCAGGCTACTCTCCCGACCTGGGACCGACCGTCAGGTCACCTCTCCATCTCTACCACTCCCAAGGGGACCTTGCCACCCTCAAGGCTGTCAGTGCCACCGACAGCCCACACGCTGCAGTGACACCATATCTCCCCTTTGAACCACCTCCGCCTATGGCTGCGGCCAGCGTGCACCCCTTCCCAGCATGCACTGCTCCACCTCCCCTGGGATGGCCGAGGGCTCTACCGGACTGAAGGAGGCTCAGGAGGGCCCTCGGCCTTGGCCCCGTCAGCCCTGGTCTTCCGGTTCTAGTGCCGGGCTCCTTCGAAACCACAGAGGCACCTCGACCCCCGACCCCCGACCCCCGACCCCAGCCTCCTACAGCAGCATGCCCCATGGCCCCCAGCCCCCCAACCCCTTCACGGCGGAGGCCCCTCTACCTCCACTGCTGTTGCCACACCTGCAGGGCCCTGGGGGCCCCTTGGGACTCAAGCCCCCAAGGGCGGAGACTCCGACTGCCTGGGCTCTTGATCTCTCCCTGGCTCTTGCCTGTGTGGCTGCCATCCCCGGGGTGCCTTGCAGCCTCCCTCCTCTCCGACTATTGAGTCAGGCCCTGCCCTCCCAGCCTGGCTGGTGTCGGGACTCCGAGCATCACAGCAGGTGAAGGAGCTGCCCTGGGTCCACTCCGTGCAGTGTGGGAATTCGCTGAACTGAACCCCCCGAAACTCCATTTTGCTGAGGGCTAATCTGAAAGTAAAAGACGTGAAAGCACTTTCCAGTAAACGTGACTCCTAGGGCTACAGCCAAGGTGCCTGGGAAGGCCGAGGAGGATCAGGTCGGGCTGGGGCTGGAGGGCTCTCCCGTACCTTCCTGTCTCACCCCAACCGAGACCCCGCCCCCCGCCAATTTCCTGACATCCGAGAGCCGGCCGGCTTGCTCCTGCACTGCCTGGGTACCCCGCCCCGGGCCCTGCACCCACTCACGGATGTTGCCTCCTCCCTCCACTAGCGTACTCATTTGTCTCTCTTAAAAGAGACCCTGTCTTGGCGCCGCGGTCCCCTCTAGATGCTGGCAATGGCCGCTTCTCGCCTCACCCCCTGCTCCCCAGGTACCTCCCCAGCTGGGCACCCAGCACTCCCCATGCCACATCCCCGCTTCCTGGCTGGGTACGGGTGTGCAGGGTCTCCGTCCGCCCCCACCCCCCTCACATCTGGGGGCCCCAGGGCTCATCTTGGGACCTTTTCTCTTCATCTACACCAGCACACTTCCCAGGTGCTCGAATCTGCCGTGGCCCTAAGTTCCATCTGTCTTCTAATGAGTGCCGCGTCCCTATCTCCAGACTGGGGGCTCCGGCTGCTACTTTAGCTTCACCCGCCCCACGCCTCCTCCCTGGTCTTCCTGCCAGTGCCCTTGACCTCTACCGTCTATTCTCGGCGTGGCGGCCCAAGCAATCTTTTCAAATAAGAGCCCGAACAAGTCACGTCCTCCACTGGTCTAAACCCTTCTGTAGCCGCACCTCCTGCAAAGTCAGGGCCTGCCTCGGGCCGTTTTCTTTCTCATCCTTCTTTTCCAGCCTCAGCTTCTTGGCTCTTCCGTGAAGAACACTGGCACACCCCTGCCTCAGGGCCTGTGCACAAGCTCTTCCCCACTGAGCCTCAAGGCTCCCCCTCGCCCTCCGTCTCCTTGCCGTAGCCCCCTGAAGACAGGGCTCCGTCTGATTCACGAGCTCCCCAGCTCCCAGCACCCAGCACAGCGCCTGCACCCAGCAAGGGCTCAGTGAGTGGGCAACCCTGCCGAAAGTCTTCTCCAGCAACGTTACACCTGCCCTTTCGCCTGCCTAGACTGTTCTGCCAGACTGTCCTGTGCTGGCTTTTTCTCTTTATTCAGAACCCGGCTCACACATACATCCTTCTAGAAGCTGTCCCGGACACTTAGCATAAGCTTACTTCTCTGTTCCTTGCTGTCCGCCGCCCGCCCCGACATGTGAGTGCTGGCCTGCCTTCACCTGAACCGTGAGCTCCACTAGTGGGGACAGGGCGGGTGATGGCCCAAACTCACAGCGCCACGCCAGCCACATAGAGCCAAAGCAGAAGGGATGCTTATGTCAGACTCTGCAACAGCACTATGCTACTGATGGATGCTTGGGGTGCGAGCAGAGGGGCTGAAGGTCAAGGCTGAAAGTGGGGCAAAGTGGATGGACTCCGCTTTTGTTTTGACCTTCAATCGCTCGAGTTTGCAATGCAGGTGGTGATGGGGGCAGAGTAGGGATGCGAACACTGGGAGGCAAGGGGAGGCCTGAGGGAGCACCCGCCCCATTAAAGAAATGCACAAAGGGAATGAAAAGAAAAGAAGAGAAGAGAAAAACAAAAGCAAAGGCTCCAGAACGATGATGACAACAGTAACAACAGAAACTGCCTTTGACAACCTTCTGGCCTTTTCTCCTCTGTGCTGTGGGACAAGCAGGCCCCAGATGGGGAGGGGTCCTCATGCTCTCCGCCCTCCACTTCTGTCTCACTGCTGCTCCTGCAAAGCCCTCCCGCCCACCCCCTGCCCGCCACATGCTTGATGGACATGCCCGTCTCTGTGCCAGCCACTAATCCAGAACCTTCTGTGGGAGGGAGGGGACTTTCTGCTCTCCTGGCATTCAAGCTCTGGGTTTATGGCAAACTCTGAGCAGAGCAGCTGGGGAGAGCCAGGGGAACTGCTTTCCAAGTACTTTGGGGTTCCCAGGTCCCAAACCATCCCTGCAGGCATGAGGGTGAATCGTGACTTGAAAGCGACACAAAGAGGAGTGGGGCGACATACCCACAGTTGAAGAGGAAGGTTCCCTTTCCTCACCAAGGAATTAAGAAACTTGAACTCCAGAGCCGGCCCTCCCACTGATGGACCGGACCCCAAACCAAAGGCGGGGCTCTGTGTATGTGAGCAAGTCAGACATGCTAGCGGCTGGCAACTTTCGCGAAGGTCACCTCCCATCCTGTGTGCGTGCATCTGTGCCCAGGACTGGGAGAGTCCAGACTCACGCTGCCGATGTCAACAAGCCGTGGCACTGAGGTGACCCAGGTACGGTGGGTCCCCGGCCTTTCGGGGGGTGGGCCTTGCCTCTCATCCTGGCCGTGGCCAGGTGCAGGGCCTCAAAGAAGTCTCTTGAGCTCCCTGGGCCCTAGCCCCCAGCCCCGGGAGTCGGCCTGGAAGTGCCCACTGGGGAGGGCCTAGGAGCAGGGGTCCTGGGGTCTGCCTTGGGCTGCGAGCTGGCTGGTACTGTATGAATTGCCTGGAAGGTCCTTCCCTGGGGTGGGGCCCATGCTTGCAGGAAGGGCTCGTGCAGGACAGGGTGATACCAGTCCTAGTGTGGAAACAACACTGTCAAATAGCTGAGAAGAAATGCCAGTACACCGTCCCCAGAAACCCAAGGGGAGAGAGAGACTTGGCTTGAAATGGACGGACTGCCTGAGAAAGGAGCAAACTCCAGCAGACGAAGCTGTGCTCGCTTTGCGGGGCTCCTTCCTCTATGGGGCTGGCTCGATTCCTCGGGCCCCAGAAGGGCGTGTGCAAGGAAATCGTGGGGGCTTACCCGGCATCAGCATTGCCAAGTTGGATGCAAGGCTTTCATGTTGCAAAGGCAATTAAAATAAAGCAACTGCTATGATCTCTTTCGGGCTAGGTTCATCCGAACTAAAGAGCCCTGAGGGAGCTCTTCAAGGCCACAAGTGACCAAACTCACTGCCCGCCTCCGCGCCTTCCGCCCGGCTGGGTCAGGAGCCGTATCGTGAAGCACTGTAGCAATACACGTTCGAGTATAGAGACCCAGTGCTGCTGCAGGGGACAGGCTTTGGAAAGTGTGGCTGGGGAGGTGGGGGGGGGGGTGGCTAGGGTGTGTCCGTGTCTCCGCTCACACCTGGAGGCAGCCTTCTGGCGCCCGGCTTGCTGCTGGGTAGTAAACGTGGGTGAACCCTATATACCATCTGGGGCCGTGGCTTGGACCCTCACACGCAGCCAGGGTGTGACACCGAGCCTCTGGCATTAGTGTGTGAGCGGGGAGGAGCTGGGGTGACCGGCATCCCAGCAGGGGATAGGATTTCCCTCCCGGCTGGTTTCCTTAAGACCGAAAGCGGTTATTAACGGATGCGCTTTCTGGAGCCACTCACAGGGGCTGGCCTCCAGCCCACGGCTGAGGTCCCGTGAAATGAGGTGGACGCCATGGAGGGCAGATGCCACACCCCAGGTTGAGAATGAGCATCGTGTGTGGCTCAGGGAGGGCGGCTGGGTGCGGGAAGCCTGGGGGGGGGGGGCGGGGTCAGAGGTCGGCTAGAAGGTTGAGGGGGTGAGGCTGTGGGTGTGCTGAACTCCGAGGGTCTCTGCGTCTCTAACTCTCCCTGGTCACCCCTCTAGGGGCTCTCCTTTCCCTCTGGCCCCGGGGACATTCTCTGGCCGCCTCTGGCCTGGGTGCCATGTGCTGGGACCCGTGTCAGTGAGCGCCGTCACCTATCACTGTGGCCCTCGGGCTCTTTGTACACAACCTGCACTGGGCCTTCTAAGGCCCGGAGGGCCTCAGGTTCTCAGTGGAAGTGCTGTCAGACCAGAGGCCTTGCTCCAGCATGTGGGATAAGGGCCAGGCTGGCCGGGCGGTGGGTGATAGGAGATGTCCCATCAGAGCTGGGGTTCTGCTCAGGAAAACCCTGTAGCCTGCACCCACAGCACCTTCTACAATGCTCGGCTAGGAGCTCTGCTGTGGTCTGTGCCTCGCCTTCCTTCCGGTGAGTTCCAAGAGAGGGTGGGGACCTGCGTCTAGTCACTTTTTTCGCCGCCGCCACCACCGGGCCTTTCCCTGATTTGCACAATGAAGGTGCTGGGCTTAATGGTTTCTCTAGGCCCTCAGAGAGTTCCAAACGAATCTGCCACGCAGTGGTGATGGCAGGAGGTGGTGTTGGTTGGTGGCTTCCAGAAGCAGGCATGTCCCCTGGTGTTGCCTGGTCCTCCGACCAGCATCTTCCTCCACAGTGGGGTCCTTTCTGAGGTGCTGCTGCTCAACTGGGATGGGCTGGGACATTGGGATCCCCTTGCTATCACACCAGCACCCTCCTCAGACAGGCACTAGTTAGATGCCCCTGGAGTAGCTCAGGACCAGGGGGAGGGGTGGTGTCTTTCGCACTGTTCTTACCAGGCACTGCTGGGCTCCCAGAGGTGGGAAGACGGGGGTGACAGATGGCTGCAGAAGGAAGGAAGGTGCTAGGAAGAGGAGAGAAAGAGGCTCCCACCAGGGAGGAAGCCCAAGGAATCCAGAGGGAGTCAAGAGACAGCAGGCCTCGCCAGGATCCCGGAGGGGAGGCCCAGGCTGGCCCTGGAGCAGAACAAGGCCAGAGGTGTGGAGAAGGCCCGAGGGGCATGAGGAGTGGGGGCTGTGTCGGCTGCCTCCCCTGCCTCAAGTCAACAGACAGATGGACGGACAGACAGACAGAGAGGAAGTACAGACAGAGATGGCAAAGAAACACGTGGAAAAAAGTCACGGGTGAGGGAGGGACAGGGGCAGGTCAGTATGTGCCCCTTCGGCAGACCACGCCCCCTCTTGTCCCTTCATTTCCAGGAAGAACGTGCGCTGTCCTAGCCTCGCCCTAGCTGGTGCGCCCCGGGGAGGCTGAGTACCGTTTCTGTCCTCGGTTGACTGGAGGTAGCTGGGCCCCGTGCAGACTTGTCTGGGTGGACTGGTAGCGAGACCCTTCTGGGACAAGGCTGGAGCTTTCCAGCCTGTCTGTGATGGCTGTTGGCCAATGTCTGTGGCCCGGGTGGGGGGCCCAGTGAGTGTGCAAGGGAGCCGGAGGTGTGTGTGGCCTGTGGTTTGGGGGTGGGGTGTGTGCGTGCACGCACATGTACGTGCTGTTTCCGAAGGGGACCACATGGTCCAGCGGGGTCTGGTGCGGCCCACATCCCTTCCTTAAAGGGCAGAGTGGCCTGAAACGACAGTTTGAGCAAGAGGAGGGATGCCCCCCCACTGGGGACCTCTCACCAGTTCCTAAAAAAAAAAAAAAAAGCGAAGAAAATGCAAAAAGAAGAAAAGAGAAAAGACAAGACAAAAGGCAAAAGGCAAAGAGAAGAAATCAAGCAAAAAGAAAAATGCCAGAGTCTGGTGAGGGAAAAAGGCACGGTTAACAGCTCCCGTCCGTGGGGAAGTGATGTGTTCACGGAGGTGAGAGTTGCCGGGTTTCACTGGAAGGAAAGGAAAGAGGTAGCATGGAACCATCCCAGCAGGGGCTCTGGGCCCATACTTGAAAGTTTACTGCTTGGTTTTTGAGATGAGTCTGTTACAAAAGCAGGTGGCCGTGGCCGGGAGCAGAGACGTTCCCTGCATTCTCTCTCATTAGGGAAACCATGGGGCGGTGGGTTCTAAGAGCTTTCCCTTCGTCTTTGTAAAAGGATACCAGCAAACACGGAAGTTTCTATCTCTTTACGACAGCCCCTGGGTTCTCTTGAAAACGTGACCAGCATGGTGGGAACGTTTCACTGGAACATGTAGGAAGGAATCTACCTGTCCCGGCTTCTTGGAGGAAGGAGGAGAGAGAATGTGGACCAGACCACGTTAAGACCTTCCAATCCTGACGCCTGTTTGGAAAGAGCAAAGGTGCCTTGGGAACAAAAGGGACACGTGGCAGAGTGCGGGCTGGGGGTGTGAGGATGACTCCTGTCTGAGGAACCCCTCAGACACCTCGCATACGGGCAGCTCAGGGCCAAGGCCTACAGGGCAGGGCAGGTAGCACCCGAGCAGAAGCAGTCGGCCACCACTGAGCCCACCTGGGGACACGTGACAGCGGCCTCCCGAAGCCCACCTCAGGTGCACTGCCTTTGGAAACCACCTCCAGGAGAGTTCTGGAAGCTGTCAGTTTAGTCCCAAGTAGGTGGGCCGGATTATTCTGTTGCGAACGATGCCGGAAAGGCACTCGCCTCCCCCTGCGGCCCTGCGAGGCGGTCCCGAGCCTCCCTTTGGCTGCCCCGCAGAACACCGACCAAGGCCCCATCCTGCCACCGGACGCCACCCGAAGCGGCCCAAGTTCGTGAAGAACCATTGGCAGATGCAGACAAGTTCAAGAAAAGCAAACCAACGACAGGAGGAACGAACAGCGAACAACCAAACAAGGCAAAGAACAGAAGGTCCGGCAGGGCCATGGATTCAGTACATTTCATAAGAGGATATGGCTTTGGAGACACACACCGTCTGGGCGGAAAGGACTGGACGGGGAAAAAAGAGAAGGAAGAGTTGGGGAGGCTTTTGCTCCCCCAGAGATGCCATTTATGAGAGAAAAGGGGACTCAAGACTCACTCCCAGCGGCACTGGTGGGATTGGCAGCAGAGAGAATTACGTGAGTAGGGGTAGAAAGATTGGTTACGTCATGGAGCTGGCTGAGGACTGAAGACCGCCGGCGCACAGCACCCTGAAATGAACCGCTTCTCTTGAAGGTACTCACTACCTCCATCTGTGGGAGAGAAAATGAGATAAAGTTTGGCTTGCACTGCGGTCCCGGCTACCGCACGGGGGTGGGGTTGGGTGAGGGCAGGGGCCACACTGGGGACACGAATGGTGACAGGAGGCGGCATCTAGGCCGCCCCGCCCCCTTGGAGCTGACAGCGCTTCGGACGGGGCCGTGGTCACGTGGTCACGGCCGGGGCCAGCCTCCGTGTCCTCCACCGAGAGAGGGTTTGCTGAGCAAATGATTAGCACTCAGAAGACCGGGAGGGCGGGGGGGGGGGGGGGCGCGCGGCAAGCCTTTGCAGAAAGAGCCACTCGCAGTCACCAGCCGCTCTTTGCGAGCCACTTGTCAACAAATACCTGGGTCTGGCAGTCCTTTGAGATCCCAGATCACTGGTTCTGCACCCCCTTTTCTGCCCCGATATACCTGAGGGGTAGGACTCGCTCCACTCCCCGCTCCCGTTAGGACAAGGCTCCCTGTGGCAGTGCTCGTGGTTGGTGCCGGGACCGGGGCCTTCCCCGAATGCCCTTTGTTTACGTTGCTCTAAGCAACAGACGCTTACTGCTTCTCTGCCCTGCCCTGCCCTGCCCGGAGGCTCAATCTCTTCAGAGTGATGGAGGCGGGCGCCCCTGGGGGAGCCTCCGTGAAAGGAAAGGATTTAAAATGCAAAAGCACTTGCTTTCTTTTATCAGACTCCTTTCTGCAGAGCCACAGGCCCGGCAGGAGGGAGAGCAAAGAGACTGGAGTGTCCCGGGAGCAGAGATGGCTTTTATTTGCAGCCCCCTCCCCCTTAGGCTTCCTAGGGGTCAAAAGGGATGTGGGTCTATGGGAAATGACAACCATGGGGTGAACTCACTAGGAGTCCTAGTGTCTTCTGACTTCCCGACCCCCATCTCTGACTGGCGAGCGGGCCTGGGGGTGACTCAGACCTGAGACCTGTGACTGAGTGACCACAGTGAATGTTTCCCCATCCGGAGACCGTGTGCCTACGTTCTGGGAGGGCAGGCCAACGTGGCACACCTTTGGTTGCCCCTTTGGGAATGCCTTCCGGGGGTGGGGGTGGGGTGGGGAGATGGGTGTGTGTGCAGATCTTTGGCCTTAGAAGGTGGATCTGATTTCTGGAAAGTGCCATACAGTTCACTGAATGACGTGAGCGGCAAAGCAAATGTGTAGTCCTGGAGCCTGGAGCCCACTGGCTGCCTACTCGGGGCCCAGAGCAGGAGGCCCTGTGCCACACCCAAGCCCTGCGGTGGCTTTGTGGTGGCCCCTAGGCTCGGCAGGGAGTCTGACCCGGGGCCAGGCTTCTGGGAAGAAGGCAGCTTGAGTGCTCGCACATGAAGATGTGCATCATTTCAAGCCCTACACGCGCGGTGGAAAAAGACTTTTGTCCCATACTCTGCCCCCGAGCTCCCTCCTCCCCCCTGCCCCCCCCCCCCCCGCTCCCAACACACCCTGCTCGTGAGCAGGGCGACCTCACTGCCAGGGCTGAGACCCGTGCGTAACGCACACTGAGTGGCCACAGGGGGCTGGCACAGTGTGTCTAGTGTGCCCCGATGACCTGAAGGAAGATGGCCCGTGATGTGATGCACTCTTAACTGCAGCCAGGGCGATGAGGCAAGGAAAAGATGTCTTTTCTGCCTCTGATTGGACCCCTCTCCTCACGGTGTCCGGATGGGATGACGGTGTCAATCAAAATACCTCACAATTGCCCCCCCCCGCCCCCCAAAACCCAGTTGCTGCTGAAGCTTCTCGTTGGTTTATAATGGAATGTGAAATGGACCACGTCGTGAGTGCTTCGAGAAGCTCCGTGTTCTGGGTTTCAAGGACTCTTTTTGATGCCGGAATGACCCCCCTGTCTGGTGCAGTAATATGTTAGTATGGAATGGCGGTGAGAGCAGGTAGCAGGTTACAAAATGCCTTCACTTAGCAAAGCTGTGCTGGCCCCCAAACCCTGCAGCTCTGTTGTTTGCAAAATCCAGAAATCTAGGCATGTCTCCCTTGGCTGGGGGCACCTACACGCTGGGGCGCTTTATGTCTGTCCTTCAAGCAAGTATTTTGAATCAAAAAGAACAGATGCTCTTAAAAAGTTAGCTCAAGTAGCGGATTGGCTTAGCATTCTTGAGGAGGGTGGTGAATCGGATGTGACAAAGGGACGATCCTGTGGAGCAGTGAGGGGCTCTCTGGAAAGGACACGGAATATGCTAGGGCATGGGGGAGGGACGCTGTCACTGGGTGACCTTGGGCAAGTCCCTTCTCTCTGGGCGCCCCCCCCCCCACTGCATCATGTTTGAAGTAGGGACCTACTGGCCAGTGTCTACTTGGGCAGTGACTCCCAGGCTCTGACTGAGGAGACCCGCCCGACCGGCCAGGAAGCGGTGGCAGGACTCAGAGCCCACAGGCGCACGGAAGGCACAGACACACACCAGTCGGGCACCACTGAGCTCCCCCCCCACCGCCCCCCGCCATGCCTCAGGCTGGGCAGGGGCTGTCCCAGCTGCCAGCAGAAGGGCCACTACCTCGGGCTCACGGGTGTCAGGCTCCAGGCTCCGCAGCGCACCTGGGCCTAAGACATTCTTGCCTGGCCGCGCTGGCTTAGGGGCTTGGGGCGCAAAGGGGAATGGGACTCCTGCTTCTCCCCTGGAGAAGCCCCTTGCATCCCCGGGGAGCTCCTTAAACCGGACTTATTTGGGGCCACCTCACCCAGCCCTACGATATCCCAAGCCCTGGGGGCAGCCCAGGAGTCTGCAGCTTTGGAAAGTTCCCTGGGGCATTCTGCTCCTCACTGATTCCAGTGCCCTGGGCACGCGGGGGCCTACGGGGGCGGGAGAGAGTGGTGGTCTCTGCGCTGCTGCCGGATGAGGGGGGCCCCCGAGGGAACACAGCGGCAGCTGGGGAGGCCTGGGGCCCAGATCGTGGCCGGCATGGAGGCACAGCGAGTGCACATCTGGAAAAGCAGCAGGGGTTACAAGGGACACAGGGTGTGTGGGGTGATGCCAAGAGGCAGGGGCCTGAAGGCCATGGTCAGGACTCTGGACTTGACCCTTAAGACCAGAAGAGAGGCTACACTGGCCACGGCGGGGCAGGGGGCAAGCTAGCTGAATGAAGGTGGGAGCAGCGGGCAGGAGGCTGAGAGCTTGTGGCTGGAGCTGAGGCCGGGGCCTGCGGAAGAAAGAAGTAGGGGGCCCTGAGGCTGAGCCCCGGGAGACTTCTGGGGACCGTATGGGAATAGCAGGCAAGCTGTGTGTATGGGGAGCCTCAGGCCGGGGGCAGGGTAGGCACCGGCTGCCGAGGGCGCTTTGGGTGGGGTGCGTGAAAGATTCCTTGGGATGAGCTTGTGGTGATGTGTGACAGGCTGGAGGCAGACACAGGGCAGAGGTGTGGTCTGAAGCCATTCCCCAGGCCCAGGGGCCCGCGGCAGGAGTGCGGGGCCGGGCAGGGCTACGTGTAGGGTAGTGGCCTTCCCGTTGGTGGGACCCCCAGGAGGAGAAGCAGGGGGGCTGGGGGTCCTGGACAGCACGTGGAGAAAGGTCAGAGGCGGGGCTTTGGGAAGCACGGGAAGGGCAGAGAGTGACAGGTGTCACTGGGGGCTGGGGAGGCAGCAGGGAGACTACTCCGGGCAGATACTGGTGACTAGGCCGGGAGGATGGGGGGCAGGGGTGGCCGGACTGGGGACGTGCTTTCGAGGGGGCGGACCTGAACGGATGGGCCATGCTGCTGCGCCAGCTGTGCGGGGAGACAGGAGGAGCGTCTGGGAGCTGAGGGGCTGAAAGGAGGTTGGCTCAGGGACCGTGGTCTTGGCCAAGCCCACCGTGGACATCTTGGCTCAAGGCATTCAGAGGCTACAGCTGAGGGCTTGACGCGGGACGGAGGGACAGCCCGGTTCCGGGCCCTGTAGGTCGCACAGACCTTGGTGAGAACTGCGTCTGGGACCCTGCGGGCGGAGGCCAGGCTGCGATGCGATCACGAGTGTGAGGAAAGGATGCAGAGAGACAGAGTACAGAACATTCTGGCAAGAAGGCTAGCTGGCAAGGGTTGGGGCAAAGAGCATGGGGCTGCTCTGGCAGACGGGTCTCCTGAAGCCTTCGAAAGTGCCCATGGCTGAGTGGTCATTGTGACTATGTGACTTAGGGATGGAGATGAAGAGAAAGAAGCAACTCCGGGGCCAGAATCAGCTTCCATAGGGCTCGCGATATAACCCAGTGCACGGTGAGCTCACCAAAGGCTGTTTGTAACGGGCATCTGTCTCCTCCCAACAACGTCACCTCCCTGTCACCAGGCTGCTTCCGGCAAATGAGGCAAGGCCCAGCGGCCGTGCAGACAGCGGGTGGCCTGCGCCCCCTCCACCCGACCCCAACAGACAGCCGCTGATCACAACACACGTCTTTAGCCGACACCGGCACCCAGCGCGGGGGAGAGCCGCCTGGGCTCTGACCGAAGCGTCAGAGGTGGGCCGTGTCTGCAGCACCGCAGCCAGCAGGCACATCCGGGGATGGCCCTTGCTCGCCACCCTCTCAAGGCGGGATAGCCAGAGAAGCCAAGCGGCACGGCGGCTTACCTGCGTCTGAATCCGATTGAGGCCCCGGAACCAGAGGATCTGGCCTCTGCGGAGCTCCCGCTCGGCATGGTCGATCTCTTCCTCCCCCTCGGCCAGCTCCTCGTCGGTCATCTCATCCTTTCCCGGCCCGTGCCCTGCTTCCTTCAGGCACTTGAGCTGGCTGGTGGGGATGGTGGCGATGACCTGGGGGGCCAGAGGCGAGGGGTAGCAGGCGCAGGTGGCTGTCAGAGCACAGCTGGTCCTTTTGGGGTAGGAGCTCTGCTGGGGCTGGGGAGGGACCCACACCTCCCGCCTCCCTCTGACAGCTAGTGGGTATGCCCCTTGCACTCCAGTGTTGTGCACCACTGTTTCCTAAACACCCGTTCTCTGTGGGCAGACTGGGGGATGGGATGTCCTTTTCTGGTCCCCGAGGCTGCATGACCAGGAGCGGTCCCCGGGGAGCAGGGCGCGCGGGAGCTGTTGGGGCCAAGGAGCGTTTTCCAGCGAGGGGAGGTCTGGCCTTGGTGCCCCCCCCCCCCGCCCTGCTCCTGAGAGGGGACCGCTAGGCCCCTGGCACATCCTGCCTGACGAGGCGGTCTCAGTTTCCCCGAGGGCCCTGCCGGGCCATCTGCGCTGACAGCGTGATTCCTGGTGGGGCCCCGGCTTCACGTCTGGGGGGCAGAGACTGAGGATCTGAGGTCAGCCACGTGGGCGCCCCGGGCCCACAGGCCCGACCCCCACTGACATCCCCGGTGCTCAGGGAAGCTTCCGTGGAAGCTCACTCCCGGTCTCTCTCGGACCCTGCCCTACATATGCTTGATCTTGGACTTCCAGCTTCCTGAGATGTGACTAAGACGCAGGGCAAAGTGGGTCCTGCACCAATATTCTAGAGCTGCAGAGCAATGCTTTCTGAAGCCTCTTGCGTGCCTGTGGCATGGGCTGCTTCTTCCTCACGTCGTCATTGGGTGCCAGAAGCCTCCCTCTGTGCATGCCTTTAACCGTCAAGGGCTACAGGTGTCTGACTTTCACGTTCTAGCATCTCAAAATATTTCTTCATTTTCCTTGACACTTTCTTTCTGCCCCTTGGAGGATTTAGCACGGTGTGGTCTAGCTTCACATCCGTGAGCGTTTTCCAAGCCGCCCAGTTTTAGGGGACGATTTTGGGCTTCTATCATGGAAAGGGGAGTGCTGGGTGATTTTTGCCGGGGCTTTGTGACATCCCAGACGTGGCCCTTTGCCCTCTCTCTGCTGACAACTGTCGCCTGTGGCCGTGTACCTGAGCCGTGGCCTGGCCCGGGCCTGAGCCCTGCTGTGCTGCCCACCCTGAGCACACCGAACGCTTTCCTAAGCACGGGCTCTGAGGTGCCATGGCCTCCCCCACCCCCGCCACGGCATTGTGTCCGTCCCTGGAAACAGGGAAGGGTCGGGGCTGGGAAAGGTGACGAGGCAGACACTCACCTGTCCCCAGACCAGCTCCCCAACGCCAACGAACAGGCACCAGAGCCACTGCTCCGTGGACAGGGGGCAGCAGCTGAAGGGCTTTCCGCCGAACTGGACGATGACAATCTGCAGGGGTGGGATGGGAGGGAGGCAGGTCAGAGATGGGCCATTGGGTCCTCCCGGCAGATGGGGCTCTGGCCGTGGCTCAGCAGATGAGCCACATCTCCCGCTTCTGTAAACTTGATGCTTTACCGTGTGCCCTGCATGCCTGTGCTGGACACGCCTCATCCCGGGTGCCCCAGTGACATGCCCAGCCAGCCTTGCCTGGGACTCCTGCTGCCTCACTGCCCCTTCCTAGGGAAGAACCCTCCTCCTGGGGGTGAGCTGTTTAAATACAGACCAAGCAATCCCGAGCCCAGGCCACCACCGCCTCCGATACCGTGCTGTCCTTTCTGCCCTAATTCCCCAGGCCAGGGCGCACACAAGCAGAGACGGCGCTACGCCCCCCTGAACCCTGAAATTATTCATAGTCATGAGTCCTCGGCCTGATCGCCTCACCCCAGTTTCTCCCCCAGAAACCACAGTAAAGGCTCCCCCTCTCCCTCTGTGTCCGACCGACTCAGGTGCTTCCCCAGGTGGACCCCTCATGGCGTGGCAGGCCCCCTCCTTTGATCCCTGTGAGGAGCAAACGATCCTGGCCTGTTGTCCTCACCGTACGTCACACTTTCTATGAATACACCCTACTTTTAAAGGCTCAGACTCCCAAAGAGTTGGCTGACCAGCCTGTCCACAGCATGGTGGCAGGCAGAGGCTGATGGTCAGCACTGGGGACAGAAAGTATCCCAAGGGAACCTTCTAGAGTTATGATAGTCCCCCTGCAAGGAATCCAGCGCTGGAAATGGGAGTGGAAGACGCAGAAGGAACTATGAGGAGGCTCGTTCTGAGGAAGGCCCTGGAAGGCTCTCTGGAAGCCAGCAGGGGAGCGCAGAGGGCCTGGGGTCACAAGGCATGCCGGTGGGGCCTGGGACAGCGGGAGGGGCGGAACTGGTTCTGGTTCTGTAAACGGGGATGGGGAGGCCGGTAGTGGGCATGGTCCCCCGCTCCTCGTCTGGTGCCAGTATACGGTCGCCCCCGCCCCCCCCCCCCCCCCGCCTACCTGAATTGCAAAGGTGCCCAGGACGATGGTACAGAAGATGGGGTTGCTGAAGATGCCGTGGAAGACGTTTCGTTCGCCGTGAATCTTGCGGGCGTTGATCTCGTTGAAAAGCTGCATCATGACGAAGGTGTTGAAGATGATGGTGTAGTGCTCTGACGGTGGAGAGTGCAGGGGTGCGTTCCTCCCGCTGTCGATGTCGAAGAAGAGCTCCCCTGCACGTGAGGGGGCACGTGAGGGGGGCGGAGCCCTGGGTGGAGGCAGCTCCCGGCCAGTGTCGCCTGAGGAGCGCCAGGGGGTCTGCGGCAGGGCCACAGGCAGCCCCACCCTGTGGTGACAGGGACCCGGAGGGAAAGTAACGGGTCTCTCCCCACAACACGCGCTCACCCCTGGAGCAGAGGTCTGGCGCAGAAACCCCGGAAGAAGACACCGTGTGCCTGCCGGGTTGAGTGGGGCTGGGCACAGGGTGGGCCAGCCCTCCTCCGCCCTGTCCCTAAGACCGGGCGGCCAGGTGTAGACCGTCAGGCAGGCCATGAGAGAGAGGCTTCTGCTCCCGAGATATCAGAGAAAGGCCCCCCGAGAGGATCCCCAGTAGTGACATTGTGATCCCCACACACCGTCCCTCCTGCCCCTCAGCAAATACTGTCCTGCAAACTGAGCTTCCAATCTGCTCCCGGGAACGCGCCTGCGCCCTCAAGGCCAGGGTTGGTGACATAACGGAGAGACGCCACAAGCAGACAGAGCAACAAACCCACCCCAAGGAAACTGCTGGACAGAGCCAGAGCCCAGCCGGCCCTGGATACCCAACCCACAGCCTCTTTCTCTCGTGCCCCCTTCTTCTGGCTTCCTGACAGTTACTCCTCTCTGCTCCTCCTCCTCTCCCTCCACCCCTCCTTCCTCCTCCTCCTCCTCCTCTTTCTCTTCCTTCCTCTTCCCTTTCCTTCCTCCTTCTCTCCCCCTTCGCCCTCCTTTCCTCTGCCCCTCAGGCCTCTTCTCTGTCTTCCACTCTCTGCCTCACCTTGACTGCTTCTCCCTCTCCTATCTCTCCTATCCCCTCCCTCTCCCTCCACCTGTCTTTCCTGGTCCCCCTCTTCCCACTGTCTGTGGCACAGTGCTCTGCTCGCGATGCCCTGGAGAAATGGCCATAGGGTGAGTGGATGGATGGGGGTGATCTGGGTCTCGGTGAAGGACAGCAGTTTCTCAGAGGCACAGGGGCCTATGACACCTGCACGGGGCACGCACACAGAGAGACAGGCGGGGAGGTGAGCGTGCAGGGGCCCGTGCTGGAAATTTGGTTCATGGGTGCTCATCTGTCTCTTCCACTGGCAAACAGGGCCCGAACCTGTGCGGTCAGCGGCAGGGCAGTGTGGCCCGGGGCCAACCTACCAACGAACAGCAGCGTGAAGATGATGGTGAGCTGGTAGACCGCGTGGCCCAGGATGTTCTTCATCATGGTGCGGGAGATCAGGGGCTTGTCCCGGCCGTATGGTTTCCGTAGCAGCAGTGACTCAGTGGGTGGCTCTGTCGCCAGGGCCAGAGAGGCAAATGTGTCCATGATCAAATTCACCCACAACATCTGCACAGCTTTGAGAGGAGAGTCCTGTCGAGAGGAGGCAGTCACCCTAACATGGGGCCAGAAAGCCCAGTGGCCCACCACTCCAGTGGGAAGAAACTCAGCCTGGGGGCAACGTCACAGGGATTCGTTCTAGTGAAACGCGGCAGATCTGACCTTCCCATCAAAATCTAACATCTCCATCCCTGTGGGAAGGTTAGCAGTGGGTTTTCACTGGGCTTTCGGATTTCCTGCTCTGAAAATGCTGCCAGCCTCCCTTCTCTCACCTGGTGGCAGTGACCTAGAAGGTGTGGTCCAAATTGTCAGCAGGAGATTGACAACCCGTGTGTTATCCCAGACCGTGAAAGTGCTCGACTGGTGGGTACTCTCCTGACCTCCCAGAACTGACAGATCCATAGAGACAGAAAGCAGATGGGTGGGTGTCAGGAGCTGGGGGCACGGTGAGGGGGCAATGACTGCTTAGTGGGCACACAGGTGACAAGAAGGTTGTAGAATGAGTTAGAGGTGGTGGTTGGACAACATTGTTAATGCACCAAAGGCCACTGAATTGTGCACTTTCAAATGGTTACTGCGGTGCAGTTTATGTTATGTGGATTTTATCTCAATTAAAAAACCTTTCAAAGGGAGACAAGTTCTGGACACTCACTACTGGGGAGAACGAGACTATTGGAAGGGGGAAGAGGCTCCTGAGAAGGTTAAATGTGGAGTTCCCATCTCAGCCCGCACTTCCAGTCCTAGATCCACACCTAAGAGAAATGAAGACGTAGGTCCACACACAGACTCGTACAGGTGTGCTCACAGCAGCGTCAGTCACAATCACCAGAAGGTGGAAATGACCCCAATGCCCACTGACGGAGGAAGGGACAAACAAAATGTGCTCTCTCCATATGACAGAGCAATATTCTGCCATCAAAAGGAACAAAGTACCGATACTGGCTATAACATGGATGGACTCTGGAAACATCGTGCTGAATGAAAAGGTGCCAGACATGGAAGACCACATGTTATTTGATTCCCTTTATATGAAATGTCCAGAATAGGCAAGTCTGTAAGGACAGAGAGCGGACCCGTGGTTGCTGGGGAGTGGGGGAGGGGGTGGGGAGTGCCCGCTAATGGGCCCCGGGGTCTTCTCAGGGGCGATGAAAACGTTCAGAAACTAGACACAGGCAGTGGTCGTGCACACTGTGCGTGTACTGATTGCCACTGAACCGTGTACTCTCAAATGGTGAAGTTTTTGGTATGTGACTTTTATCTCAAAAAAAAAAAAAAATCTGTGGCAAAGAACCCCCTGGTTCTCGCAACTCCCGGGATGGGGTTTCCGGGGCCTGCTCTCTGCACTGGGGTCCGGGTGCAGGAAGCAGGCCGGGCCTGGGAAACCAGCTGCCTCCTGCAGGCCCTGTGCCTTGTGGAAGGGAGAGCCCAGGGCCCTCCCTGGGCACAGCGGTCCCCAGTGCCCACCTGAGTAATGCAGGCCCCCGTGAAGGCCACGATCACGGCCACCACGTTGACTGTCAGCTGGAACTGCAGGAACTTGGAGATGCTGTCGTAGACATTCCGGCCCCACATGACCGCCTTGACGATGCTGGTGAAGTTGTCATCGGTCAGGATGATGTCTGAGGCCTCCTTGGCCACATCAGTCCCCGCAATGCCCTGGGGGGCACACACACAGTGTCCACAGGCCCCTCTTCCCCAGCCCCCTTGACGACCCAGCCTACCCGGGCTTACTGTCTGGCTTCCCTTCCAAATGAGGCTCCCCGCCAGCTGCAGACAGATCTGGTTTCATCCAGTGCGACTTTGTACTAGGAGCGGGCAGGTTGTCTCATGGCCTGGTAAGGGCCTTTGCTCATAAACAGAGAGGGTGTTGCTACCATGGCCACCACCATGGCCTCACGTACGAGGCCCAGCTGCCACCACGTGACCACCAAGCGGTCTTCTGTCCGGTCTTAGCATGCCAGAGCGGCCTGCTGTATAAGGAGCTCCACGACTCCTGGGCGGGGATGCCTTCCGCAGAGCAGGGACGTGTCCTGCTGGCCCGTGGGGGTGTTTGCTGCTCACAGCCCCTGATGCAGGGACAGCTGCACACCCTGTCTGCCACCCTGAGGTCGGGTCCTGCACAGCTCGGCTTGGCTCTCACAGTGCCCAGGGGCTGTGGCTCGGTGCCCTTCTCTGTCCTGGGCTCTGGGACGGACTGGCCCGCGCCCCTGGCGCCTGCCCACATGGGCTACCCTGAATGTGGCAGAGTGAAGGGGGCTCCTTCACGGCAGGTGGGGAAAGGGGCTCGCTCGCTTTGTGCCTTCGGTGACCAAGCGCACGCAGCTCGCTGCAGAATGCCGGGGCTGGCCACCCGGGTGGCGGGGTCAGGGTTTTATAGAGATAACGAGCTCCATACGAGTAACCAGAGAGAAACACAGAGGAGAAGCTCATCTGGGGACTCCAGTGATCGCCCCTGGGGCCGAGTTTTGCTTAGACTGCACTGGGGGTGGCTGAGGCGGGCGCACAGGTGGCAGGCCCCATGTCCCCCACCCCTGAGGCCCCACTGTCACCTCGGGCGTCTCCACGCCAAATGCCTTTAAACAACTCACACCTGTATCCCCTGACCAGATGAGCCCTTGGAGGTCCCAGGGGCCAGGACGCGAGAGACAGACTTCATCGCTCTGCAACCTGCCTTAACACTAGCCCGCACCTTTCTGCACGAAGCCAATGTCCTTGAGACACAAGGCCCCGCCTGATGTGGTGAGCCAGGCCGGCACCGGGCGGCTTACCATGGCAAAGCCCACATCTGCCTTTTTGAGGGCTGGCCCGTCGTTGGTGCCGTCCCCGGTCACGGCCACCACCTGCCGCTGCTCGCCGGTGCTGCTGTCGATGATCCCTGGAATGCAGAGTGGGTCCTTGTCTGGGGGCTGTGGGGGCGGCTGGCTGACTCGGGAAACCCTTCGGGATCGCGACCGTGCCAACCACCCCCAATCCCCTGCCCTTTTGTCGCCTTCGGGGTCAAGTCCTTGTGCCTCGACCGGCAGCCCTGCTCCCCTCCTCCTGCCCTGGCCCATCCCCCAGTGAGATGACACAGGGTGGTGTGACTGGGTGGGAGGCAGGTGGTAAAGTTGTCATCGGCCAACTATGAAGTGTCATCGGTCAAGCACTATGTGACTTGGAGAAATGTCTCCCCCTCCTGGGCCTTAGTTTCCCCATCTGTTACAATGAGAGGCCATTCTCTAGTGGTGTCTTCCATTCATGCTGCTAGCCAGGGAAGCAGAGTGAGCTCTGGCATGTCAGCCCTTCGAGGGCGTCTCCATCATTATCCCCATTTTCCTGAGGAGGAAACTGAAGTTTAGGGAGGGCCATGTCCAGCAGCAACACGTGTGCAGCCCGGGACCCCGCTTCCTCGGCAGGCCCTGGAGCTTGGCTTTGGGAGCCCCGGGGCAAGAGCACACGTGGGGACGATGGCCACACCCAGCCAGCATCATGGCACCTCAGGAAGGGGCGCGGCAGGGGGCAGCAGGGGTGAGCGGGCTCCCTTACCTTTGACCAGAGTGTGCTTGTCGGTGGGAGACGATCGGGCGAGGACCCTCAGCTTGGGCCACACCTTGTCCAGACGCTCCTGTTCTATCTGGGAGGGGGAAGCACACAGACGCTGCAGAGCCTGGAGCGGGGGAGGGGGTACCGAGCCGAGGCGGGGGCGGGGGGGGGGGGGGAGAAACAGCCAGAGCCCCGGACTGAGGTGGGAGGGCAGCAGAGCCAGAAACTACCTCGCCTTTCTCGTTGCGGATCCGCCGGTTGAACTCCTTTCCCTCCAGGCACAAGAAGTCCTCCCCGGGCTGGATGATGCCACACTTGGCCGCGATGGCCCGGGCCGTGTTGATGTTGTCCCCGGTCACCATGCGGACTGTGATGCCGGCCCGCTGGCATTTGCGGATAGCTTCGGGAACCTGGAAGAGACAAAAGGCATGGGCGCGGCCACCGAGGCGAGACACATCCGCGTCTGGGCTGAGCCCTGCCCTCCATCCGGCTCCGCGGCACCTCTCCTTCGTTCCCTCGGCACGACCCCCGCCCCCACCCCCTGACCCCAGGTGCCTCCTTCATTGCGCTGGGCCCCGGGACGGGCGACGACTCGGACCCAGGCCCCGACACGAGTAAAGCTGGGAGGAGCCACTGGAAGCTTTTATGCTGTCGAGGGGCACCATTGGAGTCTTGTCTGGAAAGGTGACCATAGAAATCACCAGCTCCGTCAATCTCATTTTCCTCTGCAAACTGGAGGTCCAGAGCGGCCGAGCCAGGATCGGCCCTGGTTACCAGGCTGGCTGGCAGGGTGGCTGTATCACTTAGCTCTGGAAGAATGACAAAGAGACCTCTGTCCCCAGCTACCCTGCCAGATGGCAAGGCCAAGGGCAAGCCTGTTGCTTTGGGGCCCCGACTCAGGGCAGGCTTCTGGCCATCAGCTGGCTTGTGGCCGAGCTCTGGACACTTCTCACTTGTCCCCCCCCCCCCGCCCCCGCCGCCCACCGTTTTACAACATAGAACCAGAGGCATTTACAGCTCTAGGTTCTACATGATAAGGTATTTTCGCTACTTGGAACCAGTAGACACGTGGCTGAGGTACAAGGGTGGGGGCAGGCCGGTTATCGTGGAGTAGAAATGGTGTGGCCAGGGTCCCGGGACTCCAGGGACATTGCCCTCCCGGGTCTGTGAGATGTTCTGGCACCT
Organism: Lynx canadensis; assembly: GCF_007474595.2. Taxonomy (NCBI): domain Eukaryota; kingdom Metazoa; phylum Chordata; class Mammalia; order Carnivora; family Felidae; genus Lynx; species Lynx canadensis. The sequence continues at coordinate 120,442,203 of NC_044321.2, read as the reverse complement.
GCCAGCCTAGGAGCAGCACTGAACACCAGCCGGGCGCCTTCGGCCTGGCAGGGGTGGGGGTGGAGCGGTGAACAGCTCCATTCAGAAGGGGGAGGCCATCAGGTCTACGCGAGCACAACGCAGCTTTATGATTCGGCTCTGCCGTGTAGACACAGGCCAATCATCCACGCCTCAGTTTCTCCCTGGCCTGACGGAGGGCAAGGCCCTGTGTCTCCGGGGGTGGCCCTGTCGCCCACAGCAGCAGCTTCTGTCCCTGCTCTCCCAGGCCGCTGCTCCCCGTCCCCTCTGCTGCCATCCGCTTCCTCCCAGGCCAGCTTCCAGGTGTCCCCTTCCTGCACAGAGAGGCCCCATGTCCTCAGAATGCGGGGATACGCTGCTGCCGAGGGCCTGCGGTCGCTCTGTACACGTAACGAGCCTTGACTGTGGAACCGGCCGGTCTTAGGCGCCTGCTCCGGTACGTCAGTGAATACCTGTCTCCTGAAGAAAGGCCCAGGAGCCTGTCCTCCCTCGTCTCAGCAACGCGTGTGTTTTCAGGCTAATCAGCAGGATCGGGGTGGCCCTGCTTCTGACATGAGGTGGGTGCCACTGGAGAGGCCCTGGGAGGTGAGAGAGGGTCCCTCCCTGCCTCTGGCAACCCGCACCCCTGTGGCTTGCGCTCTTCCCTCGGGGCCTGCTCGCTCTCCCTGTCTCAAGGCTCTTCCGTCTTTATGGACCGGCAACCCTCCCCTCTGCTTCTTCGCTCTACGGCCTGTTCGGCTTCCGCCCGATGTCTCTGTTCCCTTTTCACAAAAGCTCTTGGTAAAGCCGTCTACACGTGCTGGCTCCTTGCCTGGCCCCTTCCTTCAAGTCTCTCTGCAGGCTCCTCCCACCTCCGTCCCAGCTGTCCACTCACCCTGCGACATCGCTCATATAAACATGCTTCTGGAATCTCTCTCCGGCCAGGACCTTCTGCTCTGAGTGCTCCACTCCCGCAGCTACCTGCCCACTTGACATCTCTGCAGGGATGTCCCGAACATCACTTGGCCCCAACCAAACCCGTGACCGGGAACAGCCCCCTGCCCCCCAAACCTGCGTCCCGTCGGACTCCCGGTACCGTGCCCCAGTGCCGCCTCCGAACCAGAGCCCTGGGAGCGGTGCCTGACTCTCCCTCTCCCTCGCCGCTCCCTCCAGCCTGTCAGTCCTGCCGGGGAGGTCTGACCTGGAGGACGCTGGGGCTCCGCCCTTGCCCACCTTTCCTAACCTTTCTGGGCTCCAGCAGGAAGTAGTGTGAGAGCAGCGAAGGCACCGGAAGGGGGCCATGCCGTGGAGGCCGTACGGGAACCAGGGCTGCCCCTCCACCCATCCAACGACCCGGGCCGCTCCCGGACCAGAGGGTGGCTACCTCGGGCCGCACGGGGTCCTCGATGCCCACGACGGCTATGCAGGTGAGGTCGCCCACAACCTCGTTCTCATTGTCCCAGTCGGGCTCCTGAGCTGCAGAAAAGTCCCGGTAGGCAATACATATGGTGCGGAGGCCATCGCAAGCCATGGGCTCAATGATCTTCTTCACCATGTCGTCCCGGTCCCGAGGGCGGAAGCCGCGCGGCTCCCCGTTGCTGTTTAAGATGTTGGTGCACCTGGGGCGGGGACAGAACAACAGCGTTGGTGCCAGTGAAGCGAGGGCAGCCGGAGCAACAGAGAGTCTCGGCAGGCGTCGGTGCGAGCCCCGCATTCAGCACGGCAGACAGGCTTGTACAAGGAGGGAGGCGTTCTGCCTCCTGGGGCCTAACGGTGTACCCTCCCCAACCACTCACATCCTTCCCAGAACCTCACGATGTGGCCTTATTTGGAAACAGGGTTGTTGCAAAGTCACGGCGAGGTCATACTGGTTTAGAGTGGGCCCTTAATCCAATGACTGGTGTCCTTATCAAAAGAGAAGAGAACACATGGAGACACAGACGCACACAAGGACAAGGCACCGTGAAGACAGAGGCGATACGTGTACAAGCCAAGGAGCCCCAAAGACTGCTGGCCATGGCCAGAAGCTGGAAGAGACGAGGAAGGACCCTCCTCTGGAAGCTTCGAAGGGAGCGTGGCCCTGCCCACACCTTGATTTCGCACTTCCGGTCTCCAGAACTGTGAGAAAACAGATTTCTGTGTTTTTAAGCCATCAGATTTATGGTCCTCCGTTCTGGAAGCCCCAGGAGCTGGAAACTCATAGGCTGGTGTAGGCGAGGAGACCCTAGAGTGCAGGGCTCAACCCAGCTCTTCGTGGACTCTCTGGGGTACACTGCTCTGGCAATGCCACGGAGTGTGGCCGTGACAAAGAAGCAGGATTCAGGTGCGCAAGAAGAAGGAGCAAAGGAACCGAGGTCCCCAGAGGCAGGCATGGCGGAGGGGCGGATGGGAGCCCTGGACAGACTGGTGAAGGAGGAAAGGAGGAGCTGGCAGGGACTCTCGCCCTTTTGTGGAGTCACTCACGTAACTCTCGCAACACTCCCAGGGGGTATTTCTGTTGTCTCCACGTAGGGGAAACTGAGGCTGTGCCGGGGAGTGAGTCGATGTCCACACGGCCAGCAAAGAGGAGAGCCAGGAGTGGAGCCCAGCGCCCAACTACAGGAATGGGGCTTCTAGCCACGGTACCTGTCAGAGGCTGAGGAAGCACAGAAAGAGAGCTGGGGCCTCCAAACCCGGCCGCCACACCTCCTGGGATGCGGTAGGACAGCTTCAGGGGGGAGGTGGCCTTTGCACCCGGGGAGTATGTGCCTGGGCAGAGACTTGGGGGAGAACATTTATGTCTTAGAAGGTGGCCTTGGAATAAGTGAGGAGCCAGGTGGGCAGGGCAGAGCAGCTGGGGGGCTGGGGGGGGGCACTTGGAGGCGGAGCTCCATGCTCCCCGCCCCACTCAGTTTTTATAACAGCTGATATCATTCACACACCACACAACTTATCCATTTAAAATGTCCAATCCAGGGGCGCCTGGGTGGCTCAGTCGGTTGAGCGTCTGACTTCGGCTCAGGTCATGATCTAGCAGTTCGTGAGTTGGAGCCCTGCATCGGTTCTCTGCTGTCAGCATAGAGCCTGCTTGGGACGCTCGATCCCCCTCTCTTTCTGTCCCCCACCCCACGCATGCGTGCTCTCTCTCTCAAAATAAATATTTAAAAAATATTAAAAAAATAAAATGTATAATTCAATGGCTTTGAGTCTAGTCGCAGTGTCGTGCCACCATCACCACAGTGCACTTTAGAACATTTCCATCACCTCTAAAAAAAACCCTACACGAGGGACACAAGAAGTAAAGAGACAAACAGGATTTCATCAGTGAAAAACACATGTGCCTCCAAGAATGAATGAAGACAGCGAAAAGGCATCTGCCAATCAAGTATGTGCTAAAGATCTCTTACAGGACAACGACAAGACCACGAATAACTCAAATCAAAGACGAGCAAAGGACTTGAGTGGCTGTTTCTCCCAAGAAGGCACACAAATGGCCTGAAATTTGGCCATTTCGGGGCCGACATCCCTAGTCATCAGGGAAATGCAAACCAAGCCCCTGTGCGGTCCCAGCTCACGTGCACTAGGATGGCGATAAGTAGAGCGATAAGGAGAAGCTGGGGGGATAGAAAACGGTGCCCCTGCGCGAGACAGTTGGGTGGTTCCTCAAAAAGTTAACCTGTGTTACGGCAGGACCCGGCCTTCCGCTCCCAGGTATGTCCGAGAGAACTGAGAGTACGAACCCCAAGGAACAGCTGTACGCCCCTGTTCACGGCAGCGAGGCTCACAGCAGCCCAAGGGCGGCCGAAGGCCGAATGGATGAACCCTGACAGCGTTCTGCTCGGTAGAGGCAGCCTGACACATGGGCCACATATCGTACGATCCCGTTTATGTTAAATGTCCCTGATCGGCAAATCCATACAGAAAGGAGATGAGTGGCCGTCAGGGGCTGGTTGGGGGTGCGGTGGGAGGGACTGTTGAATGGGGACAGGGTTGCCTTTGGGGGGCTGGTGACGAGAACGTTTTGTAATGCGCCACACCGGGACTATACTTGCTGTGTGTTTTCACGCGATTACAATGGCCACTTTTACGCTATGTCTATTTTACCACAGCAGTAAACTCAGAAGCCTTGCACTCTGCAGCACCCAGCCCTAGGCTGCCTCCCGTCGCCGGCTCACTTTTTCAGCAGGATCTCCGAGGCGCCCTTGCTGAAGAGGCGGAAGCCGCCGTCAGGCATGCGGATGACTGTGCTCATGGACTTGCGGACCGAGTTGAAGGTGTACACTTTGTAAAGCTTATCTTCCGGAATCTGCTCCCGCACAGGCTGGAAGTCCCGCTTCAGGTCCAGGACAAAGCCCAGCAGAGCACACTCCGTCTTGTTGCCCACTTGGCGTGGGAGAGCGCCTTCCTTCTCTGGAGGCTACGAGGCAAGGAGAACCAGCGTGGCACCGGGGGCCCAAGTCTCCCCTCCTTGCTGCCCCCAGGACCCCGGCCTGGCTGTGGCCACCATGTCCTTAGGGTGTGGTGGCAGGGAGCCGAGGAGGGCCTCCATGCGGACTCCGATGTGGGCAGGCTGCCCACCACTCACTGGGCTCAGAGGGGGTTTCCAGAACCTGCAGGTCCCGCCCAGAAGCCAGGGCAGGAGTCCAGACGGGCCCTGGTGACCCCTGACGCCGTCACCTCCGGCCCGGCGCCCTGCCCTCGTCCCACCCCGACCTGGCCCAGCCTGCCGCCCGCTCCCCGCTCACTAGTATTTTGGTGGTGTAGGCACTGTTGATGGAGATGGCGTGGACCAGGAGGTCGAGGATCCTGGGGGTCAGGGTGCTGGGGGCCGGAACCTCTTTGTAGTGGGTGTCCCCGAGGTAGGACTGGACCACGGTCATACGGTTGGTGGTGAGCGTGCCCGTCTTGTCTGAGCAGATGGCTGTGGCATTGCCCATGGTCTCGCAGGCGTCCAGGTGGCGGACCAGGTTGTTGTCCCTCATCATTTTCTGTAAAGGGCATAGATGAGGGCTTAGGTGGCCAGCTGTCCTTGGAAAGGCTGGCCCATGGGGTCGGGGAGCAAGAGGTCATCAGCCGGTCATGTGCGATTCGGCTCTGCCCAGCCAGCTTTCCATGTGGCACTAACAGCCCGGGGGGCCTCGGTCAGCTGGCACATACCCTCGCGGCCGGGCACGGCTTGGAGCGACGGCAGAGCGGGAGGACTCTCGTGAGACAGGCCAAGCGGTCGACTCGCGGCGCTCCCTCTTCCCAGGGCTCCCGGGGCCTCCCCCCTGCCCATGGCCCCCGCTCAGGTCATTGGCTGTCTCTGTGCTCCCCCCTCCCGACGCCATCTCCCCCCACCCTCTCCCGGTGTTCTCGGCCCTCTCCGGATCACCCTTTGCGCCTGCGCCCGCTTCTGCAAGGGACAGCAGTGTCCTCAGACCTGCAGATGCTGGGTCTATCCTCCCGCCTGCCTGCCGTCCAGCTCTCCCCACGACCGATCCCAACTTGCTTAATGGCTTGGGACACCAATTTCTGGGTCTGTATCCTAGTATGAAGGCATTCTCACGTGTACCGTGTTTATAATTATTACCTTGACAGAGTAGGCTAAGGAGATGGTGACGGCAAGAGGCAGGCCCTCCGGGACGGCCACAACCAGTACAGTGACACCGATGATGAAGAACTTCACAAAGTACTGCACGTAGACGGGCGTGCACTCCGCCAGCCACACCCGGCCGTCCACGACGAAGGTCTCAATCACAAAGTAGAGGACCAGGATGATGACGGTGATGGCAGACATCACCAGCCCTGCCCAGCCACGGAAGCCACAGAGGGTGGGTGCGGGAAGGGGAGTCGGCCGGGGCGAGGGAGGGAGAGAGCAAGAGCGAAGGAGTGGTAAGGGAGGCTGCAGACCGCGCCACGGCCAGCCAGGTCGGGGGAGGCACTCGGTCCCCAGCCTTGCGGACGGACGCTTGGAAGCCACGGTTTCCAAATGGGGGCCGGCCCGGCCCCTGCCGGCCACTGCCGGCCCCTGGTGGGGTCCCCTTGCTGCCTGGCCTGCGCCCCCTGGAACATCCCTTTCCCACTTGCCCTCCACGGCCCGGCCTCAGGCCCGGGGGCCCAGTGTCCTCGCCCATTGGTGGCCCCTGGGACCACGCGTCCGCTGGCCCTACCTGCTTTCCCGATCTGCACGGCCAGTTTGGTGAGCTTGCCCTGCAGGACCGACTTCTCCTTCTTGGGCACGCTGGCTTTCTTCTTCTCCCGTTCCTCAGTCTCCCCACCCTCCGCACTCTTCAGGGGCTGCATTTCCATGGCAACTGCCCCGTCCTGCTTCTTGGCTGCGTACAGAGGAACCCCACAGCCAAACTTAGGGCCCAGGCGACAGCTACAAGGGGCTTTCACAGGGAAAGACGTGCCACACTATACGAGAGGAAACGGGGCTCAAGGGGTTTCTCTGCTTTCTGAGTGTGACCTAGCCCAGGGGCCGTCTCCTCTCCCTCCCATCTCCCTGGCAGTTCAGGCCCTCCCGAGATGGGTGGGAGGCTCCGGTGCTGTCGTGGTCAGCGCAGAGACGGTTGTCGCGGGGCTTCTCGGGGGAAAGGAGGACAGACACAAGCACGAGCAACTTTGGGCACACAGACAGGATGGCCAGCCCCATAATGCCCCAAATCTCAATACCTGACAGCAGAGGTCTGGGGCCCAGGGAACGTTCCAGAACCTTGAACTGAGTCAGTGGCCCACTGGTGTCCAAGCACCACCCCCCCTCAGGAGGCCTAGGAGCCCCTGCGTTCTTCTCCCCTGCTCCCTGCTTAGGCTGTCTATCCTCCTGTCAGCCTCTCGAGTGGGCGCATTGACTTCCACCAGAGCCCCGGCTCGCTGTGTGCCCCTCCTCAGCCCGCTCCCTGGCTGCAGGTGGCTCCTGCCGGAACGGGCCACCATGGGCGAGCCTCACACCTCTCTCTCCTCTAGCTGCCTCTTCGCCTTCTGTCTGGGACAGGTGGCGTCCTCGTGGCTCCCTCACTGGGTCCTGCTCTCTTCACACTGCCCCTGACCACAAGGCTTCTTGTCCCCAGGGGCCTCAGGCCAGAGCCCACGGCCTCAGTGATACTCAATGCCCCACCCAGCTGGGCCACTCTAGCCTTGCGCCCCACTGACTGGCACTCCCTGCCCCAGCCCGGGACCCTAGCCATCAGGCTGTCCCCCTGGCCCAGATCCCTCCCAACCTCAGCTATCCTCTGAACTCTAGTTTGCTTGTCTGGCCCTGTCTTGGTCCCTGGGCCCCTGGGCCCCACAGTGCACTTGAGTCTTGCCCCTGGCTCCGTTTCTCTGCGTTCTGACCTTCCTGAGGGCAAGGACCGTGCTTTACACCTTTGGATTCTCTCCAAAGCCCCTCACCGCTGACAACCCTCATCCCAGCCACACGGCATCAGCACCTACCAGGCATCCGGGCCGAGAGGAGAGTGGGTGTTGGACCGGCACCCGGTCACCCTGCCTCAAAAGCCCAGAAGAAAGGCAGCTGGACCGGGAAACCCACAGGCCTGGCGTGGTCTTGGGTGAGTCACCCTCTCTGAGCCTCAGTTTCCTCACGGGTGACCTTTGCACACTTCTGGCAGGGTCTGCGCAGGGGCCCCCCGCCCCACTCACCTGGTCTCTGGGTGCTGCTCCAGCAACTGACGCGGGCGGCCCCCCACCCTGTGCCGCACCCCTCCGCCACCCCACCCTGAGCACGGGGCGCGCGTTACCTTTGGTCTGGCTACTCTCCATCGCCCCATCCTGCTGCTTGCCTACAACGGAAGAGGAATGACAGACACGAAGGCTTCAGAACATCCACGTGGCCCTGGCACACGCACACGCACACGCACACAGGACAGCGGGACACAGACAGCGAGGCCAGAGAGCGCGGTGCAAAGGGGCGGGGAGGAGGGCCCTGTGCTCCCCGGGCCTGCTCTGATGCCCTCTCTCCACCTCTCGGCCCACGGGAGCCACACTCTTGGCCTCCCAGACGAGGGCCCGGCCCTCCAGTGAACTCCCCGAGCCAGTCCTGGACGGCCCCTGGGTCATGTGTGCCCAGCAGTGGGGGAGGTCTCTGAAAAGGCTACCGCCACGGGGAGTGAGAGCCGCCAGGTGTCTGGTCCCAGGTCTGCCACGTTGAGCAGGGCCCCCCCAGTCGGGATATGTACCCCCCTCCACGGGAGTGGCGTGAACCGTCTACCTAGGTGGTCCCTGACCCCTAGTGGCCTAGCGGTCAGCTTTCTGTGCAGCGCAGCCAGCAGTCAGCTCTGCAGAGCGTTTGGAGGGACAGAGAAGGGAGACTCTAGAAACCTGCTGGCCTTGAATGCCCACATGGGTGCCAGGCACCCGGCACCGGAGGGAGCAATGGTACACGGAATGGGCTGGGCCTCAGCTGGACCTGTGTGGCGGCGGCGGGGGCGGGGGGCGCATTCGTGAATGTGGTCTGCAAGCACAAAGCCCGCAGCTGGGTGTTGGGGACCAGGGCAGTGACTGGCTTCCAAGACCAAGGTACACGGCGCTGGCAGTGAGGCCAGCACTGTGCTCTGGGTCGGGCTCTGTACCAGCCCCTCTGGCCTCATCTTCCCCAGGGCATCGCGGTGGGGCATCGGTTCAAAGAGCTCTCTTAGGGACCACACAAGTGCTAGCCCGGGATCTGGAAATGACTGACGTGTGACAGGAGGGGTTTGTGTGCTGACCAATACCCAATAACTCATGTCACTGGGGATCCAGGAGCGCAGACAGGGTGCCAGGTGGCTTCTAGGCAGTGGGGTCTAGTCTGGGGGTCCCAGGGAGGAGAGAGAGGCCCCCTCCCGGCTGGGGTGGTATGCAGGTTGTCCCTCTGTCAGAGTGGGGAGGTTCAGAGGCGAAGGAGACTCCTGGGGGGAGAGGAGACACCTGTAGACACACGGTGACAATGCAGAAAGGCCCAGAGAGGCCTCTGGAGGAGGGAGAGACGTGCGGGATCAGCACTACGGGAAGAGGAAGACAGAAGCCCAGGGAGGGGAGGAGGGGAAGGAGAGCACCTCAAGTAGGAGGGCTACTAGGAGTCAAGGCCAAAAGGCAAGAAACAGGTTGAAGGGCAGCAGGTGGCCTGGGAGCATCGGGCTGAGAGACGGGGTTGAGAGGCAGCAGGAGTAGGGATGGGGGCCAGGGTGGGGCGCCGGCTTTGCCACCGCAGCAGCAGCCGGGCCTTGGGCTCACACCTTGGTGGGGAGTTGTGGGTGCTGCTGCCCCTGCCTGGAGCCTGGCCAGCTCTGCTCCCCTCCAGCCCCCCCCCCACCTCAGGGTTCCCCTCTTCCAGGGAGCTGGCTGGCGGAGGTGCCCCCTCTGACCCCTCAGTAGCTCAGCCTAGGGCAGCTGAAGCAGAGTGAGGGGCAGACGAGCCAGAGCTGGGGAGGGGCCTGGGGGGACTGGTGGGGTTTTGTCAAGGTTGAAGAAGAGGGGCCCAAAACCAAGTCCTGCAGACCACCAACATCTCAGGGACAGGGCTGCAGGGGAGGAGAAGGCTTCCCTGGAGAGGGGGATGGGTACCCCAGCCCAGCCTGGAGGAGGCCCAGGGCCCGCCCACCCGCCCGCTTGCCTGCCTGCGGCCCCTCGGCTGTTCACGGTGGAGAGAAACTGCGCTGAGCCCCGCAGGGCCAGGATGCTTGGTGTGGCAAATGTGGATGAGGGTCTGCTAGTGCTGGCTGGCTGCTGGGAGACGGGGCCCACAGAAGCTTCTAGGCCACGGCAGGTCACCCACCTCCTCTCTCACTGTCTCCAGGAGCAGGGCAGCCTAGGGCTGGAGACACTGGCACATCCTTCCTTATGCTGGCCTGTGCCCTCGCCACTTGTTTGCCCGGTCTAGGTGCCCTGACTGACTGATGTAGGGCCGGTGACCGGCACCCCTCTGTCTCACTTCCCCCCGGGGACCCTGGCTGCGGGCTTTCAGCACACGCTCTCTCCACACGTGTGCAGCTTCTTTGTACTCCGAGTGGACCCAAGCGAATGTTCTCGAAGGCACACATCTAGGAAACTCTGCTCCCCGCCTGGTTCGGGGGAGACCCAGGTTAGATCAAGGTGAGTCGTGACCTGGTGCGGGCCCGAAACAAAGAACTGAACGGGGTCCTGCCTGGTGGGATTGGGGCTCTGGGCGTGGGGTGGTGCTGAGGACAGCTCCATAGTTTTGTCAGCGCTGTTCTGAGGACTGGAAGAGACAGCGGCCACGCCTGGGGCTCGGGGCAGTGGCGAAAGGAGGCAGCGGGACGGCCGTGTGCCAGCTGGACTCTCACAAGACAGTTGTCCCCTGACACTGTTTTCCCCTGGGCCCCCACCCCATCCCAGCTTCCTCTGGCCTCGGACATCCTCTGGGGAGTCCAGTCCATTTCGATTGGGAGCCCTCTACCTCTGGCTGTATGACTCACATCTCCCTGGCTGCCATGTTGGTGGGGCCCTCGGCACCTCACCACGGGGCGTCAGCACACCCAAGAGCGGGCACAGGGTCCCCGGGGGCACTCTCCCAAGCCAAGGCGGCTGGCCTCTGTCCCTCCAACCCCGTTCCTCCCCAGGCAGGGCACTCCCCCCACCCTGGCACACACTTCCCAAAGCCTTTGGGCAAAGACGCCAGAAGCAGGTCCTCCAAAGGAATCGGAAGAGAAGGTACGGCCTCTCACCGCTCAAGGCTGGCTCTTTAGGCCAGTGGTGCTGGGAACCCGACGTCACTATTTCCTTACCTTTCTTATCCTTCTTCTCCTCTTCCTCCCCACCAGCTCCAAGCAAGGTAAAGATGATTCCTGTCTGGGAGTTGACACCAACAGCAGTCACCACCATTCTTCCAGAACCTTCCATGACATGGGTACCTGGGAACACAGGGGGACCGAGACAGATTTGCATTGCTTGAGGGAGGCGTGGCTGAACACCTACAAGTTCTCCCCCAGGAATCCCAGAAGCACGAACTCGGTGTTTGGAGGCCCCTGGAGGCTATGTTGACCCTAATCCTAGAACGAAGCCTCATTCCTGGCTTGGAGGGGACCCGGAGGCACACACGTGAGCAGCTGCTTGCCCAGAAACACAAGGTGAGGTCTTCACAGGGTCCACCTGGGGCCTCCAGCCTGTCTGTCCTGTGTCACACTGCATTTGCCACCGGGATAAATGCTGGGCTAGGCCAAAACGTTCTAGGAGCTTTCCTCAGGATATTAGGGGCCCTTTGAGGCGGGGAGCACCCATTTCTTTCCCCAGTGGCTAGAGCGACCACCATCAGGCCTCCCACGGGCCACTCTGGCCTCTTGGGGGCAAAAACTTCAGACTCCCTAGCCAGAAGGGCGACTCAGGAGGCCTGCGATTGAAGGGGTGGCTGGGCCAGATGGCTTCCAAGGCTCTTTGGTGCCGAACTGGTCCAGAGGGCAGTGCCAGCCTGCATCTTGCCCCCGCCCCCCCCCCCCAGCTTGGCCAGTGCCCCGAGGCCTCACCTGAGAGCAGCATGGGGTCTTTGTCAGCTGATTTGCGCACGTGGTCCGACTCGCCTGTCAGGGAGCTCTCATCGATCTTGAGGTCATTGCCTTGGATGAGCACGCCATCAGCAGGTAGCAGGTCTCCTAAGGCCGGCCAGGCAGCCGGAACCACACGCTGTGGGTCCAGGTAGCCTTCCGCCCTGCTGCCTCCCGCCTGCCCCAGGAGAGGTCTCGAACCTAGGGGGTGGGGCCCTCTCCCTTCAGCTTCAGGCCTGCTTCCTGGGGCTCTGTCTCCAGCTTGAGCCCCCCCACCGCCCACTGCTGCCCCTGCCCCGCCTTGTCCCGCAGGTGAAGGCCCACGTACTGGGGGGTGGGGAAGGCCCTTGCCAGATGCACTCACCGTACTTGACCTGTGCAATGTCGCCCACCACCAGTGCGGCCACCGGAACCTGCAGCAGCTGGCCGTCCCGGATGACGGAGAACCTCTGTTCCTGTTCGATGCGGCTCTGCAGGCCCCGGAACTGCCTCTCCTTGCTCCAGTCATTGAAGGCCGTGACCAGCACCACGCAGGTGACCGACAACAGGATGGCGGCTCCCTCGATCCAGCCTGCCTCGGCCTCCCCTTCGTCTTCTGCCCCAGCTGACACGTTCCCGCATGCTGCACCCGAGGACAGCAGGGAAGGGTGGGGTGGCAGGAAAGTCACCCTGAGGCCCCTCGGCTCAGGTCCCATTCCTTCCCTCCTGCCGGGTCCTCCCCTGCTCACCTTCGCTCTCCTCTCCGGGCGGTGCATAGAATGAAAGGCCCAGGGAGACGATGGCGGCTACCTCCAGGATGATTAGCGTCACATCCTGCAGGGCCTCCCACACCAGTTGCAGGAAGGTCTTGGGCTGCTTGGGAGGGATGAAGTTCTGCCCATAGATCTGCCTGCGCTTTTCCAAGTCATTGGCATTGTTGGCCAGGCCTGTGTGGTGCAGGGATGGAGAGCGGGGACACAGAGCAAGAAGATGGGAAGGGCCAACAGCGTGAGGCCCTGCCCCTTTCTCCCCTGCTCGCCCAGAGTGCCTGTCTTGTTCTCTGGCCTGAAAGCCCCTGGAAGGCGGGAACTGCACCTGCCCGGTCTTCCAAGCCTTTCTGCAAACCCCGAGGACAGGTATGTGGGCGTGTGTGCCCTCCAGCTGCCTGGACAGCTCAGGCGTGCGACCGACCGCGCGACTCGCAACAATGCGGAGCCCCTGGTATGAGGAAGGGTTCGGTCGTCCTCCCGATATGCTCGGGGAGGTCTATGGGCTACGGTGGGTCCCTTCAGAGGGCAGATGGGAAGGACGGTGATAACGGCCACCATGGGGTGGGGGTGGGCAGAGGGAACCCAGCTGGGCCAGGGATGGCCAAGTGTCACCTGGAGACAGGAGAAGAGAACAGCCCAGGCGTTCGCAGGAGTGCAGGGCTTGGTACAAGACTGGGATGGAGGGCACAGGTGTGGCAGCCTGCTGTCAGCCAGGCCCAGGGTAGCTGATCCCCTGTGGGCTGTGAGTGGGCCGAGGTGCTCGTACAATCCCTCCAGGGTCCGGAGGAGGAAACTGAGTCCAGGGAGGGAAAGCGCCCTGTGCCTGTGAGTCGGAGCTCTTGCTGGCAGCCCAGGACTCCTTTGCTGCCCAGTGCACCTGACCCTAGGTCAGGATGACGGGAGCCTCACAGATGCTAAGCCCTCAACGGGGGGGCGTGGCCAAGCCATGCGCGCGGGACACAGAACCTGTGTCATCTGACGAGACCCGGGAGACAGTCGGCTCTGGCGGCCCCAAAACATCGTCGGTTTTGCCCATACTGTTGAGCATGGGTGTGGCACCCGTGGCACCAGGAGGTACGTAGGAACTGCCCCCGCCCCGAGCTCTCGTGGCCGTCGTCCGGAGTCAGCTGCCTCCTTCCTAACGCTTTCCCTAGACCCCGCTGCAGTGCCAACCTCGAGTTCTGAGCTGGGGGTCACGGCGAAGGGCGGGGATGGGACGTGAGCTCCCTGCCTTGCCCACGCCCCCACCTATTGCCTCCTCTGGGGCCGCACACGTGGCACTTGGTGAATGTCTCTGAGGCTCTGGGATTGTCAGTGAGTGATTCATACTGATGCCACGGTGTCCCCAGGCCACCAGGCAGAGGATGAGGAGAGCGAAGGGTGAAGAAGCCGGTCTCAGTGGGGACCCCTTGTGGCCAGAGCAGGTGAAACATGTTGAAGGAGGGCTGAGAGGCTGAGAGGCCTGACCCGGACTTCTAGAGCCCTGGGAGGCCCCCGCCACATCGCAGGCACTCTAGTGTGTTGGGGCTGGGATGAAGGGCTCACAATCAACATCCACCAAGGGGCGAGCTCCGGCTTTCGAGGCTGGGCCCTTACCTTACTTCTCATCCTTGGGACAGCCCACTTCCCACCCAGGCCCGCACCAAGCCCTCTGGGTCTCTGCCTCTACAGCATGAGTCCCCTCAGGCCCATGCCTGGAGCTACCAGAAGTCTCCATGTGGAACTGACATCCAGGCCACCTCCTCCCGAGGCCAGACATCCACTTGGCCACCCTCCCCAGAGGCGGGCCCACCGGACCCCGTCCCCTGGCCCCGCCCTCATCCCTCAGGATGCTGCTTCCTTCTAGGCCTGAACCCAAGGGTCCGGCTCCACACTGACACCTCGTGGGCAGACACTGGGCTGCAGTTCCCGGGGGCAGGGAGCTACCGGCAGGGCAGATGGGGGGCGGGGTCCCCAGCTTATGGGGGTGATCTCAGCTGGCTTGGGAAGGCACATAGGACTTGATAGCAAGGAAGTGTTAAGTGGGGTGCAGAAGGAGTTGGGAGGAAGGAGGGTGGCTGTCCACTAGGCAGGGAAGGGGCCTGGGGAGGGGCAGGGTGGAGCCCACCAGAGGTGGAAGGCCTGACGAGAGCAAAAGCCCACAGCGGGCACAGCCTGGGCACATCTCCGCACCCAGCGGGGCTGCGGCTGCCCCTGCCCTTCTCCCCAGGCCTCATGGTGCCTGGGCCCTGCCGGGGCTCCGGTTTCTGAAGGCTGCAAGTTTCCACCTGGGTGTCTGGGACAAGCTCGGGACCTCAGCTCCTAGGGCCTGGGGTCCCAGCCGAGGGCCTGTGCCCCACTCCTAACTGAGGCCTGCGTCTTTAAGCTACAAGAGATATGAAAAGTGAGGTCAGTACTATGGAAGTGCTTGAACCCCCGCTCTCCCAGACACCCGGAATTTCCACTGCCCCTGCCTTGAGAAAGGGCACGGATCTGGAGACCCTCAAGAGAGAGCCCATGGGTCCCTGTGCCACCATAAGTCTGCATCCTGCCTGCCTCACCCCATACGCCAGATTGTCCCCAAGGGAAGCCAGGCCCTTGGGGCCCCCTCCCCAGGAGTGAGCTGGCTCCGTTCCTCCCCTCCCACTGTCAGCCTGTCCCTTGGCCTTGGGTTGCCCTTGATACTCTAGCAACGCTTCTCTCTCCCTTGCCCTGCACCAGCCCAAGACCATGGCCTTCCTGTTGGGCTTGGGGGTCCAGACAGCTGCTCAGGTACTCATGTGGGGGCCAGAAGGTAGCTGCAGCCCCTCTGGCTCCAAGCATGTGCCCAGTCGGCAGGCCCCCACAGCGGCCCAGGTCCAGGTGCTGGGGCAGGGGCCGGCTGGTTGGCTTGGACACAGATGAGTGTCCTGCCCAGAGCAGAGGCCAGATGCCATCAGAATTGGATTAGGACCACATCGTGCAGCTCTTGGATAATCCGCCCTCTCATTTCCATGACTGCTGCTGGTAAAGGCCAGACAGGGGAAGGGCTGGGGCCCAGGTCCCCCCGGTGGGCTTCCCACTGAGCTTGGCCCAAGACCCGGGTTCTCTGGCTTCTGGAATCCTCTTGGATAGCTACAAAGCCTGAGCCCATTGACGTGCTTATTGCCGGGAACAGACAAAATTCCCCCCCCCCCCCCCGCCGCCCAGTACACCATGCACGTCCCCACGCCCCCCACCCTTCCCAAAGCACCCATCTGCCAGCACACCTTGCCAGGGGATTGATGTGGGGCCCAGGGTGCGGCTAAGCCGGCCCCTCCTAAAGCTCAGGCCATTGTGTCTGGGCAGGAGAGGGGACATGTGGGTGAACACTCCGGGGCCAAGTCGGCAGGTGTACCGGGGGCCAGGGCTCCTGGGCTTGGAGTGGGGAGGGGTAGTCCTCGTGCTGCTCATTCTTCAGGAGGCGGGTCAGGCCTGGCCGGCTCCCTCTGCTGCGGCCTGGCCACCCACCTGGGCACTTGCCCTTCTTCATGCCCGCCCCTCCACAGGCACTGGGCGAGCTCCAGAGCCGCTGTGGCAGAATCGGGCAGGTTCCCAGGGGCCTTGACATTTTAAATATTTAACAAGGCCTGACAGGCAGAGGAAAGAGCTGCCAGCTGAAGCCCATCTGCTTCCTTTTATCTGGAAGAGGCCAGAGCCCTTGTGGCTAAATGGCCCTCCACCCCAGCCTCCCCCCTAGCCCCAAATCCTGGGCGGGGGGGGGGCAAGGAGGAGGGAAGGAGAGAGATCCCTCTGGCCCCGAGCCAAGCCATCTGCCCTGATAACACCACACACCAGGCTGGGTCCCTTTAGAGCACAAAACAAGAGAGACCCAGGCGGCCCTGAGAAGGCCACTTAGGCTTGGAGTTCCTGACCTGGTTGGGTGGGCACCCTCTCACCCGGCCTTTGGGCCCATCTCCTCCCGGGTGGGCCTTCTCTACCCCCTGCTCCAGCCCATGTGCCATCCACAGACAGATAGGGCCAGGGAGCCACAGACAAGGGTGACGGCCAGAGCCCTGGGTGGACAAAGGTGTGGCAGCTGAGATGGGAGCTGATGAGATAAATCAGGGCTGGCTGAGAACAGGCCTGGCACTGGGCTGGGACAGCCCTAGCGGCCCTGCCAGGGAGGTGCCAGCTGGGCCAGAAAACGCTCCAACTCCTGGAATCTGGGGCCAAGCCTGGGTCCTGGTGGTCCCGGCCTCCCAGCAGACCCAGCAGGCAGGACTGGGAAAGGCTGGTGCAGAGCAGGGCACAGTTTTGCCTCCAGTGCAGGGGGCAAGGGCTACAGGGCCGGGGCAGGGACCCAAGGTGGCGGTCAGGCCTCTGCCTCTGGAAGCTTCTAGACAATGCTCCTCAGCCTTCCTCAAGGCTCCGGGCAGCAGATCTCCTCAGATCTATGCTGCCTGAGACTTGCACCTCTTTGGCAGGGGAGAATTCTGCCGCTGAACCACCCAAGCACCAGACTTGCTTCTTTGCTTCTTTGGGACAGCCTGTGGCCAGTGGCCCCTCCACTCGGCACTCTGCCCCCCCTTTCCAGAGAGAGCCCCCTGCAACCCAAGCCCGCAGAGGGCCGGCACCCTCGTTTTCCTGTGCCCCTTAACCGGACACGGGGCTGGGCACACGGCCTGGAGCATACAGACAGGGGCCCGGCCTTCCTCCTCCTCTGTCCCACCCTGTTGCCCTGTTGCCCAGAAGAGCTTCTGGGGTCTCAGTTTGGGGCCCAGCCTGACACCGTGCCGTCCTCTTCCTTCCCTCCTCTTTTGCTTGATTTCTATTTAATCCAAAGAGGCGAGAGCAGGGAGCTGCTGCTGATGGAGGGGGTCAGGCCACGGCTCCCGGAGGACCCCAGGTTACCCAGAGGACGATCCCCCTCACCCCCCTACAGAGCATCTCCCGCTCGGTGGTGGCGGGGGCGGGATGGCTTCCTTGGGAGGGCACAGTCAGGGTCAAGAGTGCTTCCGGAAGCTGCTGCAGAAGCACCACCCGGCCCTCGGCCAGGCCCGCCCCGGGGGTACGGGACGTCTTCAGGATGGCCCTTGGAGACCGGGGGGAGTGTCCGGTGGCCCATGACCCTACATCCCTGGCGCACTCGCGGCCTGCGCTGGGGCTCTGCTGGGAGCCTTACCCTCTGTGGGCGAGGTCTTCAGCCTCCTGCAAAGCCCACTGACGTCCCCGTAGGCTTCCTGGACCTTCTGCAGCGCCTCAGCCCCTCGGAGCTCCATGAGGGAACGCAACTCAGCCAGTGTGCACCCAAAGCCGCCCGCATGGGGGGCCTCCCGCTGCTGCTGGGGCTTGGGGTGAAACTCGATGGAACTGTTGGCCATGTCGCCCATCCCGCCTGTCGTGCCGGGAGGACAGGGTGCCCGACCTCTTCACAGGTGCGGCCTCAGCTAGGGGCAGGCAGCCACCCGAGGTCCCAGTGCCTGGGTGAGGTGTAGTGGAGGGAGCTGCAGCGGGGAAGTGGCCGAGCACGGACACCTGGGGAGAGGTGAGAAGAAGCCAGGGGCGAAGTTGAGACAAGACTGAGGTCCACTCTTCCAGAACGTTCTCCGAAAATCGGCACTCAGTCTGAGCCATGACTTGCCGATTGCAAAATTCACCTCCTAGGTTGGGTCAGTGGCCCTCATGCCCTGCCAGGCCCAGCTGCCAGGCCATCCCCTAGTCCTGCCCAGCCCGAGTACCCAAGGCAGGAGGACTCGCCTAGGTGGGGAAGGAGGGAGCGTTCGTGTCTCCTGGAAGGGGTCTGCTGTTGCGATACGGAGACTCTGACTGCCTCCCAAATCCGTCTGGGAACCCACACCGAAGCAGAGGTGATGTCCTGGGGTTGATTACTGGCACGGGTGGGTGGGCTATCTGTGCCACAATTCTCTCATGTCCGTGCCCTACCTTGGGTGAAAGCTTGTCCCCTCCGTCACGCTCCCTGCTCTTGCCTGATTAACACTCGCCCGGTGTAGCAGACGTGCTATAAATCCCCTGCAGCGGCCTGGCACAGCCTCTGGGGCTCACGGTTTCAGGCTTGGGGCTGCGCGGGGGGTCCAGGGAGCAGGCCAGGCCATGGGCGGGGCCAGCCGGGAGCCAGGTCAAGACTTAGTGTGCAGGGTGTCTCTGCTGCCCCGAGGGCACCTGGGGGGTCTGGGGCAAGGAAGGGAGGTGGCCTGGGGGGAGGGGGTAAGGAGGGAGAGGGAGGGCAGGAGGGGACAGGAGGGGATAAAAGGAGTAGAAGAGGAGGGGTGGAGGGGAGGGCGCACAGGAGAAGGTGGAAAGCAGCCACAGGTCACTGGCGACTTCCCCATCAGCCCGCCCACGGCACGGTGCCGTCCCCTCCCCTCCACACCCTTCTGCCCTCCAGGCGATGAATTGGGGGGCTGCCCACAACACACACACAGGCTGGGAGCATGAGTGCAAGCATCCCCAAAGGTCAAACTCCCAGGATTAAACTAGTGTCAGTGCACATGGCCTTGGCCTTCACAACAGCAAAGAGGCCTCCCGACGGCATGGCTCAGTTGGGCCCAATCTTTTGCCTTTGGGGAAGCCGCAGGCTCCGAAGGATCCTCTTGGAAGCAAAACTTGGCTACCAATGCAGGTTCCTGATCTAGAACTGCCCGTGGAAACACAGCCCAGAGCCTATGGCGCCTACTCTCAGGAGAGGTCCCACCTGTTACCCAGAGCCCAGGGGACACCAGAAGCAGGGGTGCACCACAACCCTCAGGGGACAAGACCGGCCCGAGGGGGTTCAGAACACGTGGGGGCCTTAGTTCCTCTGCACGCTTGACCCTACCGTGTCCAAAAAAGGCACATATACCTAGGGCAGTCCCACCCAGGAGGCCTGGGACCCAGGGAGGCACTTCAAAAAATGCCCATCGAAAGTGATCCCCATTTTATAAGTTCGGGCACCTAAGTGTTAATCCTCTAGACAGTTTCCACATGGAGCAGCCTTCGGTGCCGGAAGATGTGGGAACAAAATGGCAGACACGAGAACGTGCCGTCCTGTCCACTCCCACGCGTCTTCCCACTGCCCGTCCTTCCACTTTGTCATCTACTACAGGCCTGCACTGGCCATCCGTGCTGGGGACACAGAGGTGACAGCACTGAGTGCATCCTTGTGCTCTCTGGCTTGGAGGTGAGTTCGCAGCAGGTGACAGAGTGATGGACAGAATGGTTTCCGCTGGGGGTAGGGGCAGGGAAGGCCTCTTGGCTGGGGCGCGTTTGCGAAAAGACCAGAACAAGGGGGAGGAGCGAGCCGTTCTTCTGGATGAAAGAGTGTTCTGATCCTAAGGAGAAGACAGGTAGTGGGACGGGTCGGTGGGGGAATGGGGCTGCGGATCCCACGGGGCCACAAGTGACATGGGCCATCACGGAGCAGACGGCTGCCGGGTGACGCCTGACTGGAGGGGCGGAAGCCCAGAGATGAGGGAGGGCTGCAGTCAGCTGCTAGGTCATTCGGCACGTGGGGGAGAGGGCGGAGGCAACGCGGGTGACCCTGAGCTCCCGGGAGCACCGGCACGCAGAGCTTCAAGCGAGCAAACCTTTCATTTCCATGGCACGTGGGGCTCCTTCGGGGGTGCTCTGCGAATGTGGCCCACGCACCTGGGTGGGAGCCGTAGGAATCACTGGCCCGTTCACCGGTGCCGGAAACAGAGGCTCGGCCACCGGGAGACCTGGCTGTCCCGACCTCAGGCCATCTCAGGAGCCATCGGAGGCAGCGTTGGCGGCTTTTGACCTCTCTAGATGGCCGTGCCTGTCGCCCCCACCCCTGCCTTCGTCCTGCCAGATTCCTTCCCCAGTCCAGACTGTGGCTCAGGACAGCGCCCCTGCTGGGCGCCCCTTCTCCCCTCCTTTCTCTGACCCCGAGTGGCGCTGCCATGCGTCTCCCTTCCCACATACCAGGCAACTTGGGTGAAACTTGCAGGGCTGGGCTCTGTGTCCCCAGCCCCCTGGCCCGTTGGCTGCTGGACGGGAGGGACAGGGGCTGGTTCACGCGTGCGGGCATTGGCTTGCCATAGGCACAGAGCCCCCGGCGAGTAGGTCCCGGGCACACTCGGCTGCTGAGAGAACACCCATCTATGGGCTGTGTGGGTCCCGGCAGGGGGTGGGGGGGAGTCAACTGTCCCTGAGCACAGCACCCTGGGGTGCCCTGTAGGCCCCTCCTCCCAGGCTGAGGGGAGTGGTGAGCACAAGGGAGGCTCTGACGCCCCTGGCAGGCAGGCCCCGGGCCTGCATCCCACACCTTCCACCTAGGCCCCTGGGGCTAGCTATGTGCCCGAATGGCCCCCACTGAGCTGTGTAGGGACTCCGCGGGGGTTCTTTCTAAAAGCCAAGTCAGATGAATGATTTTGTTCCCTTGGAACCCTTTTATCTTCTCGGCACCTGTACCCACTCAGAGAAGGCTCAGGTAGAAGGCGCCCGACCCCGCCCGTATGGCACTGGAGGGCTCCTGGGGATGACAGAGGAATGGCCCATAGTTGGGTGGGCTCTGAGGCAGGTGGTGGGAGACAGCAGCTCAGGCTGGTGGAGGTCACACCTTCACACGCCTGCTTCCACCGGAGGCGCCGGCCTCTCCCGCCCGCTCCCTGAAAACAGGGTTCACCGAAGGTGAGCCCTGTCCTTGCCTCCTGCTCCTTACTCGGCCCCCAGGCGTGGCCCTGCCCTCGACTGAGCAACAGCCGTGGCCCGGACAGCCACACAGGGTCCTTGAGCTGCTCCCAATCGGTGTGCTGTCACCACTGAGGCCTCCTGTGCCTGTGGTGACTCACGGTAAGGGAGCCGAGCAGGGAGGCGAGGCCTGACCTTCTGTGGGACACAGAGCGTGCCCGCCCTCACCACCGCCTCTCAGCTGGCCCTGCTGCTCCTCTGCACCTCAGCGTCCCCTGGCACCCCGCCTGCGGCTGTGGCCTGGTCCCTCTGCCTCATCCCCCGCCGGGCAGGCCCCGTGTCCCCGCCTACCACGTCGCCTGTCTCCCTCCAGCTGGGCAGCCCGTCACCACCCGGCTCTGGGTCACCATTTTCCCCGGTGCAGGTGACCCCCCCCCCGCCCCCCTCAAGCAAAAAGCCAGCTCCTCTCCTGCTCCCGCCTGTGCCCCACGCCCGTCTACCCGCGTCCGCGCTCACCTGGCCGCCACGCACAGCCTCGCCGGCTCCAAGCACTCCATATGTGCCCCGCCCCGCACAGCCTGCTGTCCCCTCTCTGCCTGATGACCTCTGACGAATTTGAGTGGCAATTCAAGTGGAACATTCTCCAGAAAGTCTGTGCCAAAATTGATCGCTGCCGAGTCTCTAATCCGCCGACCGCTCCTATGGCTCTCTGCTTTCTCTCCCACTCCCAGGGGTGAAAGCTTTTTGAGATATGCGGTTATTGAGTTGGCAGGAAGTTCACTGAATGGTCAGCCCTGGCTGGGGCTGGGGGCCCGGAGGAGGGAGCGAACAGGGGCCTGGCTGGCCAAGGAAGAGCGGGGAGTCTTTTTTTTTTTTTTGAGGGGCGGGGTGTGGATCGCCTTCCTGGAGAGCATGAGGGGGGCACAGGGATGCAGGGCAGGGATGCCTTGACCCCCAGCAGGCTACTCGCAGTGTGCCCAGGGCCTCCACGCAGCTCTGGGGGGGGCCCCCTCAAGTCAAAGACTGTGCTCATGCTAACCTTCCTCATCTTCATTAACTCTGTAGGCCAGACAGGAGCCATCAGTTAAATCAAAGTCTGTCTTGAGTGACTGTTGGCTGCTGTAGAGAGCAAATGGCATATACTGTTGTTTTTCTGGGTTCTCTGTAAGCTTGGGCAATTGCCTCTCTCATTCTTAATAAGGACGGCAGCCATCACTGAAATGGCTGAGAACAGAAGTGACCAGGCCTATCAGTTCTACAGGCCCGACAGAGGCTTTCTGGCCTGGGCCGGCTGCCTAGAACGGTTTGTAGGCACTAAAAGTGCAGGCAATGTACCATCTTCCAGACCTTAATTGGCTTAATTGAATTGCGAACCTTCACAGGGACGGACTCACACCTTCCGATACTTGCTCTGTCGTGGCATAAGTTGGCCCGCGCAGTGCGATGACGAGAGTAGTGAGCTGTAGTGGGTCCCCGGGACCATCTCACCCTTGCTCTGGGACTTTCAACAGGCTGCTTGCTACCAGAGCACTGCAGGAGATCGCCCATGTTCACACCAGTCACCCAACCGTGTTCTGGACCCTTCCCTCCAGTGTGGCCTGACGCCCCCTGTCCGTAGGCCCACTGACTCAAGTCTGCCTAACCAGAAACCCAGGAGTCCTCGTCCCCTCTGCGCCGGCCCTTCCCGGCCACTTCTAATCAGGTTTGGGGGGATCTCCCAGCACCCTTGACTTAATCTGCCCCAATCCCCCATTTTGCTTCCTTGACCACCTCCCCTAAGGCCCGGGGCAGCCGACCACCCTCCAGGAAGGTAGGAGCTTCCTGAATGAGGTGGGAGCACCTCTGTTCCCAGGCTCCCTTCTCTCGGGCCCCTACTCCAGATGCTCTCCTCATTGTACCTCATAAACGAGGGGCAAGGACACATTTCTCCATTTCACAGATGCAGAAACTGAGGCTCAGGGAGGCTCAATGATCCCAGACCTCCTGGACCTGCCTTCCATGTTGCTCAGTCCCTACTCTGTGTGGGCTGCCCGCCGTCGCCTTCACAGAGGGGACAGGAACAGAGGGTGAAACCCTACAAGTCAGAGGTCGCACTCATTTGTGGGCAGCGGCCACTGGACGTTACCACCAGTCCGTGCTTGCCGCGTGTGTCTGAGCGGGCATGTGTCCCCGGGCTGGTGAGAGGGCATTTGCTGCCAGGCACCGCTCCCCGCCCCCACCCCAGGATGGATGGAGGCTGGCCGGGAGCACCAACTGGAAGCCAGGAAGTCCCAGTTCCCTGCGTCACTCTCAAGTCACTGTGCCCTCAGCCCTGCGGTCAGTAAACTGGTGACAAGAATATTCCCCCTGCGCTTGCCCGAGGCAAGAACGGAGCAGCATTCGGCACAGCCAGGTCACGTCTGAGGCAGGGTCAGAGGGCAGGAGATGTGGGCCCGAGGGCCCACCCAGGCACATGCCCTCCACCGCTGCCCCCCACGATGCACACTGCCTGTTGGCATCTCCCGACAGACCCACCGCCAGAAGAACCCACGGCTCAGCAGTGTGATTCACTGTGGGGATTCCTTGAGAAAACCGTCCCCGCTTCTCTCTGCCTCCAGGCACCTGGAGCCCAGGCCAGGCCCTACAGAACCCAGAGAGCAAGAGCGCGAGGGCCCCATATACCGGCCCAGGCCTCCCTCACACCTGCAGATGTGGGGCGTGGCCAGCCGAGAGCAGGTGGGGAGTGGGTGCAGGGGCCCTCCGGAAACCCCACTGGCAGAGCCCTGCCCTCTCCTGGGCCTGGTTTTAATCCCAGGCAGGTGAACATGTGGCTGGACAGCCCTCTGACCCTTGGCTTCTCTCGCAACCCCCTCCTTTGCTGGGCCCCCTCTATTGCCCGGCCCCTGTCCCTCCCCTCTGCTCGGCACACCTTGGCCTGCCACCTGGTAGGAGAAAAGAGGGCTCCAAGGGTGAAGCCTGCATTCAGCTGGGGAGGGAGGGAGCGGGCGTCGAGGGGGGAGCTGAGGCAGAGAACAGCCTCATTAATATTTCAGAGGCGCCGTCACTGCAGCTCCTGGGCCCTCACAGCTCCACCACTTGTGCTAGTGGAAGGAGGAGGATGGGAAGAAAGAAGGAAATAAAACAGAGAAAACAGATTTAAAGGGACAGTCCCCCCTCCGTTCCTTCCTCCCCCTCGTTCCTGGTACAATCTGTGCACGCGCCAAGCAGCGCTCACAGCGAACAGCTTTGGGCAAAAACAATAACTCCATGGCCCCCTCTCCCCAAACTGACGCACGCGGCCGTCCACAGGCACGTCTGCCCTTGCAGGGCTGCCCCCAGGGAGGGACTGTTGTGCCGCAACCAGGCCACTAGGGCCACCTCAGGGACCCGCTGGGGGCTGCCAGCAAGGGCGAAGGATGCTTCCCATCCAGCGCCTGGTCCAGGCTCAAAGGACTGTCTGAGACCAGCAGGAAGACAGATGCACGGACTTCAAGCATCGGGAGGTCCTTGCTGACTAGAGCCGGGCGAAGGAGGGTTCTGGAACCCAGAGAAACCCAAGTCTAGACTAGGTGGCAGGGACCTGGGGTTTACCTGGTGCAGCCCCTGCCTATGGGTGGGTGAACGTCTGTAGTTCCCCTTGCTAATTGACGGCCCAGTGCTTTAATCTAGAGCAGCGCATGCCAGACCCGGAGGGCCCCCCTTTCCACCAAGGGGCTTTAAAAATGCACAGTCCCAGTCGCAGCTCCATAGTCAGAAGGGGGTGGCACTGGGACTCTGTAAAGCCCTCTGCCTGGGGATCCCAGGCCTCAGCCAGGTTTGATGCCACACGGCTGCCTGCCTTCAGGGGCTCCAGGATTGTCCAGTGAAAACAAGCCCCGGCAGACAACGTAAAAGAGTGCAGCTGCTACGGAAAACAGCGGCTCATCAAAAACACCACGTGTACGATCGCCACGCCTGGGCCTATACCTACGAAAGCATTGGGAGCAGGGTCTCTAAGAGATTGGCACACCCGTGTTCCATGCCGCGTGACTCCCAGTAGCTAGAAGCAACCCTAAGGACCCATCAAGGGACGAATGGATCAGCAAAATGTGGTCTGTCCACCAAATGCATCGTTATTCAGCTTTGGAAGGGAAGGGGAGGCAGACACCTGCTCCCACATCGATGAACCTCGGACACACGGCTGAGTGAAAGAGGCCAGACACGAGGGGACAGATACCGGAGGACTCCGCTCCTACGGGCTGCCCGGAGCAGTCGGATTCAGAGAGACAGGAAGCAGGGTGGTGGGTGCGGGGCGGGGCTGGGGGAGGGGGAAGGGGAGTTAGCGTCCAACGGGGACAGAGTTTCAGTTTGGGAAGATGGCAACGTTCTGGCGAAGGACGGAGGGGAGAGTTGCACAGCAAAGTAAATACACTCAATGCCGCTGAGCTAGACACTTAAAAGAATAGTGAAGACGGCAAATTTGAGGTTACGCGTTATTTCGCCACAATTGAAAAACCAAACGGGTCTTGCCACCCCTTTCGCGCTGTGTCCGGTGATCGCAGGAATCCCCCTGCCCCGAGTGGCGACTGGCGGTGAGCCCATGGCTCTGCCCGTGGCAACTGTAACTTGCAGGAGCATCCCCTGTCTGAAATGGAAGCCTGAGCAGATCGTTCTGCACACGCCCTACCCCCACCGTTTGGCCTCAGTGACCTTCGACAGCACCCGCACTCCGCCTCAGCTGGACGGTTGCCCCATTAGGTGGCAGGGACCCAGAGGAGCTGAGAAGCGGGGCTTGCTGGAGGCCATTGCCACCGTTCTTGCCACTCTACCTGGAGGAAGTGTGGTCCCGCTCCCTACGTGTCGCCCACATGCTAGCATGCGTTTCCTCAGAGGTGCTGACACCACCCTGCCCTCAGAAGGGACGAGAAGGGATGGCCAAAACACTTGGGGAAGGCCTGGCCTCCAGATCTGCATTCTGTTTATATAATATGGCTTTAGGAAGTGCTAAGAACCCCCAGGAGGTTGTGGCAGAGACTTGCTAGACATTCCCCGATTTCTGTTTCTCTTTTCCAATGTTGGATTTTAATTTTTAATCAGGCATCTTGTCATCCAGGAAAATGACTACATTCCCCCAACTCCGGTACAGCTACATATGACCACGTGACTATGTCTTGGCCAGTGGCATTCAAGCAAATGGGACAGGGACACACCTTACCCTTGGACTACACTTGGGACAGCACATGGAACAAAAGGGGGATAGGGCCAACTTCAGGGTTGTGTCCTTAAAGGGGATGAATGTCGCCATCTGCCTGCTCCCCCCATGTCTCCCCGAAGTCTCTATGACCTAACAAAGGCCCACACTTCCATGTGCTCTCTGGGACATGCGATGACCCGGAGCCAGGCTCCCTCTCGCCTGTGTATTGGAACGTGGTCCTAGAAGCCCTAGCCAAAGCAGAAAACAGAACCACGGGAGTACTGAAGAGAGACAGAATGGCAGTCTGGTCACAGGCAACCCTTCTCCACGCTTGACGGAGTTACCCATTTGCTTGGTGCCATAAGCCTCTAAGCTGCTAAGTGATTATCTCCACATCACTGCTGAGGCACAGAGAAACCGAAGAACTCTCTGAAGGTCACACAGCCAGCAAGGAGCAGAGGCCAACGTGAACTCAAGTGGTCTGGCTCCAGAGAATTCTACGTTGTCCCTCTGCCAAGTGACTGCCCAGGAAACCCCGGGAAAGCAATGAACACATGATTAAAACCAATTAAAAGAGTTCAACAAAGTGTCTAGACAGGCAATGTGTCCCCGTAAACCTCAGGGCTTGGGACTGTAGCCTGGCTGTCTGAGTCGGCCCAAGTCCCTCAACCTCTCTGGGTGTCCATTTTTGAATCTGGGAAATGGATCACTGTTCCTCCTTGCTGAGGACAGGGAGACACCGTGCCCGCATACCTAACAAGGTCGCCAGGGTACCTTCTTTCCTGGAGGGTTTCTTGGTGCCCGTCAGGTCTCCATCAGGAAGACGATGAAGGGAATGCCCCTTGTTGACTCATCTACCTGCCACACCCACCCGCCCTCCATCCGCCCTGAAGCCCTGAGTTCTCTCTGAGCCCATCTGGACCCCAGGAGTCATAGGTCAGAACCCGGCTCCACTAGTGAGGCCAGAACATTCCACTTGGTCAGGGGCTGGCTGTATGCAATGCTCAGAGGCTTCCTCATTTCTGGGGCCATCCTCAAGCTGGCCAGGGCCGCGAATCTCTCCTGGAGAGTGCTAGGTCCTGTGGGGACAGCTGGCTCCCCAGGATGCTTCTGGAGGGAAGTCCACCCTCCCACACGGGTGGCCCTCAGAGCACCAGGTGCCCTTGGGTCCCAGAGGGAAGTCGGAAGCCCCTTTCTGGCTGGGGCCTTGAAGTGTCGTTGTGGGGGTCACCACTCTCCCCTGGGGAAGGCAGTCATCTGTCTTCCTGCCAGAGAAGGCGAGAGCTGGAAAAGGAGAGTGCGAGAGAGCAGGAGAGGAGAGCTGATGGGCAGGAAGCATAATGACACTAATTATCCAATTACAGCGGGCTGCTCAGGAGAGAACTGCATTGCAGCAGGGAGCCTGAGCCAGCCGCCCCCTCCCCCCATACCCGTGGTCTGGCACACTCTGGCCCACGCCCCTCCTGCTTTATCCCACGAGCAGTTGGCGGGTAGTGAGGTCCCGGGCCTGCCCCGCAGAGGGCAGAGCGTGGCCTGGCGTGTGGTCTCAGGAGTAGCAGGCAGGAGGGGACCCAGAAACACCATGGCTGCCTCTGGGGCATTTCTCCAGCCCACAAAGGAGCAGAGAAAATACATCTGGGGTCTGGGAGGTAGCAGATCCCTGCCCTCCAGGCCTTCGTAGAGAACACAGGGACGGAATGAGGAGTGCCGGATCCCAATCCTCCCCACAAGTCTCCCCAGCTCTGTCCGTGGTACTGGGCTGGCTGTCCCTGCCAGCTTCCAATCCCCAAAGGCAGCTGTAAGCCACTGCAAGCACCCAAGGCCTAGGCAAGTAACTAAGGAAACTGTAGACAGCTGAAGGCCACGGGACACTGCAGGCCCAGGGTTGACTAGACAAGGAGACTGTCAGGAAACACAGGTGTCCCCTGGGGGTAGGGTCCATGCAGGCCCCATTGTGGGTCCTGATGGGGAGAGGATCCGGTTTCTGGAAACAGGCTGAAGCCCTTGGGAACACTCACTGGGTCAAAGTCAGGGGCCAGGAGGACTGTTAAGGAAGGAGACCCACGTCCCCGTGGCCAGTAAGAGTCCGGAAGACCAGGCCCCAGTGGGGGATGGGAGACTTGTGGGCAAACTCAGGCTAGAGGTTCAAGTCAGGTCCATAAAGCCAACTCAACGTGGAGAATGAACTGACCAAGACCATCACCACTTAGACACGGGTCATTCTGAGCACTTAGAAAAGACCTTGGCCTTGGCCTTTCCTTTGGCAGTGGAGTGGCAAGGGTGCTGGGTGGAGCAGAGAAGACATGTTCAGACTAAAGATGGGAGTTGAGCCCAGCTGGCCTTCTGTGACCCAGACGCAAAGAACTGGCACACCAAAGTGTTCCCGCCACCTTTCCAGGTTGACTTCGGAGGCCCGCTGCCCAATACACTGATGGAGGAGACGGTGCCTTGGAGGCTGCAGTCGGGGGAGGGGCCTCTGCGAGGGCTCCAGGCTTGGGTCTAGCGGCCCTTAATGACCTCGGTCAGCGACCAGGGCAGGACCTGAGGCTCACCAGGGGCCTGGCTGCTATCTGAATCACACAGATCAAGCCCTGCCAGGTCCTGAAAGCCTATGTCTGGCGGAGGACCGGCACACAAATCCAGAAGCATTTCCCACAAAGCCCTGAGAGGATGCCGCAAAGCTGTTGCAGGCCTGGGAGGTGCCGAGAGGGACCGAGGGCTGGTGTGAAGGCAGGAGGACCCGTCTCACGGTGGGACCGCTGGACGGTGACAACAAGGTGGGGTCTGAGTCTCCCCCTCGGCGCACCCCACACCACAGCCCATCGGCCAGGAGCCAGGGGCCGCGGGAAGGAGGGAACACATGGGGTGGCGGCCGCCCTCGAGGGGCCCGTGCCCGTGCCCCACGCTCCGGTCCCGCTGCCGGCGCGGGGCCACTCAGGTATGAGCCTCCCTCTGACCGCGGGGGTCACCCCACCCAGTGCTGGGGGCAGCACTCGCGGACCCCAGCAGCCCGAGGAGCCCAGACTGCCCTGTCCCTGGACCCAGTGCACCCCTCCCGCGCCCGTGGCTCCAAAGCAAGACGGGAAATTTGGCCCCGAGGTCTTCCAGGAAGAGCAGAGCTGAAGCCCGTTGAGGGGACGGGAGTCAGGGAAGGTCCCCTGGACCGGGCGGGGCGGGAGGAGGCACGAACGTGGCCCGGGAGGCACGTGCCCAGGCCGTTCGCCATCCTATGCGCCCAGGGCGCCGAGCGCGTTCCGTAGGGCTGGTCGACGTGACTGGGTCACGTCCCGGGCCGCCATCGAGGGGTCCCGGCGATCACCTCGTCAAGCCGAAGGTGTCTGCTCCCCGCGCCTCGACCCGCCTTCAGGGTTTGTGCCAAAACGGCAGCGCGCGGGGATTCCCAGGATGGGGACAGTGAAGGGACCGACCCACGGTGTTCCCAGGCCAGTGAGGGGAAACCCTGACTGCGGCGGCTCTTTCCAATACTCCTTCCTCCGGGGCAAGCCAGAGACGCGACTCCCAAAGGAAAGCAAAAAGACCAAAGCCCCGTCGTCGTCGTCGTCGTCTGCGTCCCCGGCAGCCAGGGTGGGGGCGGCCCGCGGTGATCCCCACATCTCCCTGTCCCCTCCTGGGTTGCCAGCTTTGCTTCTCTGTTTCTTAATCAGGAGGCTCTGGTGCTCCTGGGCTGTCTGGCCATCTTCAGCTGTGAGCCTTTGCTTCTGATCACACTCTCCTGCCCACACCCGCCTCCCCCTGTGTATCTCTGTGAGGAAAATCCACAGCGTCTGTGGAAAGCAAGAGGTTTGTTTTGCTTTAGGATTGCTAAGGTGTGACTGCAGGTTAGGTATTAAAAGATAAAAGGCATGAGCCCACAGACGGGTCCACAGAAT
Organism: Lynx canadensis; assembly: GCF_007474595.2. Lineage (NCBI taxonomy): Eukaryota > Metazoa > Chordata > Mammalia > Carnivora > Felidae > Lynx > Lynx canadensis. Next base: position 120,412,391 of record NC_044321.2, on the reverse strand, counting down.
GGGTCAGACAGCTCCAAAACAGACCCTCCCGCACGTCAGAATCCGTCTGGACTAAGGAGGCATCACACATCAGCTGGGTGACAAATCATTTGATAAAAGAAACAGGGATGATGGGTTGGCCCTCAGGAAAACGGTGTACCTTAGATCCTCGCCTCCTATTATTCCCCAAGACAGATTTCCTTTGGATTTGAACAAGGTTTGGTAAACCATGGCCCAAGGGCCAAATCTGGCAGCCAAGTGTTTTTGTGAATAAAGTTTTATTGGCACAGGGCCACGCCCATTCATTTCTGTCCTGTCTGCATTCGGGACGGAGACTGTGTGGCCTGCCAAGGGGAAAATATTTACTATCTGACCCTTTGTGGAAAAAGCTTGTCCACCCTCGAATGAAAGGGTTAAAAATCTTAAAAGTACAACTACACGCACTCACACACACGTGCAGGGCAAACCCAGAAATGGATAGCTCTCAGGGTTTTGTCAGGGATTTTGTAAGCCCAGAAGCAGGGGAAGAAATCCCCCAAAAATGTGGCATAGAAAGTGTTCACCTGGTACAAGAAAAAATTCAAAGGCAAAGAGCAAAGAATTTTCAAAGTGACTTGGAACAAGTGTGCTACATTGTCGACATCCTTCACGTGGAAAGTTTATTCAAACCCACCGGGAAAATACCAGGTGAGGAAAAGACGCATCACTAGAAAAGAGAAATACAGTTAGTAAACCCGTGGAAAAATGCTCGCTCTCAGGAACCATGGAAGAAACAGGTTGTTTGATTATAATACCCAAGGCTGGCAAGGCTTCAGTGGGCCAGGCTTTCGGATGTACTGAAGAGCCCTTCTGGAGAACAATTTGGCAGAATGAGCTTCTGTCCGCAGAGCCTCAAGGATGACAGCAAAACGGATCCGACTGCCTGGATCTCCACAAATAGCCCAATAATTAAGCGAGTTATAATCTCTTGAGAGAATATTATTCAGCCATTAAACATTGTAATTACAGTCCTGAGGCCCTCCTGGATCCATCCTGGGTGCTTGATACGTCGCCGTCGAATGGGCAAATGAGCACAGTTCGAGCTCTCTCTTGATTTTTGCAAGAAGCACTTACGGCTTTCAAAATCTTTAAAAAAAAATTAAACCATATCTATTTTGAAGAAATTCACTTAGGAAGGGATTATATTAATAAAGAAACTGCTTATGTAAAGTAAAAAATAGATTACACAATTGTGCCCATGGTATAATTACAGTAATGTGAAAATAAATAGCCTATGCAAGGAAAGCGGCGTGGCAACGAGTCCTATAAGATGGAAACACTGGCTTGCATTTTGGCGGTAGGACCGAGGGGGGTTCCTACGTCTTCTACTTCTCTGGGTTTTATGAATCTTCTATAAACAGCATGCATGTTAAGAGCATTATTTTTAAATGGAGAGACACAAACGTTATTTTTTTTTTTTTGGAACCCAAGAGCCTCGCCCATCTGTGCGGAGCCGCCGGGGCCCCGCCGGCATGTTCCAGGTGAGCGAGCCTGAGCACACGGCAGGAGCCTCATCAGAATGGAGCGGGGCCGGCTCCGGATTTGCCCCAAGCTAGCGTGCCGGGGCCTCGTTTGTCGGGGCACCTGGGCCAGCCCTTGGCAATTGTGGACAAGGCCCCCAGACTCCCCAGACACCGCCCTGAGGTGTCCACACCCACCCGGCCCGCTCCCTTTCAGGGGGCCAACGGGGGACGGGCAGGGGAGTGAGCTCGGGGTCTGGGTGAGGACTGGGGTCTGCCCTGCAGTGGCCCTGAAGTGGTGCTGCGTGACAGAACCTTCTGGAATGAAGGAAGTGCTCTCTATGTGCACTGTCTGATACAGTAGCCACTGGCCACGTGCGGCCACTGAGCACCTGAAACGAGGCCGAATTTTTAATTTTACTTCATTTCAATGGAATTCCCACCTGCGGCTAGTGGTTACTGCACTGGACGGCGAGGCTCTAGGCGGTGCCTCGAGATCGTAGCTGCGGGCAAGAGCCTCGCATTTGAGTGAAAAGGTCCCGTCTTACTGAGGGGCCCATCCGCAGAACCCAAAGCAGGCTCAGGACCGCTTCAGATAAGGTGCTCCCCAGTAACACTGACCGGGCAGCCCTCTGGAAACCTCCTGTTCCGGTCCCCAGAGGTGGCGGTCAGGAGAAACCTCCAGCCCTTTCTTCCCACCTGGGCCTTGCTGCTTCACCCCCACAGCTCTGGCTTGGGTTCGGCCATGAGACCTCAGCCTCTCCCCCTTCCCAACCTTGGCAGTTCAGGACGCCCAGCCTTTACTGCCGGATCTGGGATCCTCTGTCCCTCCCTCCTGGTGACGTGTGGGCTCAGATCCCGCTCCCCAGGCTGTACCCCAGGCCACCTTCCAGCACCTCCCACCCAACAGAAGGTGCACAGGCAGGGGAGGGCTCTCCCGCCGGGCGCCACTTGGCCTGGCTTCTGCCTGCTCAGGCGGGGCAGAGAAGCGAGGAGTGGTGAGGAGCCGGAGCCTCGGCCGAAGAAGTGGCTTCCGGGAAATGACGGGGCGGGGGGGGGGGGGGGGGGTTGTGGAGGAGACATCTGCACATTCCAGGTCTCTGCCTGCCCTCCCCAGCAAAGAGACAGCCGGAGCCTGGCTCCGGAGCCCATCTCACAGATGGCACTGGCGAGGCCCCGGGGCAGCGCGCCATCGGTTAGAGGTGAGCATCTGCTTTTGGTGCCACAGCCCAGGTCCCCGTCTGTCAGCTGCCACTGACACGCACCGAGACTGCTCCTTCACAGAGGAAGTGCCCGCGAAAATCAGCTCATGTGTACCACTGGTGGCCTGCCTTCCAATCTTGGTTTTGCCACCTGCTGGCTGCGTGACCTTGGGCGTGTTGCCTAACCCCTCCGGGCCTCAGTCTCCTCATCTGCAAAATGGGGACAGTAGCAGCTCTTGCTTCACTGGTTGTGGTTTCGATGAAGCGAGGGGACGTGTGTGAAGCACTGAGAACGCTGTCTGGCGCAAGACGAGTGCCATCACTATTACTGTCATTACTGACATTACCGAATGTGCCTGTAACCTCTGCTGGAGACGGCAGCCCTCAGTTTAGAATTGGAAGGGAGTGCAATGCATGGCCCGCCTATGTGCTGACAACCTGATCTGTAAGGAGGAGGAGGAAGCCGGGCCTGGCTTTGCTGGCTTCAGGAGAACCAGCTGAAGCTCAGCTCTCGAAGCCCCCGGGGACCCAGGGCGCCCTCACCTTGGCCACCGGGAAGGCAAGGGGCCCCTCTCTATAAGCTACGCTGGGGGAGGCGGAGGGACCGAAGCTGACCCCAGCACCCTTGGCTGCCTTCCTGGGCTGGGAGAAGATGTGCTGGGGTGGAGAGCACTCACTGACTCGGGGCCTGGCCTCTCCCCACTCGCTCACAAATGATTCAACCTCCAAAGCTCCAGGCCTGGAGCAGGGAAGGTACTTGGCCAAGGTCACGAAGACCATCGGGCCCAGAGCTGGCACCAAAACGGAGCTCCTGCCTGGGCCAAGACACCTCCGACCAGCCTTCTGTGCCCCTCAGGGCCCTGCCGTAGCATTTCTGCTACCCGCTGTAGCTCTCTACCCAGAGTGCTCTCAGCCTCGGGGGCTTCCTTCCCCAAGGAATGGCTTTCCTTCTGGCTCTGCGCAAAGCCCCCTCCCACGCCACCCCGGTTCCATCTGCCTGCGTTACCCCTCCCCACCCGTCCCCCCCACACTTCTGTGCCAGAGCCGCCTGCCCCTTCGCTCAAACCACCTGGCAGCGCCGGGCAGGGACCAGGTTGATTTGATCGAGACTAGCTGTGTCCTTGGCCTTCCCTCTCCTCCAGGCCAACAGCAGGGACGATCGATGCCCCGGGACCGAAACCGCCCGGCCCCTTCCAATTGGCTCCCCGTCCAGGGGCCAGCTCCACCCTCAGACCCTCTGCCAGGCCAAGGCCTTGGCAGTCCCTCACCCCTCTACTCTGCGGGCCGGTTCTGGTAGGGGTTCCCGGCTCCCTCCTCAGCAGCCACCTGGCCTTGCTTTCCTCAACTGTGAAAGGGGGAGATGCAAACAGTGGTGCTGATGGAGAGACTCAGCTGGGCGGGGGGCGGGGGGGAGGGTGGGGGGAGTCCAGGAAGGTGCTTACAATGGTGCTGGGACACGTGGGAGGCACTCTGCCCCACCAGGCTGCTGGCAGCGTCCCCAGCCCTCCACCCAGCCAGTCCATGTAGGGCCAGGACCCCTCCCCGCTTGAGGCCTCAGTTATCCCGACTGAAAAATGGGAACAAAGATCCCAGCCTTGCCTTCCTCACTGGGTGATTCTGCAGATTCAGTGAGGTCAAGGTCGTGAACGTGCCGCACCGAAACCTGTACCCACTCTGAGCCGGGCCTGTGCTGGGCACTCAAGAGGTCCCTGCCTTAAAATGCTCACAGACCACTAAAGGGAGAGGGCAGTGGGGAGGGCACAGAGCTAGCGGGCAACGAGGGGGATGCCTTCCAGGCTGGCAGCCAGGGGAGGTTGGGATGGCCGGGGTCAAGGCTGGAGTCGACCCTTTGGCCGGCAGGGACCCACTTCAGGTCTGAGGGTCAGGAATGCCTAGGGGCCCCACTCAGCTGCCTGGACCCGGGTTGTCAAGCTCCTAGTTGAGGGATAGTGGCCCTGTCCTGTTTGGTGAGGGAGCGTCTCCACACCTTCCCCCAACCTCTCACCCACCCTCACTCCAAGGATCCCTACAGATCGGCCCTGGGCCATGCCCCCGTCCTGCCAAGCTTGCAGGGACGGCAGAAGGAAAGAGACCGGGTCCTAGAGAGAGAACCTGACTGTCCGAGGCGGAGACCCAGGGCTCCCTCCTCTGGGAAATGCCATACCAGCCTCCAAATTCCAGAATCCTAAACCTAGAGAACGCTGAGGCTGGGAGGAGAAGCCATCTGGCCAAGGTCACACAGGTGAGGAGGGGGTGGACAGCTTCGCGTGGAGGGATAGAAAAGGAGTTACCCAAGTGTGGCCAGGGAGGCTCGTTGTTGCACTGCCCGGACCCCGCCGCAGGGTCTGCAGGGCAGCCGTGTGGGCATGCGGGGGGCAGTGTGGGAACGTGTGAGGGTTTCTCAGCGTGTTGGGGGAAGATGACACAGTGTGAGGGCATGGAGCGGGGGGAGGGGGTGTCAAGAGACTCGGGGAAGGTGCGTTCGGCGCAGCCTGGCTCTGGCCCAGGCCCGGGCGCCCAGACTGTGCCCGCCCAGGACCCCGCCCGCAGCCCCCGGCGGCCTTTTCTTCCCCCCCCCCCCCCCCCCCGGGCGCAGATGCGCGTGCGCGCGGGATGCGGGGCGCGGGGTGCGGGGCGCTGCCCGCCGGCCCAGGGTCCCCGGGGTGACGCGAGGCGCGGCAAGGACACGCAGGCCGGACGCGGGGCGCAGGTGCCGTGGGCGGGGACCCGCGTCCCCCCACCTGCGGGCCGCGCCACCTGCCGGGCTGCCCGCCCCGCCCGCCCCTGCCTGCGCGCCCCGGGCACCACTTACCAGGTCCTGGGCACGGCCGACGCCGCGGCCTCGGCTCCAGCGGCTGCTGTCGCTGCAGGCGGACGCCCGGCGGGCAACGATCCGCTCCAAGGACGGAAAGGCCCGGGCACAGGGCGGCCTGGCCGGAGGCGCCGGGCGCGACCCTCCGCGGCAGGCGAGGGCTGCGGCCGAGTGCTCCCCACGCTCCGCACCGGCGGCGGCGGGCGACGCGGCGCGCTCGGCTCCAGCCGCAGCTCTGAGCGCGGAGGGAGGGAGGGAGGGAGGGAGGGAGGCAGAGAGCGCGGGGGGGGGGGGGGGAGGAGGAGAAGGGAGGAGGGAGCGGGCGCGGGGGGCGGCGCGCCGCGCGGGGGCCGCGGGGCTCCAGAGCCACACTCCCGGCGTGCGCCCTTCTGTCCCCTAGGATGCGCCGGGGTGCCTGCCCTTCCCGGCCAGCCAGTGCCCCCTGAGGGCGCTGGAAGGAGGGTGGGGGGCGGGCTGGCCTGGAAACCTGGGGGCCTTGGCACCTGGGAGCATAGAGGAAGAGCGATGAGCAGCGACTGGGGCACCCGCTGCCGCTTCCTCTCAAGACTCCTGCCCTCTGGGTCCTGTCCCTAACAGTCAAGTGGAGTGGGGAGCTGGGTGGCTGGTTCGTAGCCCCGGGGGTTCTTGGGCCCCTGTGGTGTCCCAGGGGTTTGTGATAACTCTTGAAACTGCCTGCTGTTGGGAGTCTGACAACTGAAAGCAGTTTTGAGAAGGAAGCTGGAGCTTACGACGGATTCTCAAAGTTGGTGACCCCAAAAGGTTATCACATAAACACAGTCACACAGGACACAGAGATACTGCACGCCCTGGGTGGACACCCGGGGACAGATGCACAGGGACACAAACATCCCAGACATGAGTGGAGACAGACACACAACCCCGGTGCCGAGAAGACCCATATCCACAAACACACTCGGCCACACCCGTGGACAGAGAGCCGAGTGCGTGCCCACAGACCCTCAGCAGCCAGGCAGGAGCTGGCCGACCCATGCCACTTGTCTTCGGAGTCCCAAGCTTCCCAGTTCCAGGGACAGTGGGTGTCTCCAAACTCAGATGAGGCCTTTGCCACCATCTGTGACCACGAAGTAGAAGTGCAAGGGGGCTGACTCTGTAGGAGAGAGAAGTGACAGGCCCACAGTGACATCACCGTCCCAGAGCAGGCAGGGCTCAGAGCCCAAGAGTGTGTCAGGTAGAAGACATGTGGACACAGCCACAAATTCTTTCTTGCCTTGGACAAACAGGGCCCCGGGGTGTCCTCTATGCAAGGCCCGGACTGGGCGCTGGGGACGCAGCAGGGACCGCAAAACAGGGGGCTGGCGGGCAGAGTGAAGGTGAGGTCACGGGTTGGGGTAAGGGCCCCTCGGGGAATATTGATAGGGGGACACGAAAGATGGTGCTGGGGGCTCAGGGAAGGCTTCTGTGAGGAGGTGCCACGGTGACAGACACCTAAAGGACAAAAGGGTCGGCCAGGGGACTGTCACACCTCCCCAAAGTCTGACCTGCCCGCAGGAAGCAGCTGCTCCCATGAAGAGCCCTTGAGACCCGGCCCCTCTCAGTGTAGACGAAGGTCACGGGCACACTCACGCCCGCTCTCTCACACACGCTGACGCGGGCTCACACCTGCTCACTCACACACGCTGACGCGGGCTCACACCCACTCCCTCACACACGTTGACGCGGGTTTACACGCTCACTCACACACGCTGACACGGGTTCAACATGCTGTCTTACACACGCTGATGTGGACTCACACCCGCTCTCTCACACACGCTTACTTGCTCGCTCACACACATTCCTACCTGATACTTATGCACTTTTCCTGGGTGTCTGCTCTTGGAAAGCTAGCTGGCTGTCCCACGGAGGGCGGCGGGGGGGGGGGTTGCACTAGCACACAGGGTCAGCTGTCGTCAACTCTGGCTCCCTTGGCCCCACAGCAGCCCCGGCACCCGGCCTGCCTGACACGCTGTGCCGAGAATATGGAAGCTAAAAGCCAAAGCAAGTCCCTGATTTCCTGAGCGTCCATCGCGAGCTCAGCGCTGTCCTTGGAGCCCACACTCAAAGGGGCGCCACGCCCTACCTGGAGCCAACTGGGAAGCTGGGCGGGCGTTCGCCCTGGCCAGGGGATAGGGTGCCAGCCCACCCCCCGTGGCATCCGCACTAGGAAGTGGAGCCCTGAGCGGTTGGAGCGCCTCCCGAAAGCCTGTGGCCTCCTCTACCCCACGTATTCAAGCTGGGTTCCCTTCTTGCCCCCCCAGGGTGTGGTGGGCTCCCTGGAGTGTGGCCCGGCGGCAAGTCCTTCTGTCCCAGGCCCCAGGCTCTAGAGCCAGGGGAGATGGGGCAGGCTTGCTGGGCCCAGCCTTCCTCGGTGGCCCTTACGGGAGCCTCCTTCAGTTATCGGTCAGCCTCTTCGCAGACGGGTGTCGGCAGCTATGGGACGACAGTGGGGAAGAAATGGGTGCTGAGGGGGAGGGGAGAGCCTTCCATGTGCAGGCTTGGGAGCGGCTGAAGAGAAGAGCTGAGACTCCCTTGGGACTGTGTCACTGCCTTCCTCCAGAGACCAGGGGACATATTGATTGCCCCTGAGGCCATGTCCATTTTACTGATGGCTGCTGTCCACGTGGGGGCATCAGCACCACCCGGCGAAGTCCATCCTGCTCCCAGAGCTCAGAGCTGGCTGCCTTGTTTGGACAGCTACACGGGCCCCCCCCTCCCTGTGCTATGCCCAGGCCACCTGTTTGCTGGGGTTGCCCTTGAACACTGAGGGGGAAGAAACAGGTTGAGGGGAGAAAATCAATAGCAGGGAACACCCAGCACCACCCCTTTGCCTCTTTCCCAGGGGTACATGCCTTTGTGATGAGGCCCACTGTGGTCACAGTCAGCTGGCCAAGGATCAAGGTATGTGGCCTGCAGGAGAGCTGAAGGCACTGAGCCACAGCCCCACGGGGTGTCATGAAAATCCCGTCTCTAGCAAATGGCAATCCCCAAACAGCTAATGAGCCAGGAGAGGGGGTGGCCCCTTTCTGTGGTTCAAAATAGTTGGTCCCTCGCCTGTGGCCCTGAGGCCAAGAGAGAAGTCTCAGATCTGGGAGTGAGGGAGCCTGGGTACCAGGGAAGCTGTCCCAGGGTCACTGATGGCCCTTTGCTTGCTCATTGGCCAGCCCCTCTTGGCTTCTGTGTCTATAAAGAGGTGGGCGGGGAGAGCTTTCAAGAAACTTCTTCTTTACATCAAGCCCTGTGTTCTGTACTGAGAGCGCTTGGGCGACAGCCCCAGGGAGGCCCACAGCCGGGGTTCGGCATGTACGTAGCAGGGGGGCGTGTTTGGCTTAGTGGCACAGCCCTCCCTGCTTCCTTGCACCCTCCCCTGTTCGTTTCAGCCCCACACCTCGTCCCCACTGTGCTCTTGGCCTGTCCTGCCCCATCAGGAGCCTTGGGCCTTGGTCAGTTTCCCTCACTCTTGTATTGTCAATGGATCCCTGTCAGCTGTCTCCTCCTGGGATCATCTCAACGGCACTCTTGGCCCAAGAAACAAAGCCAAGAACCAGAGGCCCAGCCTCAGGCCCATCTCTCTCCAGCCTTCACACACGCACTGTGTGAGAGGAACCCACTCTCCCTCTTCCTACTGGCCACCCCCCCCTTGTCACCTGCCTCCACCTCACCGCTCCCCCCGCCCCCCGCCACCGCCATCTCCTCCACTGCCCGGATGCTTTCTCTCCCAGGTCCTAAGCCACCTGCCACCACGATCCTCCCCCTGGACCCAGCAGCTGCCACCCCTCCCCTGCCTGGTTTCTCTACTGCCACTTTTGCTGTGGCTGTCACAGCCGTCTCTGGGGACAGCAATTCCTCAGCCCAGCGTTGAAGTGGGGGAACTTCTGGCTGGGTCCCAGGGCCCTCTCTTTTCGGAGTGTTCACTTTCTCCCTGGCTGACGTCACAGACTCTTCCTCCCCTACTCCTCCAAGGCCTTGGGGCCACCATCACGCTGGGACCTCCGGGTCAGTGTTCACCTACAGCCCCGGAACCAGAGTGGGACCTGATTTGGAAACAGGGACTTTGCGCATGTGCTTAAGGATCTTGACACGGAGAGATGATTCTGGAGTATCTGGGAGGGCCCTAAGTGCAGTGGCAAGTGTCCTTATAAGAGGGAGGCAGAAGGACATTTGACACACGCAGACACAGGGCAGGAAGCCATGTGAAGACAGAGGCAGAGACTGGAGTGGCAGTCACAAACCAAGGAATGACTGGAGCCGCCAGAAGCTGGGAGAGGCAGGAAGGATCCACCCCTAGAGTTTTTGGAGGGAGCACGGCCCTGCTGACACCTTGATTTTGGACTTGTGGCCTCCAGAGCTGGGAGGGAGTCAATCTCCATTCGAAGCCACCTGCTCGTGGTCCTTGGTTACAGCATCCCTGGGAAATTCATACCAGTCCCTGACCTGGCCCCCGAGAAAGTCCTGGGCCCCCCAGCACCCTGCCTGCAGCACACCTCCCTTTGGGCGTCTCAGGGGCTCAGCCTCAATAGACATGCTCAGGAACAACTCAGGCCTGGCTGCGGCTGGGCGGCCTTTTGAGCACAAGCCCTCCCGCCGGCCTGCTCCAGCCTCGGGGGCTAGCTCAGACCCCGGGCACCCCGCCTCTGCCCTGGCAGCCTGTGTGCAGCAGGCCCTGGGCCCCGCGGTGCCGCGGCGGCCCCGGGCTCTCGGGGGCTGTGGTGGCTCCGGGCCACCCTGGTGAGGGCGCCCGGCCCCACGTGTCCGGAGTGGAGTTGGCTTTGCCTCTGCCTGCAGCCTCTGCCCTCCCAAGACTGGAGCTGGAGCCCATGGGGATGGGGCCTGGAGACCGCAGGGGGGACCGGAAGCGAATGAACACCACCCCCCAAGTTCTCAAATCAGCCCCTCCACCGCCCCCTCAGGCCCTTCAAGGAGGGGTTGTCCTTCCGAGGTGCCCTGCCCCCATCCCCGGCCATGATCTACAGACGGACGCCTGGCTGGCTGCCCCTTCCACAAGCCCTAACTTGTCTAAAACCAAGCAGTGGATTCGGCTTAGGCTCCAGCTGGGCCGCACCACATCCAGAAGGCACCTGACCTGCGGTGAGCACTTGGAAATGTCCTGCAGCCCAGCCCCCTGTCCCTGGGTCCACTGCTTGGCAGCCGCTGCTTTCACAAGACGGCCCTCCCTGAACGAGTTGCTCCCGGGACTTTTGTCGCCCCGGGTGTGCATGTGCGAGTGTGCGTGTGTGTGCGAGTACGCACACGTGCCTGCCTCAGCTCACTCTCAGCCTTAGGCTTTCCCCCTGAGCTGCGCCCACACCCCCACGGCGCCTGGGGTGCTCTCCCCCGCAGGTTATGTTCCTTGTGGCCCCTTCCTCTTCCTCCAGGGGCCTCAGATGTGGGGGTCCCACACTCCCATCCTGCCCACTCCCTTCCTGTCGCCCCACGTTCAATCTGTCCCCAAGTCCAGGGCTGGAACCCGGCCGCTCCTTCCGTCTTTCCTGCCACCTTTCTGGCATTGCTGGGGCTTTCTAACGGGGCGCCCCCGAGCCCATGCAGGTACTCACAGTTCAGGGTGCCCCCCCCCCAGCCCTCTGCGGTTTTGCCACCCGGGGCTCCCTGTGACCTCAGCCAGGTGCGGAGCTCCATGAGGAGGGCACTCTGCCTGGCATAACGTGTACATGGAACAGTACACGGGGGCTGGCAGCTGGTGCCTGGCACGGATCGCCTTGGGGTTGCCGTGGGTTTGATTTTTAAGCCCGATCACTCTCACCTTTTGTATGACCATGGTCATCCTCCTCCTCCAATAGTTTGCAACACACTGGACGGCACAGTGAGACTAAGTGATTCATCTCTGACCAACTGCTCTGGGTAGGGAACCCCATTTTCCAACCACAACTCACGAGCTCTTGTGGGGTGTGGCCCTGTTTGCCTCCCTGGGCTCCTGCCACGGGCCCAAGTGGTCCCCTGGGTGCCTCGACGCCTCTGGTGCGGGCAGAGTGTGGGTCCCGCCTGCAGGGCGCTGTCCCCTGCTCTGCCAGGTGACCCGCCATTCCCACCGGACTCCATGTTTCTGTCTCCTCCGGGCCCCAGTGCCGGCTGTCCCTCTTCTGGCCAGTGAGGGGACTTGACTGAGGCAGTGACTGGTGGACCCTGGCCAGTGCCCCTGCCCTGAGCCTGCCCAGCTCAGCAGAAATTGCCGTGGAGCATCACGGCTGTGATGCCGATGGTCTTCTGGGCTTGCCGTCTGAGGGCACATCGCTCCGGGGACCGTCTGTCTCATGCTGCCCTTTCTGGGGCAGTCCTGTATCCCCAGCTAGTAGGCTTCTCGGGCCATGTTCTGGGTCCTTTCTTGGCAGCCACTGACAGAATATGGCAACCTGGGCTTGGCTCTGCTGGCACACAGTGTGTCTGCCCTGAGGCCAGGCCAGGCCAGCACAGGCGGCCTCGCACAACTTGCGGCCCTAGGAGGCCCGGCCTGCGTGGCAGTGCGCCCCCTGGTGCTGACTTGGATGCCGCACACAGCTTTGACAGCAGCCAGGATCTAACCTCATTCTGAGCCGGCAAATCCCATTAGGACAGGCATGCGGGGCCCCTAGGACTTCCAGGCTCCCCTCTCAGGGTGACAGTCTCATCTGGGGCTCTTCGGCTGGCTGGTGCTTGGCAAATGCTCCACTCTGGGTGGGCAGATGCTCCCTCAGCCAGGCCTGCTTTAGGAGCCCAGGAGAAGGACAGCTGGGGCAATGGAAGTGCCTAGAAAGAAGTGGAAGGGGCCTTCTTGTCCAGTCTCAGACCTGGAGGTACTGGGGACTCTTGCCTGAGTGCAGGGAAAGCAAGAAAGAGGAAGCCCGAGGCTTAGAGTGGACACGAACAGGCAGAGCCTGGCCGCCAGCCGCAGCCGCACATCGTGCCCCTCCACCCCCCCGCCCCCCCCCCCCCCGTCTGCTCAGTCCCCAATGCCACCCGAGAGCGGCGGCGCACACAGCCATAGTGCACAGTGTTTCTTTAATTGAAAGACAACAACCGACCTCAGAAGCAGCTCCTCCTCAAGCTGGGTGTGATTGCTCGAAACCCCCACCATACCAGGGGCCAGAAGGTGAAGGGAGGGGGGAACTAGCCATCGTGCGGGGCGGGAAAGGCCAAGGAAAATTGGCTGCCGACTCCAGCGGGATGCTGGGCCTTTTCTTGGGCCAGTGCTCCCCTTCGGACTGTGGACTGCGCGCAGGGTGCATCACCTCCACATGCTGGCCTCCTCCAGGACTGCCCAGACTCGGGGTGGGGGGGCAGAGTCTGGGCAGGGCAGGCTTGGGGGCAGCTGCCCTCTGCCCCCTGGCTTGCCTAGGTTGGGGCTGGGCAGAAGCCCAGCGAGACAGACACCAGACCCAGCTCAGTGATGTGAGCGAGGAGAGGGAGGATGAGAGAGACGGATGGAGACAGAGAGAGGGACAGAGAGAGACAGAGAAACAGACAGGAAGACACTGGTCTAGAGGCCAGTAGAGCAAGGAGGCTGGGGTAGATGGGCCGTGAACTTGCAGAAGGGCGGAGGGGGGAGCATGGAAGGCCAGGGGTAGCAGGCCAGGCTAAGGAGGGTTGGAAGCTGGAAGTACATGAGAAGAAGGAATGCGTGCCAGGCAGGTGGGGTGGGCTGTTTCCTCTCTCTTAGCCCCTTCCCACCCCCTAGACCCAGGGACCGTCTTCCTTGGACCGGAGCCTTGGGTGACTTGATCTCAGGGTGAATGGGAAGAAAGCTTTATGAGGGTGCTCTGAGTGGCTATGAAGTGGGGGGCAGGGGCAGCTCTGAAGCCAAGGCACACGTGACGGCGGCTGGGTCTTGTGCCCCATCTGCACGCCTGGGAGTCGGGATGAGGGCGGCAGGAGGCAGCGCGTTGGGGTCCAGGATCAAGGGCGGGGGCTGGGTTGGGTGCAGCTGGGCACTGGCTTCCCTCCCTCGCTCTGCCCTCCCCTTCGGGATGTCTGCTGCGCTCCCCAGAGACCCCACCCAGGCCACCGCAGCGGCGGCCGCTGCTGCCTCTACTTTTTGTAGTTGCCAAACTGGATGGCCAGGCGGTCGGTGACGCAGCGGAAAGTGGCCGGCTGCACCTCCCAGTAGGGCACAGGGTTATTGAAGAGGCTGATGCCGTTGTAGTACGCCCGCTTCACCCCGAAGCCCACGGGGCAGAAGTCGTTGACGCCCACCTTGGTGATGTTGTTGGTGTGCAGATAGACCACCTGAGGGCAGAGGGAGGTGGCTCAGGCCCAGTGCCGGTGGCCCAGTCACCCCTGACTGCCCTCCGAACCTGTACCGGCCTGGGTGGGCCAAGTAGAGGGCAGACGACAGAGGGCTTGGGCCCTCCCTCCGGGCTGGGTCCCGCCTGGCCACCTCATGGGTGTGATTTAATCACAGCGCCTGCCCTTTGAGGTCCAGGATATGATTCTTCCATTGTTGGGAGGAGCAAAGCGAGGTTTGGGCATGGTGGTCACGAGGCTGTTGGATGGGATTAAGGCACTGGTATGTGACCAGGGGCCAGGACGAAGGGCCCCGGTGTGGTGTGTGGTGGGTGGGAAGGGAGGGGCACGCGGGGGTCAAGGGATGGGACGTGGGTATCGATGCAGGAAAGGTGGCACCTTGGGCTCACAGAGGGTCCCTGGCCCTCCCTCTGGGCTCCCAGGGCTCCGGGCCTGCCCCCGGGGCAGCAGCCTCTCACTCCAGAGACCCATAGATATGACAGGAGAAGGAGCCTGCACGTGGCCCCCTCTTCCGTCCAGTGCGCAGGGGTACTTGCTCTTTAGCAGCTCTCAACTTCCCGAAGCCCCTCTCTAGGGGAGGGACAGAGGAAGCAGGAGAGAGAGAGGGTAAGGAACCCCACGATGGGCGGGGGGGGGGGGGGGGGGGGGGAGGTGCTCAGGCTGGAGCAGCGCCCTCTAGAGGCAGAGAGGACACCGGCCGCTAGAGGGCGCGCTGAGCCGGGCCTGGGCCTCGCCCCGGCAGCTTCCGGGCTGCTCCGCCCTCCCCCGCCCTCCCCGGATGCAGAGCTTGTCCCGACTTGGCTCTGACCCGACAGCCTGTAGAAATGGCAGGTCTCCTGGCTAGTGTGATTGGGGCCGAGGAAGAGACTGGAAGCCAAGCCAGGACCGGAGTGGTGGTGGTGGTGGTGGTGGTGGGGGGGGGGATCCTGAGAACCCCAGGCAAGACCCTGCACCCCCTCATCAGCCTACTTCCTGCCCCGAGCTGGACCCGTCCGTCTCACCACAAATCCGTGCACCTCCAGTGCGCACACTGTTCCCTGACCTCCCCGGCTCTGCCGTGCCTTTCTGGTGTCCCGCCCACCTAGGAGACGTTCAGCTGCAATGTCTAGCAGGCCGGCTCCTGCTCATCCCTCACGCCCTCTCTCCACCCTTGACCCGCCTTCCTTGCCAGCCCCGGGGGAGTCCCCGCTTGCCATCCCTACTTCCTCAGCACAGCTCGCTGGCACTTGAGGGAGGGATCCTTGTGATGGCTTCTTTCCAGATGCGGAGGCAGAGGCAGAGAGAGCAGGAGTAGCTGCCCAGACCACACAGCTGGCCGACCGCACGGCAAGGTCCCGCGCCACTCTGTGTTACAGCCCCTGGCATGGGGGCTCCCCCCAGCTCTCACCTGGAGGAGCTTGAGGTCCGGAAGGCCAGAAGGCACCCTGGACAGCTTGTTATTGTCCAAGTGCAGCTCCCGCAGGGTGGGCAGAAAACTTAGGCTCCCGTTCTCGATCATGCGGATCTGGTTGTGGCCCAGGCCCAACCTGCGAAGGGCACATGACGTGTACCGAGACGCTGGGGGAGAAAAGAGCAGTGGGGCAGGGCGCCCCACGTGGACCCGCAGCCCACCTGTACAGCTTGGAGTAGCGGAGCAGGTCCTCCAGCTCGATGGCCTGGATTTTGTTGTGGTCCAGATGGAGTTCGTTCAGGGTCTCGGGGAGGTCTGCCAGGAAAAGAGGGTGCTCTGAGTTGAATGCGGGAGGGGAGGCCATGTGTGCGGGCTGGGTCTGTATGTGGGGGGCGGGGCGCAGATGGGAACAGAGGGCTACCAAAGCCCTCCCTGAGTTGACTGGTGGCTCCAGATGTCCCCGGATTCCCCCATCTGTGCCCATCTGTGCCATGGAGGCTGGACAGCATGGGGGAAAAGGTCTGTCTTCCTACCTTTGGGGATGCCCGTGAGCTTGGCCTCAGAGATGCGCAGGTAGTTGAGCTTCAGGCCATCGAAGGCTCCAGGCTCAAAGCCACTGTTCTCCAGCGGGTTCCCGCCCATCTCTAGGAGAGACGCCCCCCACTCAGCCCTGACGCCAGAGCCGGGTGGCTGCGCGCACAGCCCCAGGTCCTGACTTGGGCTGGCCTGATGGGTCCTGCTCCCCCATCTACCCCTGAAAGCAGCTCCAGTGATTTACTGGGCTAGTTGCAAACTCCTGGCTGTTCAAGACCATCAGCTCCCAAGGGCGTTGGCCCAGGCATTGGCCTCAGGGGGTAAGGGGAGCAGGAGGAAAAGGAGGGGAGCCAGAGATCAAGGTGGGGCTCCACCGCAGCCCACTCAGCTCCTCTGGCCTGGCCTCTGGTGGCCCCTGGCTGGCTGGCTGGCTGCACTAGCCCTTTCCCTTCCCTCCCTCTACGGTCCCCGGGTCTCTCTTCATCTCGCCTTGGCAGCTCTGGGGCATGTCCCCAGACAAGCCTCCAGAATGTCCTGTGAGGCCCACCAGGCTTGTCCATGGCACCCAGCCCCTCCGGCTGCAAGCGGCCCCTCTCCCTGAGCCTTTCCTGCTGGCCACAGGGTGACAACTGACACAGGCCGTGCCACACTCACCGATGCAGTTCATGTTGCGCAGTCCGCTAAACACGCCCTTTGGCACCTTGCGGATGCGGTTGTCATGGATGCGGAGCTCCACCAGGGAGCTGGGCAGGTTGGGAGGGATCTCCACCAGGTGGTTCTTGGAGATATAGAGCTTCTGCAGCTTCCGCAGGGGGCTGAAGGCCTTCTCGTGGATCTTGGAGATCTTGTTGTTCACCAGGACAAGAGCCTGGGGCAGGGGGGCGTGGGAAGTAAAGGCACAAGCTCCCCGCCCTGCCCTCACCTCTTCCTCCCTCCCTTGCCGCCCGAGCTGGTGATCGGTGGGGCTGTCAGTGAGGCCTCGGGGCGGAGCGATTGTGCCCCGTGCTTACGGCTGCAGACATCCGCACATGTGACCCGTGACCTGGGGCGCTCCCACCAAGCCCGCCTCCAGACTTCTCGCAGGACTCTGTGGGTCCCCAGTCCCCTCTCGCACCCGACACATACGTGTGCCCACCCACAAGCACCCAACTCCTCAGCTGCACACTGCCCACCTCCTCGCAGCGCCTCAGAAGGGCCAGGGTGGGCTTACGTAAAGGTGCTGGAGGCCCTTGAAGTCATCCTTGCGGAGCTCGGAGATGTCATTGTTCTGCAGGTCCAGAAGCGTTGTGTCGGGGGAGATCTCCTTGGGCACAGACTTCAGACCTGGGGGCCGGGGCCGTGGTCATCAGCGTGAGCCCCAGCCCCAGCCCCAGCCCCAGAGCAGCTCAGAGCGCGGGGACACGGGCGCCCACGGACACCCAACACAAGGCCTCCACCGTAGACCAGGGCCCTCCTCACTCCCTGCTCTTTTGCAAAAGAACAGCTGGACAGCGTTCCGCGCTGAAACCAGGAGTCCCCGGACCCTGTGTGGGGTCACCCCATCCCCGACCCCACCCTTTCACGCCCATCCCACGGGACACACACGTGTCTCCTTGGTAGGGCGCTCAGGCCGGGCCTGCGCCTTCGTGCACCCGTTCCCACCCTGGGCCCGGGACTGACCCAGGTCGGAGCACTGAACGACCCGCAGGTGGCAGTGGCAGCCAAAAGGACACATGGCGCTGAAGGTGGGCGTGAGGGAGTCCAGGTCCGGGACACCTGAAGTCGTCTCGGCACCTGAAGCCTCCTCATCATTCAGCATGGGCAGCCCGTCGTCCAGGGTGAAGTCCCAGAAGCCCTTCTGCTCAAACGGCAGGGCCTGGCTCAGGGCCAGCAGGGATGCGAGGAGCCACAGGGGCCACATGGTGGGCATGCCTGGGAGGCCGGGGTGAGGAGGGGCTGTCAGGAGGGCCCAGCCACCACTGGTCCCTGCCCTCGGGGCCCCCTCCTGGCAAACCTCCAAATACCAGGGGCTGAGCTTTTGCATGTGATGGCACCGCGTTCGCCATCCCTCACTGCGGACGGCCAGACCCCAGGGTGGGAGTGGCAGGGAAGGAGGCGGCAGAGGGAGGGGGTGCGGGCAGGCAGGAGACACCTCCCTCTGCTCCCCTCTGATCGCAGGCAGGCCTGGGGGGTTCGTGGGCAGTGCATCGCCTTGCCAGTTAGCGAGTCTGCAGCACTAACCCCCTCCTCTGCTGTCTTCCACGCACCACTGAGTCAGCTGGCAGCCTGCCGGGGGGGAGGGGTGGTGGTGGGGGGTTCCGGGAGGCTAGTGGAGGGAGTAGAGGAGGCAGAGAGGGAAGGGCAACCATTTGCCCCCTACAGGCTTTGAAGACTTTGGATTTGAATGTACTACTGTGGCCACGGCCAATCCCACATGCTCAGGGCAATGTGGGCGCAGTCGGGATGGAGTTAGACCACCATGAGTCACTTCCTTTCCTGCCTCAGCTCCCCCTTGCAGCACGTCCACATTTTTCAAAGAAAGTCAAGAGGCCAAGAGGCCAGGCTGGGCACGCTGGGCTGACACCTGGGCTAGCCCCGGAGGCCGTGTGGAGAAAGAGAGGAGCGTCCTCCCTGGCAGGGGCGAAACCGCTGAGGTGGAGGGGGTGCGGCCCCCCCCCCATTGCTCCCCGGGGCCCCAGCACCCTCTCCTGGCCCACAAGACTTCCCCTGGCTTGGCCTGCAGAGCCCCAGGGCTCCCACATCTGCTCCTGCCTTCCTTCTGCCTGTGGCCCAGCCCCCTGGAGAGGCCACCAGAGGGGAGCAGGCTGCCGCTGGGTGGCAGGCAGGATCAGGCTTGTCTGAAGGCTCCCCCAGGCCAGGCAGCGGGGTGGGCGTGAGGGGGAGGCTGCCCTCTGCCCGAACCTGCCCCCAGGTGCCCATATTTACCCCCCTCCTCCCCTCTCCCATCCAGAAGTTCCCGTACAGGAAAAGGCCGGGGCCCCTGCCTCTCCCGCCGTCCTCACCAATTCGGATTTCCCGGGAAAGTCCCAGCCGGGCTCATTTGCCCCATTCGTGAAACAGGCATGTGTGCCTGCCCTGCTTCCCTCCCAGGCTCGGGTGACTGAGGCTGCCCTGGGCGCATCTGTGGGCAGTGGGCCTGGCTGGCTTCCAGGGGCTTCCTGTAGCCCCCATTGGGCCCCACCCCCGGGAGTCCCTCCTCACTTCGGGCCCGCTTTGGATGGGGGAGGGGCTGTCAGGGGCTTCCGTGGGTCTGGGTGACCCCTAAGCCCAACTGCTGGCTGCAAATGTGGAAGGAGTCCTCGGGGAGCGGAGCCCGCATCCTCTAGGCCGGCACCTTGTGCGCAGTGTGGCCCTGGCCGCCGCTTCCCTGGGCCAGCCCGGGCCCCCGCAGGCTCCCCTGGGCTCCTCCCACCGGCAGGCCAGGGGCCACCTCCAGGTCTGGGCACAACTGCTCTGAGCCTCGGCTTTCTATCCATCCCAGCCTCGCCAACCCCTTCCGCACTCCTCAGGCCAGCCCCGAGGGGGTCATAGAGCGTGCCCTGGCTCCCGCCATCCCCGAGGACAGAGTGGGAGAGAAGCGTGCCGCCTTTCTGGCTGCCAGGGCTGCGGTGTGCTTGTCAGGCACAGGTCACAGACCCAGGACGTGGTTCAGTGGACTCAGCTGGGGAGTCAGCCCCGGAGCACCCGCAGCAGGTCCCAACAGCCCTCCTGAGGGCTGGCCCCCAGTGATGAGCTCGGAGAAGCTGCCTGCCTGTCCCAGGTCACACAGCAGAGTGAGGATCCCCCGTGTCGGGAGAGGACCCCGTCTCCCCGGCTCCTTTGGGCCTCAAGATCCCACGATCACGCCCCAGGTCCTGCCAGCCCCGGGCTGGCCGAGCAGGACCCAGGGGAGCCCCCAGAGGGTCATGGGGCCGAGTAGGGAGAAGGCCCTGTGCTTGCCTACCTGGACGGTGTGTCCCTCCTTCTTCCCCTGATTCTGCAACCTCCGGGACACAGCAGGGTAGGCCGAGGCCTCGAGTGCCTGCTGCCGCTGCTTGGGGCCCTTGTCTGGGAGCCAGTGGATGCCCAGGGCTGGGAGGAGGGGGAGTGGTAGGAGAGAACAGGAAGGGGAGAACGGAGGCAGAAGAGCAAGATGGAATGGGAGAGAGGGAGGAGACTGTTCCCCTCTTGCCCGGCACCCCTGCCAAAGCTGCTACCTCACGGGGGGATGAGTCAGGGCTGGAACGCCCAGTGGGAGCCTTGGAAGGCTTTGGGATCCACGGTCCACCTGGACAGGTGGGGGTGGCTGGGGTGGTCGGGCCGGGTCCAGGGGCGGCTGTGAGGCAAAGTGGGCAGAAACAGGCCTCTTCTGGCCTGCGGGGGCTGAGAAGGGCTGGGGGTCTCCCCAGGGAGCCTCTGTCCTCCCGCGGCTGCCCCCCGCCCCCAGGGTAGAGGACGGGCAGGCTCTGGGAAGGCCCACCGGGGTGGGACTGGCCACCCAGGCTCCAAGTGGGCTCGTAGGACCCGTCCTGGGGCAATGAGGACTCTAGAGGAGATGAATCAGCTCAAACCGGCCGTGCTTGACATGGCTGCATCTGGGGGCCACAGAGAGGCCGAGGGAGGGGCCCTGGGCTCCAGCGCAGGCTCACTCTTGGGGGGGAGGGACCGAGGCCGAGGGTTTGGAGGTCCCACAGCAGGGCCCCGCGATAGATAGAGGCGGAGGATGAGGTTTGGCCGGTTCTCCCCCGCCCCCACTCTTGGCCCGGCCCAGGCAGTGGACAGGCCGGCGGGGTGGGGGCTGGGCAGGCTTCCCAGCAGAGCCTCATTTCCACTCCCGGAGCTGGCACAAGACTCGGCGGGTAGAACTGCACGGGGAGCAGGGGGCCGGCCGGCCGGTGAACCCGAGGGGGTGTCCCCAAGGACTTCGGGGAGGGCCTTGAGCCCCATCGCGGTGTGCTTGGAGCTCGCCGGACCCCGCCCCTCAGGGCCAAGGAAAGAAGTGGTAATGGCGGTGAGGCCTCCGGCCCGGTGCCCACAGGTGTGAGCAAGGGAAAAGGCCGGGCTTCCCGGAGGCTGTGCCGCCAAACCAATAGGGCCTTCCTTGTCTAGCCCTCCGAAAGCCAGCACAGTCCTCGGAGCGCGACCGTTCCAGGTCAGCGCCAAACAAGACGCGTTGGCGGCCTCTGAGAACATGGGGGTGCCGTGCCAGGCATTCAGGCCAGGCCAAGGGCGGCGGGAGCAGGACTTAAGGTCTGGCATGCCCTGGGAGCTTGCTTGCAGATGCGTGGCCCGCAGCTGCCAAGTCGTAGACGCCGGGCACTGTCCCGAGGCCTCAGCCCGGGGTGTCTGGCCCCACCGAGCAACCCGACCTGAACTCCGGCGTGCGTGCCACCGTCTCCCTAGCCCTGCCCCATCCCTAGGACTACGTGGATGGGGACGGGTGGGAGGGAGACGGGCTGAGCAGAGGGTACCCTCCCCCCTCCCCCCCCCACCGCCCCTCTCCGTCCACCAAAGCCCTCAGGGCCCAGCTTCAAACAACAGGCCAGGGGCAGGGGCGCTGTCCACAACTGTATTGCACAGGTGGGCACGGTGCGCAGGCTGACACCCAGCTGCCCCTCGCTGCCCTCCCAGGCCCCAGCCTGCCACCCCCGACAGCATCTCATCTACACTTGGGTGCCAGCTATGGGTCTGCCGAAGCCTGCACGTGCACACGTACGCAGGGGTGACTGCGTGAGCGGCTGGTGGCTGGAGAGGGGAGGGGCGGGCCCTGAGCCCCACCCCATCTGTGTCCGCACCCCGGGCCACGCTGGGCCCTCCGCTATCGCCCCCGCATGCCCTCTAGGCTACAGCGCGAGCTGCTCCTTCCTGCCACGGCCCCGGCACTGCTGGTGTGACTGGACAGAGCTGGGTCCTGTGCTCTGTCAGCCTTCAGGTACGGATTTGACCTGGATGTGGGGGTTGGAGGCCCCAGGGAGCCAGCCGGGAGCCAACCTATTGGCTGTGTGCAGAGCGCTGGTACCGGGGAGGTGGTGGGGTGGCCGGTGCCGGCTAGGCCGGACCTCTCTCCCCACAGCGTCCAGGAGAGCCATCCACCCCTCTCCCGCCCTGCCAGGAAACCTCTGGAAAACAGGAGAGTCAAACTGTTGGCCAGGAGTCAGGCAGCAGATGACCCAAGCCAGCTGGGGATCCTGAGTTTCCTGGTCCTTTCACACCTGGGCTGTGTGTCCTTCCTCCTTCTCCCACTCACAAGGAATCCTGAGCCCCTGCTCACCACGTTCTAGAATCTTCGGGGAAGAGGGAGGATGTTATTACCTGCCAGAGGCGGGGCAGGGGACTCAAATGATTTCTTAACGGCCCTCCCAATGACCAAAAGAAGAAAGCGAGGCTTGAATAGGTAAACGGAGGCTCAGACTTTGCCCCACACTCTTGCCCAAGGCTACACGATAAGGAAATGGTAGAACTGGGACTCCACTCTCTGCCTACCTGCGCCTGTGTCTGGCCCCACCCTCTGTCATTGCAGACTTTGCCACAGGTCCCAAAGCCACAAGACCCTATATTCTTTGTGCTGTGGCGGGGGGGGGGGGGGCAGACCAGCCTCTGGGGCCCTGGGAAAGACTCCTTGGCAGCTCCCTCACCTAGGCTGGGAGGTGATGCCGTTGGAAAGCAGGGCCCTGCTCTGTGGGTCCTTTGCCCCCTTGCTTGCATCATGAATCCTCTGGCAACGTGATGCCTCTCTCTGACTGCCAATATCAGGAGCTCCCCACTGGCGGTGGGGCCATACGCCCCTCCTTGGCCCCAACACACCCACCAGGCCAATCGCAACCTTGCTGTTTGTGCTGGCTACGGGCCTGCAGGGATGTCACACGGAAAAGGCATCAAGCCCCCGGTCACCAGGCCAGGGAACTGCCCCGGAGCATTTTAGGTCCTAGCAGGCCCCAGACCCCACGGCGAGATGTTCTCAGCCCGGCTCCCAGAGCATGGCGCCCCGCCTGCCTTGCTCCCCACCTGAGCCAGGCCAAGACAAGGGGGTTTGGCCCCACTTTCTGGGTAGGAGAGTGGCCAGGCACCTGCGAGTGAGGCCCTTGCCTTCCTGGGCCCGGGGTTTCCTGCATCCCCTTCCCTGCATCAGGTTCCCTGCTCTCTGCCAGGGGCTCTGGCCCCTCAGAGCCCCTCACAGGGCTGCCCCAGTGCATGCCTGCTTGTAGCCAGGCGGCCTCTAAGGTCCTGGCGGACTGTAATCAAGGGTAGGCAGGGACTCAGACTGCAAGAAGGTGAACCTCACATTTGCCTCTGGTCTCCTAGGACAGGGCCGCCAGAACCAGCCTCTCTCTGCCCTCTGCCCCTCTCCTTGAAGTCGCACGTCTGTTCCTCAAATTCCCGATCCAGCGGCCACCTCGGCCTCTGACTGCTGTGTCCCCCTTGGCCATCTGACCCTCAAGGGGCAGGTGGTGGGGGGCAAACTGCAGGTCAGCCCCAGGTGTTTGCAGAGTTTGGCTCTCCCATGCCATGGACTGGGAGAGCTGGGTGCAAGGAAGCTGGGTAGAGAGCCCTGCCCCTTAAAACTTCAAGATGTGTTACCACAGGGAGGAGGCAGGTGAGTCATCCGAGTGATGCTGCAGGCTGGTAGGCCCCCGGGGAGAAGGCCCCCTCCGCAGCCACCCCACAACTGCCCCGACCCAGAGCAGATCGGGGGAGGGGGAGCCAAATGGGGTGGGTGTGAGGCTGCTTCCAGGAGCCTTGAGTCCCAGAGGGAGTGAAGGAGGCCCCGGGGGACCCTGGGGCTGTGGGCCCAGGTTGGGGGGATGGATCACAGCCACCCACCCCCTAGACGAAGTGGCTGAGGAGGCCCCACGCCCACAGGGGCCTTCCCGCAGGGGCCACTGGGAAATGGGCTCTGGAAGACGGAAGGGCCTGACCACGGGGCTGGCCAGCTAGCCTCAACGGGCCTCAGGCCCGGGGGGACAGGACTGAGCAGACGCCCACCCCATTCCTCCAGCCGAACCCCCTCCGCCTGCTCCCTACCGGCTCCCTCTAAGGTGGGATTTACAGAAGGCGTTCTGTGGGTGACCAAGGTGTGGGTCCCAGTGTCTCGGCAGAAGACGACAGGAGGGAGGGGAGGGGCACTGACTGCCCCAGGTGCCAGCTGACAGGAGGGGCCAGAGCTGCCAGGACCCCGCCTTCGGCGGGAGCCTTTGCTTACCCCCCTCCCCCCCTCCCCGGCTCATAGGAGGATGCCCTGGGAGAGCGACCATCATCCCCAGCCCCTCAATTTGAGCGAAGCCCTGGGCAGGTATGTCCCCTCCCACCAGTGGGGCCCACGGGTGTGGAAGGAGGCAGCTCTGGGCAGAGAACAAGCTCTGTCACTCTTGGGTGACAGATGGGAAGGGTGTGGTGGGTGGGGATGTGAAGACTTCTCTCACAATTAGGGGTGTTGGAAGGTGTGCAAGGAAGGTGAGGGAAGGGCCCTGAGGTCATGCAGGACAAAGGACCCAGTGGCTCAGCAGATGAGGCCCCGGAGCTGCAGCTGGGACTATCTGCGGGGTCATGGTGGACACGCCTGGGCCATTGCCTGTGCCTGTGTGCTCCAAGGAAATCCTGGGAGACCGCCCCTCTCTGGTGCCACGGCTGTGTCCCCAGGCAACTGAGGAGAAGTGACTGCTGGAACAGTCCCGACCGTGTGGTGTCTGCGGGGCTTCTCCCAGGAGGGGAAGAGGGACGCGGTCCAGGAAGGAGGGGGGCTGGGAGAGATGGGAGGGCCTTGTTGGAAGGCTCCGCCTCCTTCTGGGGACTTGGCACAGCCCGGGAAGGGACGCTCTGGGGCCTTTCAAAGGCCCCTTTTCCTCCTGTCCTTCCTCGTTTGCGCTCCTCCAGTGGGCCAGGGCCACTGGTAGGGCTGGGGAGAAATTTGTCACAGGGGCCGGCAGGCCAGGTTTCTGGGTTTCTGAAATAAGCCTGCACAGAACTGCCACCAGCCCGGCAGCGAAAAAGCTGGGCTTCAGGCTCCCCATCTACTAAACGGGGACTCCGGACCCTGCTTCAGGGCAGGGCACGAAAGCGGTGGGTGGTAAATGCCCACTGTGCCCTGGGTCCTTGGGGCTTAAAGGTGGGCCAGGGAGCGAACGGGTGGGCCGGGCCCACCGGGGCGGCGCTCCGCAGCGGCTCCTTGGCTCCCAGTCTGCTCTCGCTGTCCGGCGTGGTGCCGTCCTTTCAGCATCCCCTCTGCCCCCCCAGTCCTGCCCTCAAAGGCTAACCATGATGTCCCGTGGGCCGGACGTGGGTGGCCTGCACACTCTCTCAGGGCAGCTGCGTGTCGCCAGGAGGCGCTCACGTGCGTGTTCGCAGCTGCGCCTATGCACTCTCACTCCCCGCTGACCTTTGCCCCTGGATGCAGATCCCCAGGAACCTTCCTTCTTGGCATCCAGGGAGCCCCGAGCATCTCCCGCTTGTCTCAATGCCAATCGGTCCCTGCAGGGTGGAGACTTGGCAGGCCAGCGCGTGGGGGAGGACACAGATGCAGGAGCACGCCGAGGACAGGACTGGCCCGTATCTGCAGCCAGAGTGGCCCTTAGCGAACACTGTTCCGCCACAGTCTCTCTGACCTGAGCCAGGTCTACCCTGCCCGCCCCAACCCATGACCCTGGCCTGGAGTACTCTGGGCCTCCTGCTCCGCTCAGCAGAACCAACCAGTGCCCGGGCCCCAGCCGCACCCACGGAGCAGCGAGGGGGTGCTCCCATCCCCCAACCTTCCGTGGCACTCGGTGGCACATACAGAGAGCTCCATTCTCCTTTGCTCTTCTTTTAAGTCGCTTGGCAGGCCCCTCATCATGCCCGCCATCTTGGGAGCTTGCAGGACAGGGGCCAGTGGCCCTGTCACCTCTGACTCCCATCCCCAGGAGGTGCAGTTGGCCACAGGCTGTCACTATCAATGCCCCAGTGACTTTGAGGCTTCTTTGGGTGGTATGGGGTCAATAGCCAGGGTTTGTCAGTCGGGAGCCCTGAGTCCTGGCCCCAGCTTTGCACCTGACTTGCTGTGCAATTGTGGGTAGGTTCCTGCCCGTCTCTGGGATTCACTTGCCCCCTTTGTATGATGGATGGAGTGGGAGTGAGACCAGCAGGAACCGCTCGGCCCCTCCCAGAGAACTTTGGGGGTAACCTTGCGCTACACTTTTGATTCTGACCTGAGGCTCTCTCTCCGTTCCAGAGTTGCCCCATGCACCCGTGGGGGGGGGGGTGCTGCTTCTGGGGGACAGGGCAATTGGTCAGAGAGCTCTTGAACCTCACTTATCCTTAAAGGCACCCATCCTGGGGAGCACCTGGGGGGCTCAGTCGGTTAAGCGTCCAACTTGATTTCGGCTCAGGTCACGATCTCGCGGTTCGTGGGTTCGAGCCCCATGTTGGGCTCTGGGGTAACAGTGTGGAGCCTGCTTGGGGTTCTGTGTCACCCTCTCCCTCTGTCCCTCCCCTGCTAATGCTCTCTCTCACAAATAAGTAAATAGAACATTTTTTAAAAAGGCACCCATCCTGGGACAATGGTGTCCTAGTTTGGAAGTGGGCCTGTGGCCTCACTTCTCCCCAGGGTCCCCAGAAGCCATGCGAGGCCCAAAGCCAGGCCTGCCTAGGGTAACACGGCACGGTTGCCTGAGTTTCTCTCTGCCCACCACCCCGCATTCTGAGTCTCAGTCCAAGGGGGTTCTGGGGACAGACAGAGCCAAGCCATCCGGGCAGCCCCACCCAGGGCCCCCGGGGGCCAGGGCCCTGTGGACCTCCACCTCAGCCAGGAGGACGTAGAGGAAGGGAATTAGCCTGTGGGTAAGGGAGAAATACCTGGGCAGGCAGCCTGGGAAACCAAGCCTGTGAGCCCACACCAGGGACAGTGGGGACTGTTCCCTAGCACTGAGCCCTCCCACCCGTGTTCCCAGTGTGGAGGCACAGAGCAGGAGTGCGGGGCACGCTCGGGACTCGGGACCGGCGGCGAAGGAAGAGCCGCTGGCCGAGCTGGGATGCCAGCCACCCAGCCGTGCCCTGAGCGATGCTCTGTGGGGCCAGTCACGGGGAAGAACCCGAGAGGGAGACAGGGAGGGCAGATATGGAGTGCAGCTGAGTGAGGTCAGAGGGGAGAGGAAAGGGGGGTGGGGAAAAAATGCAAAAAGGGACAAGCACTAAGGGGGCCGCAGGGGTGCGGGCCAGGAGCCCGCAGCAGCGCTGGCGGGAATCTGGGGATCACAGACAGCCTGGGAGTGGGAGAGGGGGGTGAGGGGGCAGCAGGGACAAGGGTAGGGATGAGGATGGTGGGGGCATTTTGAGGATGGCGAGGGCACAGTGGAACCAGGGATGAGACAAGGAGGGCAGCTCAAGGCCGGCGTGGGGACACGGTGGGGACAGTGTGGGGCTGGTGTGGGGGCCCTACCTGGGAAGGGCAAGCGGCCGGGCACAGGCTGGCTAGTTGGCAGGCTTGGGTGTCAGGCAGTCAGTGTGTCTGTCCGTCTCCGTCGGGCCCTCCGAGAGCAGCTGCTCACTCCTGGGCAGTTTGTGGAGAGAGGGAGACAGAGGCGGTGGGAGGGAGGCTAAAGGCTGGGCGGGCTGGCCGACAGGGAGGGGACGGCGGGAGGGGGCGGGGAGGGAGGAAAGGAGGGAGGGGGCTGGTGGGGCGGAGAGGGAAGGAGAGAGGGAGGGAAGAAGGGAGGGAGGGGGCAGGCCTCCCGGCCCCCCTGGAAGCTTCAAAGGGAGCAATTTTCTTGTAGACGGCTGGGCTAGCTGCACCCCCTCCCCCTCACAGCCCCCTCCCCGTCCCCCCCCCCCCCCCCCCGCGCATGGGGAAGGGACACACTCCCACTCCCACAAGGACTCTTGGTGTCTCTGGGCCGGCACGGCCTTAAAGAGTCAGACTTTCCACTGCCCAGATAGGGACACTGAGGCCCAGAGAGGGGCGGGAACTATCTTGCTGGCACTTGCAGGCGAAGGCGAGATGGCAGAAAGGGAAGGGAGACAAGGGGGAGGCGGCCTCTGGTTGTTAGTCCAGCGAGTGGCCCCTGGAATTTTGTTCTGAGCCCGCCCAGAACCTCCGGCAGCCTGGGCCTGAACAAGGAGGTGGTTCTCTGCAGTCAGGGAGGCGGCTGTTGTGGATTTCTGGAAGGGCTTGAGGCAGGCTCCCAGGTACTCTGGACACCCCAGCCCCCCACCCCGCTGCAGCCCTTTTTGCCCTAAAACACAGGACGGGTCCTCTCTGTGTGATCTCAAGACGGGACTCCGCGAGGGACGGACAGGAAGGCATCACAGACTCTGAGGGTCTTCCCTCGCCTGCCAGCCCTGAGGCTCAGACAAGCTGAGAGTGGAAGAGTGAGTCATCTTTCTTTGCTCAATCCGTGCGGTCCCCTACAACGCAATGAATGCTCTGTGGGTGGGCACTTCCTCTGGGCTGAGCCCTGTGCTGGCCACTGACAGGGGCGAAGTGGGCCAGCCTGCCAAGCGTCCCAGGAAGAGGCCATCGTCAGCCACCACCCCACGTGATCGCTGGGAGCTCAGCGGCTTCCTGAGGGCCAGGACGCGCCCAGCTCCACCTGCGGGTAGAGCCGAGGGCCTTAGCACACCTCCTCCCCGTCCAGGGGTCCCCAGTCCTCCCCTGGTCTGTTGTGCCCCAGCGTCAGGCGGAGTGAGGCCAAGAGCCTGGCCGCGTTGAGGAAGACTCCTGCAGGCGCTGCTCCCAGAACAAAGGTGAGGGTTTAGACGGAGCTAGAAACCAAGGTAGGGAGCAACACTGAGTTCTGCGAAGGAAACAGAGAGGGGGGAAGGTAAAGCGGGCCACAAGATGGAACACAATGCCCCAGGGATCAAAAGAGAAAACTGCATAGAGGACCAGCCGGGCAGAGGCTGAGGGACGCCAGGAAGAGGTGGGTCCAAGGAGAATAGGTCTGAGGGTCCTGCCTACCTGGCCAGCTGTCCCGGGCCAGGTGCAGGTGGGATCTAGAAGGTTCCGCCTGGGGGTGCGGCTTCCCCCTCCCATGTGCACCAGCTTCAGTTCAGGGGCCCCGGCCGGGGACGTGAGACACATGGTGGCCTGACCAGGCTGTGGTGCCTGCCTTCAAGAAGCTTCCAGGCTGGACCATGGAGAAGGGAGATGTGGGAAAAACAGGGTCTTGGCTGGGAGCACGCGTCGTTTGTCTCCATGTTTGTTTTTTCCTGTTTATGGGAGACACACTCCCAACATCGCTGGCAGTAGAAAGACTATATCACAGAAGATAGCCTCCCTTAGCTGCGATATCCCCAACCATGGCTGCATGGGAGGAAAAACGTGTCCACAACATGTCTAAAACACCGTGCTCTGTGAAAGAAGCCAGTCACCAAGGACCACATACTGTGATTCCACACGAAACATCCAGAGTAGGCAAATCTATAGGGGCAGAGAGTACATTAGAGGGTTCTTGGGGCCAAAGAGAAACATTGGCAGTGGAAGGAACAGCACATACCAAGGTGCAGAGGGTGTGGGGAGCAGGGGAGGGGAGAGTATCACCGCAAGTAGGTGGGGCAGCCTCAGTGTCCCCCGCGCAGTGCGCACCCTTGGGCGTCAGCCAGGCACGTTCCTGGAGGGAGCTTGGGGGTGACCATGAGGCAACGCCCTGTGCACAGGGCACATTATGCACCCTGGAGCTCTTTCCTGCAGCTGGGGGATGCATCTGGGGCAATATTTCTGTAAATACGGTTCCTGCGCCTGGAAGGCTCTTGTGTCTGTGGTTTGCAGTCTGCAATAAGGCATAACTGCACGCCCGGCCCAAGGCCCACTGAGTCACTCGGCCGGCTTGGCCCTCTAATTTGGGGGCCACTCCCAGACCAGCCAGGCAGCACCTCAGTCCCGGGCCTCCCTCTTCCCCTCCCTGTCCCCAGGCCTCGGCTTTCCCTGAAGCACAAGGAACTACCTCGACCCCAGCTGAAGCTGTGCCGGGGACAGCAAGTCCTTGCTGGCTAGCAGGAGCAGTGGCCTCCTGCCCTCTGGCCTCCCAGTGCTGGGAGGAGGCGGCAGGAGGCAGGGGAAGGCAGCATGGAGGGCAAGGCAGGAAGGAAGCGCATGCATTTCCTGAGGCCCCCAGGCTCTGAAGGAGGCCAAGGCACAGCTGTCTTAGCTCCACAAGAACACTCGGTGGACAGGGCCGGCCAAGTCATGGGGGTCATGGGGGCCGTGGGAGGCAGACCCCGGCCCCCGCCAGCGTGGACCCATGGGTGACGAGGGTCCTCTCCCAGCATGCCCCGGACTCTGGGATACCAGCACACAGGGCCCCAGAGCCCCAGCCCGGACACTTTCCCCAAATGGCTGCAGAGTGCCGGGTGATCCTGGTGCCCGAGATCAGACTGCAGCGAGCCCTCGCCTAGCTGCCCCAGCCGGCTCTCCGGTACCCGGCCTGCAGCCCCAGGGTGCAGGGAAGGTGCTCGAAGGTAGCAGGGCAGGGGTATCGGGTCGGGAGAGAGGAGGACTGGCAGGGGCAGGGGTGCAGAGGTGGGAGTGTGTGCAGGCTGAAGGGAGCAGAGGGGAAGGCAGGGCCCGTAAGCAGCTGTGGGGGGCTCCTGGGGTGGGGCAATCCAAGCCCCCTGCCATCCTGTAGGGCTGTGTGTGAAGGACCTGGAGTCAGCGGCAGCCCGTCCCCTAACAGCTGGCCTGCAGCTGTTTGTGCCCTGCCTTCAAAGTTAGAGGGGGGAGGCCCAGGAAAGAAGCGGGGCACACAGCAGGCAGGCTTCGAGCCGCTGCTCCCTTTGGGGCACGAAACCTTGCCTTTGGTAGGGTTGCTTGGAAGGCAGAGTCTGGGGCCCTGGGAGGTGGCCCAGCAGGCGGGGCTCCCAAGGGCTTGAAAGGGCCCCTACCAAGGTGATGGCAGCTGAGGGAGCTCCTCCTGAGCTCCAGCCCACCCGGCTGCTGGCCCCGTGAGCCTCTGGGGCCTGGAAAGAACAGCATGGCCCTGAGCTCCAGGGGCCCTCTGCCAGCCCCCTTCTGGGGCCTTCCTGGCCTCTCTGCCTTGCACTGTTTGCTTGGGTCCCCGCTCATCCCTGTCTGCCTCTACGCATCGCTCCCCTATCTGTTCTTCCCTCCTCACTTCCCTCCTGCTCCTCACTCCTTCCTCAGATCTCCCGTCTGTCTCTCTTTCCCTCCCCTGGGCACAGAGTCAGTCAGCCTCACTGTTCTCCGCCCCCCTGAGCACATGAGCTGCTGGACCAGAAGCAAGGATGTGCTCGAAGAAGCATGATGGTGACCAACTGTGATGAGTGCTACAAAGGAAACCGCACAGGCCTAGGTACTAGCGCTGGATGGGGCTGCAGAGAGGGCTTCTTGGGAGGAGGTGGCTCTCCAGCAGCACCCTGGGCTACCTTCCCAGGGGTGCCCACACAGGACCCTTGCAAAGCCGGCCCAAAGCAAGTGGTCTCACCAAGGGAGTGCCCTGACGCCTTTGCCTTCCGGACAAACGCCCAGGCAGGGACATATCATGCATATCAAGGTCACTGCTCGAGCAAGTGACCCTGCCCGGAACTCAGCCGAGATCTCAGAGACGGCCCTCAGGACTCCTGGGCGCTGCAGCCCCTGAAGGCAAGCCAGCATCTCCAAGTTCACAGCCCTGCACGTGACTGTCACTCGCAGCCCGCTGGCTTCATCCACTCCCAAGCTCCACACTCTGAGTGGCTGGGCAGGGACAGGGTGAGAACCAGGCCCACAGTCACCAGGAGGCAGCCCCTCCCACCTCGAGGGTCCCTGGAGGCTGGAGTCGTAACATCCTGAAGCCCTGAGGTTCCATGCCTAAGTGCTCAGGGGGACCCTCTGGGTGCAGGGGGCTAGGAACCGTTCCGGATGAGGCTCATGTCGAACAGGCCCAAGAGGAAACTGAGCTGCCGCGGAGTGAGCCGAGCCTCCGCTATCTGGAAGTTTCCCAGCTCCGATAGCTGAGGTGCGGCCAGTGAAAGCTGGCACTCTCTATGCCAGAGCTTTTTTTGACCTGCCCCTGAGGACATAATCACACAGTGGCTCTCTGCCCCAGGCCGTCAGGGCTATAATTTCAGGGCCCAGAGGGGTCTCCATGGGGGCTGGGCCTGTGTCTAGCTATCTTTAGAGAGGCATGGTCTGGGGTGTGGCTAGATGAGGGAAGGTGGACAGGGGGCTGTGCTTCAGGGAGGCATCTGTGGGCTGCCCAAGAAGCCGGTGAGATACGGGGAGGCTGCCATGGTCTTCCCCAGGTGGGGGGAGGCCGGCACCCAGGACCCGCCCCTGGGTCTTCCTGCCGCCTGTGGGGCCAGGAGGCTCCATCTGGGGCAGTGGGTGAGGGCAGGCACAGGGGAAGGGGCCGGGTGGCCAGCGTCTCTTGGATGGGCCCTGCGTGGCTGCCCTGGTGGCAGTTGCTACACGGACAAGGATGGGAGGGGAGCCCAGGCATGGGCACACCATGCCGGGCGTATCCTTTGCTCCTTCCGGGGCCTGTTTCTCCCGGACGTGAACCAAGCTTGCCACCACGGTACGAGGCAGGAGGAAGGCTTGGAAGCAAATGTGCCCAAAGCTAAGCAGGGAGCCTGGCAAGGGGCGGGAGGCGGGCCCTCGGTTAGGGGCGCCGGGGACAGAAAGGAGCAGGCAGGTCGGAGAATTTGGAAGCCGATGGACAGGACTCCGGGCCTGTAGCTGGGAGGGGTGGGCAGTGGGACAACATTCCACTGAGGTCCCGGGGAAGGAGACGGGGGGTTGGCCCCAAGGGGTACACATCTGCTCCCTGTCCGTATTTTCCACTGCTTGCACTTGTTGGCCCAGGTGTCCCCTTCTGGGTCTGCACTGTCCCCACCGTCCTTCCCCTCAGTGTCACCCCCACCACCTCAATACCCCTGTCTCAGTCTGAGGGCGGACGAGTGCCGCCCTTCTTGCCACCTGACTGCAGTCACCCCTCAGACGCCCAGCGCTCCGGGCCGTGCCCACCACCGTATGCCCCAGTGGAGCCAGCTCTGCCCTGAACAGGAGCACAGTAATCGCTGC
Source organism: Lynx canadensis (assembly GCF_007474595.2). Classification (NCBI taxonomy): domain Eukaryota; kingdom Metazoa; phylum Chordata; class Mammalia; order Carnivora; family Felidae; genus Lynx; species Lynx canadensis. The sequence goes on along the minus strand of NC_044321.2, from coordinate 120,379,759 downwards.
CACGCTGGCATGCGTGAGTAGAGGATATGGGGTCAGAGATGCCGGTGAGGAAGGCGTGGGCGCAGGGCAACGGGCGGGCCTGGTCGCACCGGCAGGTCTCGGCTACACTCGGCTGGGGCTCTGTCCGGGGATGTCCCACTGTGGGCATGCCGTGCTGCCTGGGCCATCTCCCCTGTCGGACTGAAGGTCCTGGCCTTCAGCTGCCGGCACCCCGTGCCTTCAGGAGAGAATGTTACTCTCCGCTGGGCAGCCCCACGCAAGGATGATGGGTTATATAGACTCCCAGTCCCCTTGCCCCCACTCAGGACTGGCTCAGCTCCAGAGCCCCCGTGGGGATTGCCCGGACGGTCATCAGTCACGGGCCACCTTCTCCCTGGGCCACTCCTGTTCCTGTCCTCCCCTCCCCCAGGTGGAGGCCCCAAGACATCCCAGTAAACTCCCTGTGAGCTAACCCTTGCCTCCTAGTCCTAGTGTGTTTCTGGGGAGCCCAATGGGAGACATCCACTAGGGGTCTGGCTGCGTCTGTGCTGTCTTGGGCCCAGCTCTGCTCAGGAAGATCAAGGACAGGCTTCCAGGCCTGGGTTCAGCCCACCTGACAACAGCCCCAAGGGCCAAGTAGCTGCCGGTCTGAAGTGGAATTTACCCCAGTAACTACCTGGGCTGCCTGCCTCCTGTGTCCCTTGCCCTTCTCTGTCCCTCAAGGCCAGGTTGCCCTGACAAGCAGGTGGGCCTTGGGGTGTGGCCCTTCTCCCAGGCCCTCTGGCCTCATCTGCTCAGTAGAGGTAAGAGCAGCAGGAAGGGGAGGCCCACGGGGGATGGGGGGGGGTCACCTAACTTGAACTTCCTGTGCCTCCCTAGGGCCTGACCTCTATGACCATGGGGGAGGAGGGGACCGGGGGTTGACGGGAGCAGGAGTGCAGGGCCCAGGCCAGGCGGCTGGCTGGGGAGGAGGGTTCATGAGAGCTGGGAACGAGGCAGGCCCTCCCTCCCATCGGGCCAGCGCCTCTAGGGCTGCTGACCTCTGACCCAGCCCAAACAGGAAGTGCCATATCTGCGGGCCTGGGCCCGGAGGAGAAGGAATGTAAAGATGAGTCCAAAGCAAACACTCCCCAAGCTTCCCAGGCCTCTCCCCGCCCCCTGCCTGAGTCTGGCCCTTTCTCTGCTGAGAATTCCAGGGTGGGGGTAGGGATGAGGGTTGGGGGTGGGGGACTGGCTGCGGGAATGGGACCCACATAAGACTTGCAGTTCATAGTCCTAGACCCCAGCCAGAGGTGGTGGCAGGGCAAGGCGTCTGCACTGGGGGACTTGGTGCCCTTTTTCCTTCACTCCACCCACATCCAGCAGCACTGAAATCTGGGGCCCGTCCTGCTCCTGCCACATCCTTGATGCCTGTCACTTGGCTCTCTCTCTGGCCCTCACACCACCATGAGCTTCTCACTCCCTTGGGGCAGGGGCTGGGTCAGCTGTGCTCTTGGCTGGTTGTGCCCCGCCCCCCCCCAACCCCTCACCCGCCCCAGCAGCAGGTATGGTGGCACCGTGAGCTGTCAAGGCTGACCTGGTGACCCTACCCTGCTCCCAGTGGGCCCCTCGCACAAGCAGAGGGACTGCCCCAGTGGCTTCAGGGGGCTCTGCAAAGCCCGTGTCCCCACCCAGCATGGCGGTCCTGTCTTGTTCTCAGCGCTCGGCAGGGTTGAGCCCTCACAGCTTGCTGGTGTGTGCATTTGCCTCGTCCGCCAGACGGTCAGCATCTCCGGCCAGGTCTGGCCTCCCACACACCAAGCACTCCCTACCCTTCCCTGGTACCAGGTCTCATAAAGGTACATTTGGGTCCCACGTCTTTTGATGCCTCTAAGGGCTTTGGGTGGGGCCATGGTGACCCTCAGGCTGGCATGGGGATGTGTATGCACCGGGGATGGGTGGGGGACCAGGGTGAGGGCCCTGGGACCTGGGTTAGGGGGAGGAGGGACGAGGGGTGTCCCCGGCCTTGGTACAGGTATGAGTGTGAGTGGTTTTAGGACGAAGGGCAGGCACCAGGGGCCTCCACATCAGCCTGCTTTGCCGGCAGAGCCCATCTCTGTCGGTCTACACCTGGGACGGGGATGCTTCCTGAAGAGAGGTACTGATACTGTCCTGAGCAACTGAGGTGAGCCTGGCCCCCAGATGGCTTGGGGCTGAGCTACTGGGGACTTCAGTACCCTGGCCGGGGTGGGTGGGGCTGGGGAGGCTCTTGGAGAAGCTTCTAGAAGCAGGCCCTCTTAACTGCCTGCACAATAGACAGCCAGCACGCAAGTGCAGCTTAAATCCAGGAGGGAGAGAGGGAGGCTGATGGAGGCTTCTGGGCTTGAATGAGATGCATTTATTATGTTCCAGTCCAGACCAGTGCGGTACCCTGCTGGGCCATTTACTAAGTGAAAGGGCCTCAGCAGTCAATGGGAAGTGGGAGCATCTGAAACAGCTGGGTCTTCTAGATCTTTCTGTTAGTAGTGCAAAGATCAAGTGGAGGTAGACCTGCCCCCCCCCAACCAGTCCTAAGGAGCGGAGGGGGGCAGGAATCCCAGGATCCCTCCCCAGCCCCCGCCCCCTGCTGGGGCCGGAGGACCACACTGCCGAGGCAGGTTCAGATGCAGGAGAAGGCGGTGGGCAGGATGCGGCGCCGGTCAATAAGGCTGTTTTCCAGGTGCGTGGGGATGAGGTTGGAGTCCTGAGCCACTGGAGTGTCACACAGATGGAATTCAGGGGCACTTGTCTATAGAGTGGGGTGGCAGGGTCAAGCGGAGGAGTGAAGACCCCAGAAAGCAGAGGCAGGTGTCATACAAGAGGAGAGAAACAGACCCAGGGAAGCTGGTCACGCAGGTCACGGCCACCACTTGCCACCTCCCCACTGGAGGCTCAGCCCTCGTGTCTCTGGGCCAGGGCCCTCTCACCTCCCCCTTGGCCACCCCTGCCCAGATTTCTGCCGCTTGCAGCCCTCCACCGTGGCTGCCCGGGCCTGCCAACCACTGGGCACGGCCTCCCGTCGTGACAACCAAGGTGGATATGGATAGGAGCAGTGATGGGCTCCTCCCGTGGGCCCACCTGCCAGGCAGGGCCCCCCCTCCCCGCCCCCGGCCTCAGCTGCCCTTCTCTCCCCTGGCTGGCAGTGGGGCGTGGTGGGACAGCGTGTTGGGCCAGGCGTACAGCCCCACCTGATCTTCTTGTGGCTCCGACGCAGCCCCCGCAGCCCCCTGAGGCCCCCGAGGCCCCGGGGGACGGCCCGCAGCTGGTTGCGATCCAGCAGCGGCCCGGTCAGGGAGGCGCGAAGGCCGAGGAAGCACACGCCATGGACGCCGTCGGTGCACAGGCTTTCGTGGGACAGGGACAGGAGCTCCAGGCCTGGCTTCGTGTGCGCAAATGCGTAGCTGGGGATGCGCTCGTGCGGTTGTGGTGCGGTGGCAGGCGCCGAAGGCCCCGTGGCGGAAGGAAGGCACGTGCACCAGCGGGTCGCGGGACAGGTCGAGGGTCTCCAGCTTCCTGCAGGATGGGTGTTCAGGTGTGGGGTGAGCCGGTGGTGCCCAGGAGGAACCGCAGCCACAGCCGAAGCTGCAAATCAAGGTGCCTGGTCCGCACCCAAGAAGAGAGTGGGCATTGGCTCCCAGGTGGCAGAGGCCACCAGAGCTCCCAACCGTTGGGAAGGGCCGGGAGGCCAGCTGCAGCCTGACCGTGAGTCAGGCCAGGCCCTGTCTGGCTTCTGCGTCCTCCTCTGTCTGAAGAGGCTGGGAAAAGGGGATCTGGGTGGGGCCCTTCCCAGTTCACCACAGGGCTAGTGAGGCCAGCGTTCTCCCACTCCTTCCCCCGCCTCGGGGGCTCCTAAAACGTCCAGGGGACAAAGCAGTGCAGATACAGGTGCTGGCCCACTTCAGTCTGTCTCCACTCTGCCCCGCTCAGCTCCAGAGCCCTTTCCTCTCGTCCTTACACACTCTCTTGTTCTCTTCCTGTCTCACTCAGCCTGATCAGCAGAAGACGGATGGGGACGGAGAGAAAACTAAGGCTCCCAGGGGCCGCGGCTGGGGACCCTGAGGGATCAGGGAAGCAGGCGGTGCAGCTTGGGTGGACGTCAGCCCAGGTCACTCCACGCAGGCTGTGACATCCCCAGCTCCTGTGGGCTGGCCAGCCCTTTGGCCTTGGGGCCCATGCCGCCCCTCAGCCCACGGGGGCTGGGGCTCCAGGGCTTCCGCCTTGCCAGCGGAGGGGCCCCCTCCTCTTCCACCAGCCAGAGGAAAGCGGGGCGGCGCCAGCAGGCCTTGACCGGCCGCCGGCCCCCTGCCCAGGCCCCGTGGTGGGAGTGGAACAGTGGCTGGGAGGCCCCTCCCTAGGCTGCTGTCTGCTTTCCTTTGCCCCCCTTGGCAAGGGGGGGGGAGGAAAAAAGAATAATTAAACCCAAACGTCCTGGTAACATTTTCCTGGAACATGAGGGTACAGGGCGGGAGGCTCTGGTCCCTGGAATGTACGGTTGGAGTGTCTGTTGACCCCTGCCTACCACCCCCTGCCCTGCCATGGCGGTCACCAGACCCCACGGATTGTATACTTCCCAGCCCTCCTGCTGCTTGCTCCCAGGACCACGTCCTTACTCCTTAGGCAGTGCCTGTAAGAGCCGAGTCTCCTCCGGGATCCCTTCTGCTGGCACCTCCACCCAGTTGTCCAAACCAGATCATAAGGACTCATTCTGGACCCTTCCCGTAGTGGGGTGAATAGTAGCCCCCAAATATACGTCTGCCCCGAACCTGTCAACATGACCTTATTTGGCAAAAGGGTCTTTGCCTATGTAAGTGAAGGATCTCAAGACGAGCTCATCCTGGATTAGGGAGGGCCCTAAATTCAATGACAAGTGTCCTTATAAGAGACAAAAGAGGACAGACACAGAGACACACAGAGGAAAAGGCCATGTGACAATGGAGGCCAACACTAGAGTGGTGTGGTCATAAGCCAAGGAACACGTGGGGCCACCAAGCTGGAAGAGGCGAGGAAGGATTGTGCCCTAGAGCCTGTGGAGGGAGTGTGACCCTGTCAACGCCTCGATTTTAGACTTCCGGCCTCCAGAGCTGTGGGAGTAGAAATCTCTGTTATCTTAAGCTACCCTGTATGTGGCATTTGTCTGGTACGCCCCAGGACACCCACACGCTGTTCTTTCCCGTGCCCACCACCTCTCCCATGCACCTTCCTGCCCTGTCACCTCCTAGCTGATCTCACTCAGCACCTGGCCAGTTCCCGCTGCCCCTGCTGCCCCTCTGTCCCTGCCCACGCCACCTCCCAGGGGAGCTGGCCGGGGGCCTACAGGGCAATTCCCAGCAGAGGAAGGGGTTTCTGCGGCTTTGGGGATCTTGCTGGGTGGGAGGGACAGAGGAAACTCTTGGAGTAGCAGGTGGGTGGCTCAGGGCCCAGGTCACCTTGAGCCCTGAGCAGGGAGGCAGATGACCCAGCTGACCCACCTGAGACCAGGCCCGAAAGCAATGGAGCCACCCCTCCTTGTGACTCTCTGGGTCCTTCCGAGTCAATCCCCCCTCTCGGGCATCCGCGTGCCCGTCGGGGTAAAGCTCACACAGTGCCAGGTCGGGCGGCAGCACTCTCGGAAGGTCAATCCAAGCACGGGGTGCCAGGAGGTCCTCCCGGAGCACCAGTACGCCGAGGCTGTGGTTCAGCATGCCCTCTGTCGCCTCCTTGACGACACTGGTGCCCAGGTACAGCTCCTAGGGCCGGGGCTGAGGGTGAGGGTGAGGGGCCCACCTGCCGGCCTGGCTCCCTATCCCCTTGCAGGTGTCGCCATGTCTGTCCCTCTTGGGGCCATGGCCATCTTGCAGAGGATCCCAGCAACACCTTCCAGCTGTGCCAGGGCTCCTCACGGCCTCAAAGAGCACCTTCCAGCACAGGGGGGCCGGGTGGCCCAGGGCGGGCCTGAGCCTTGTTCAGGGACACCCAGAAGGTCGAGGACGGTCCTCAAGGCCCAACTGTGGGCCTCAGGAAGGTTAGGTCAGTCAGAGGAGAAGCCCTCTGGCACCGAGGCTCTGTGGGTTTATCTTTAAAACCATCCTCATGGGCAGCTGTACCCGCTGGCTCACCTGCAGGGAGGCTGGCAGGCCAGGTAGGATGGTCCGCAGACAGTTCCGGTCCAGCCCCGGGTAGAGCAGGCTGTGTAGGGGCTGAAAGGCCAGGGATGAGATGTTGCCATCCTGCGGCTGTTTCCCTTCCACCTCCAGCGTCGGCAGCCGGCTGAGCCCTGCAGGGCAGGTGGGCGGACGGGCACGTGACCTGACTGCGGGGGTCTGGGGGCCCCCTGGGAACTCCCTGTGTCGCTCCTAGAGGCCAGGGCCACTGTCCCAGCCAGTCCTCCCTTCTCTGCCCTCCAGCCAGGCTGCCCCGGGCGGCCCTCCCCTCGCCTGCACTTCTCCTCTGCCTCACCAACAGCCCCCCACCGCCCCCCGCCCCCCTTCCCAGGCCTGGCTTTGTCAACCCCTGCCCCCAGGGCCCACCCCCACACTCTGAAAGCTGCTGCAGGGCCGGCACTGTGCACAGCGAGTTCCCATCCAGCTTCAGCCGTGTCAGATTCTGGGGGGCAGGGGGAAGAGGGGGCTGGGGACCGCGGTGCCACTGGGCAGGCTAGGCCTTCTGGGCATGGCTTTGGGCTGATTCTGCCCGAGGGACACCTATCTGGCTGCACTGCGGCTTGGGGCAGGTCTGTCTGCGGGTTTTGAGAATCGCTGCTCGGTTTCTCCCAGAACTTCTTGTGGGGACGCAAGGATCCCTTGTGGGGGCCCGAGGATCCACGCTGCTCTCCACACCCAGCCGTGGACCGTGTTGTCCCAAATCACTGAAGCCCACCATGCTGGGTGGTCTGCGCAGCGCCTCCTCCGGGCCTGATCACCCCAGGCAGGGTGGGGAGAGGCACGGTGGCCGCCTGGAGCCATCTCAGACCTGCCGGCCCTCCTCCCGGGAGCACAAGCGGAAGGGTGCTGCACACCTTGAAGGCACAGGGGTGCAGGCCTCGGGCATCCAGCTTGTTCTGACTCAGGTCCAGCCGCCGCAGATTTGGCAGCCCGGGGAACGTGCGGGATGGGATCCTGGCCATTTCATGCTCTGTGCAGACACAGGGCAGCTGGACTCCGCGCTCCCTTGTCCCCCTCCCCTCTGCCACTCGGTACCTCCCCAACATGGACCGGAGGAGCTGGCTCTTGGGCATCAGGGCATCTTCTCACTGCTAACCAGGACGCACAGGTAGGTGGGCCATTTCCAGGCACAGCGATGCTGCAGCCACAGTGGCCGAGGACCCACTAGAGGAGAACCCCAAGTGCGTGGCCTTCTTACTCCTGCCATAAGGGTGAGTGTGGAGGAAAGGGGTCACCGACCTGCCAGGTGGAGCATGGCTAGGCCAGGGTCAGTCAGGGCAGGGACGTGTTTCATCTTGACATTGCTGCGGGTGATGGCCTCCTGGGTCAGGAGGCAGGAGGCTGGCAGGGATGGCATGGCCTGCTGTGAGGTGCCCAGGTCCGTGAACCCGTGCCTGTGCCTGCCTCTAGGCCTTTTTTGCCCGTGGCCTGTGGTCTTCTTGGTGCTGCGGCCACCTTGGCCTTGGCCATGATCCTTCTTTCGGTGCCGGCCCCCCGAGCCAGGTTGGTGGAAGGCCCCTAGAGGACAACAGACACAGCCCCAGCCTGGTCATGTAGCAACAGGGGCCTGCTGAGGGACAGGAGCTCGCCCGGGGCCCTGTACGCGGGGCCACTCAGCTTGGGCACACTGACCGCAGGGTGGGGGCCCGAGGGGCTGGTGACGCTGGTATGACTGGGGGACGTGTGACCAAGCCTCAGCCCCTTGAGATTCAGGCACAGCCCCATCACCCCCTGCAGGCTTCATCTGGGGGCTACCTGTCCTGGCCGGTTCTCACCTTTGGGGGGCCTTCTGGGCTTTGGGCCCTATCGCCTGGGTGCCTGGCCTCCTGCCTTCCTGCCCTGGCCCTCCTTGGTGGCCACTGTCCCTTCTTGGGCTCGGGAGGCCCTGCTGGCCTGAAAGGGCCCGAGCTTGGTGGCCTGGGGCCTTGCTTCAGCCCCCATTTTGGCTATGGTCTGTGGCTGGGCCCGCTTGCTGCTAAGCCCCTTGTTGTGACACCACTCCTGCTCCCAGGCTGCTCGGGGTGACTCCTCCCTCTGAGCCGGCTTTGGCCTGCGGGGGCCTTCGAGCTGGGTGCTGGGTGCTGGGTGCTGGGTGCTGGGCGGGGGCTTTGTGGGCTCCTTCCTTGGAAGTGGGTTGCACCTGTGGCTGGTCCAGGCTGCGGTTCCCGAAGGTGGGTCGCACCTGATCTGCAGAAGGAGCCAGTGTGGGCTCAGTTGGTTGGGACCCCTGTGTGGCGGAGGCCACACCTCCTTCCTAAGTGGGGAGACCAGTCACAGGCTGGCCCACCTCCCTCCTCTCTCTGCCTAGGCCTCACTTCTGCCTCTCTCTCCTGCCCTCAGGACTTTGCAGCCTTCTGTCATAGACCCCCCCCCACCCCCGCCGCTCCCAGGCTACCAAGTATCAGAGACTCCTTGGTCTCCCGCACGCCTTTTCATAGCCCCAGAGTGGGGGACCCCAAGCACGAGAGAGAAATAGAGAGAGAGAGAGAGAGAGAGAGAGAGAGAGAGAGAGAGAGAGAAACAGTGCTGCTCAATGTCACAAGCAGGCCGGTGGCCAGCGGGTCACCCTGCCTGCCTCCTTCCTCTCTAACACATGGTGACATTGACCATGGGCCTCCCTTGCAGATCCTGCTATCTGCGGGGGGTGGGGGCCTGGGCCCACCCACTGCTTCTCTCATCCCGCCCTCAGGCCTTGGGGTGGGGCGACCAAGTACGGTGCCAACCACTGGCATATGGGACGAAGGTCACACCATAGCTGGTCTACTGGGGCCCATTATGGCATCCCACCCAAGCCCCGGGTCTGCCACTTTCAGCCTCCCACACTTCTCCCGGTCTCCTCAGTAGGTCTCGGGGCAGCTGGCTCCCCAACCAACAAAGCTGGATCCATTATTCCAGCCCCATCTGCTGGGGCCCCTCCTAGGGGGGTGTCTTTCCTCCCCCTGCCCTCACCCTGGGCTACAGGCACCAGGCCTCCCAGAGTCTGTAACTCCTCCTTGCCCTCCAGAGAGGGTTCCCTGAGGCCCCTGGGTCCCTCCTAGCTCCTGTTGAAACCCCCAAGGTGAGTACCAGGCGGGCAGCCTTGGGGTGACCGGCTTTCTCTCCTGCGCCAGCCTCAGGGTTGGGGGGGGAGTTCTAATAACAAGGCAGACTGCTCCCCGCTTGCCAGAGTTTTCCTGCTGGTGCCACCTACTCACCGTTGGGGGGCCCTGGCTGGCTGGGCGGCGGCGGCTGTAGGGTCGGCATGCCCATGGGAGTCGGCGGTGCCTGCCTGGCCGGGACCCCTCCAGGGCAGCACCCCACCCAAAAAGCCGGGACTGGAACATCATACTCTTCATGGCCACTTCGCTTGGGCCGCTCAGGCCTCCTGGGCCCAGAGAGGGCGTGAATAGCTGGGAGAGGTGAAAGCGGTAGCCACAGCAGGATGGGACACGAGCAGTCCCGCTCCCTAGGCTCCTGGCCCTGGCGGCAGTGCTCCGAGCCTCCCGGACCCAGCCCTCCCCCAGAGAGGCCCCCCCCCAAACAAATACCCCCCCACCCTTGCCCCCAACTTCCCCCAACGTCCTCTCTTCCCACCTGAAGAGAAAGAGAGATTGAGTTTTTCTTGGACTTGAGTGTTCTTGGTCTCTTGCTGTAAGGCCCGCGTTTATTCTCCACTGGACCAGGCCCAGTGGCCCCCATGAATGGGGTTTCTGTCTGCACACACAGTGGGCCTGTGAGGCCCACCACAGGGCAAGCCGCCCACCCCAGGCTGCCAGGTCCTCCGTCCATGGCTGGGAAAGGAGAGGGGCCGGGCCTTGCAAGCAGCAGGCCTCAGGGCCTCCTGGGTCCCCGGGATAGGGGGCAGGTGCCAGGGCCGCCCGGAACCTGCCAAGCCTGTGGGCTTCTGCCATGGGCGCCAGTGCTGAGGCCTCCCAATTCCGGAGGAAACCACACTTGGGCAGAGCTAGGGTGGCGAGCATGGACCCCGGCCCTTGGGGCCCCAGTGCCACCTGGGCACAAGGCCCGCCTCAGGCTGGTCCCCCTTCCAGCTCCCTAACTACCTCTAGGCAGCTCCCTTCCCTCCAGACCTCCGTTTTCTCCTCTGGAAAAAGTCGGTGGAGGGGACAGTTACCCATCCTGCAGCCTCCCTAGCTGTGCCACCACCCCCACCGTAAACTGCATGTGAACCAGGGGCTGCCGGGTCCCAGTGTGACCACCGTCATCGGGCACCCCGAAGATGCCTCTAGGCCTCACGCCTCCCCCCTTGGTCAGAGGGACACCTGTGGACCAGGGGGAAAGGAAGCCGGGCCCGAGGGAAGGGGCCGTGGGGTGGAGCGTGAGCCGAAGAAGGGGGTATCTGACCACAGGCCTCCGGGCCAACCCTCAGAGGGCCCCAGCCCCAGGCCCCGCTACGAGAGCCGAGGGCGGGCGGGTGGGGGCTGGCAAAGAGGCCCCGTCTCACCACATGGCTTTTTGGGGCCAGCTTTGAGGAAGCTTTTCCTACAGCTCTGTCCAGCGTTGACTTATGTTTGGAAGCAATCTGAAAAAATGAGTTAATTGTGGGCAAGGCTCGGGTGGAGGGGAGAGGGGGAAACTGGGGGAGGGTGCAGGGAGGGGGGAGCAGGGCCAAGAAGGGCCATCTGGAAGGAGCTTCCCACCACCATCTGGGGTTCAAGGTCTCTGTCCAGGGCCACGGGGCGGGGGTGGTGTGAGATGCAGGAGGGGGTGGGGGTGGGTCAGGGCGGAAGTCTCCAGCAAGAGGGTCTTCACCGGGCTCCTCAGCATTCACACGCTTGCACCTTTGCCCTCAAGGAGCCCCCGTGCCAGCTCACAGTCCCATATGAAGCACATGGGGGCCGCTGGCACCCTCTCCCTTCTCCCATCCAGGGCTCTGGTTTATGGCCTGAATCTGGGACTGTGCCGCACACAGACTAGAGACAGAGACTGTCTGTGGACTGAGCATGAGCAACTACGTTGGGAGCCAGAGATGAAGCCATTCAGTGTGCCTGTGTGGCCCTGGGGGACACAGGATGTCCTGAGCTGGTGGTCTGCTAAGGCTCTGGGGGGCGGGAGCACTCAGGCAATGGAGGCTGAAGGTGTGGCGGGGATCCTGGAAGTCTGAGCGCTCCCAGCCTCCCCAGTACAGAGAAGGAACCAAGAGGGGGGTAGGTCAGATGCTGGAGGCCGGGCCTCCTGTCTCCCGGTCCAGGCATTGCCTGAGGAGGGGTAGGACCCTTCCCAAAGTGGGCCCCTGGAGTCGGACTGGGACTGTGGCAGGAGCCCTTGCTTTGACCCTCCCCCTGCCTGGGGATAGATTCTGGAATCCTGGCCCCCAACCCATTTCCCCTGTTCGTGCCGCTCCCCAGGCGCTGACTAAACATCCTGCCATCTGGTTCCCATTAGCTGGGCTGGGGGTGGGAGGAAGCCTGCTCCCAGGTTTCTCTGGCACAGCAGTCTGGAGGAGGGAGGGACCCCGCTTCTACCCACCTAGGCAGGAAGGGGCGAGGCCTGGGCCCTCTCAGTTCCCCAGCTCCCGTGGAGTTCTGTCCTGCTGTCCTTCCTGCGCTGGGGACCCAGTGGCCACCTGGCCACCTACTCTGGTCAGTCTTGGGGCACCTGGACATCGTGGGGACCTTGAGAAAACTCCCAGAGAGCAGAGCCAGCTTGCAGGGGTGGGGGGTGCTCAGCAGAACCTGAAGTGCCCTCCCACGCCCACCCCTCCTACACACAGAGCTCACTCGTGGACTTGGGCTGGGACAGGCAGGGCCCCCGGCCAACACTAACCCTGAGCCTAGTGTCTGGAGCGCAGGGTGGGAGGGGTGTCGGGATTTTCCAGGAACCAGGGATACAGCCTGGGGGTTGCTGGAAAGAGTTTTGGGCTCACAGCTCTGCCCTGGACAGACTGGCCATGTGATGTCGGGAGCAAGTCTCTGTGCTCAAGGCCTCGGTCTTTCCATCTTAATGTGGTGGGTGTGGGCTCCTGACAAAGTTCTAGAATCTGAGGTTGCTTCTAGCTGCACAACCCTGGGATTCTAAGGGCAAGGAGCGGACTCCTGGTTCTTCTCCTCCTGCCCTTCCCTTCCACGTGGCCCACTGTCCACACACTCGGCACACCCAGGCGCACACATATCTTCATCAGCTGGGGCTCCCATCAGTGGCCGGGAGGATGCCAAAGCGACACCCCTCATCCCTCAGGCCTCCTCAGAACTGCACAGCTGAGAGCTCTCCTCCCATCAAGGGAGGATTGGAAAATGGATTCTTTGCTCGGGGAACATTCCTGAGTCCCTGCTGTGGGCCGGGCCCCATGCGGGAGCCACACAGCCACCTCCCCTGTGCTCCCCGGGCTGGCCGTGTAGTGGGGGAGCACAGGGACCCCCATCAGAAGGAAAGAGACTGGCCGCGGTGATTGGAGGGACAGGGGATCAGATGAGGACTGTGAGACAGTGACATCTGGGCGGAGATGTGAATGAAGAGCAGAAAGCCTCGCAGGCAGAGCTCCAGCAGAGTCCTCCCCACGGGAAGGATGGCCGGAGCAAGGCTGCGAGGCAGAAAGGGGTGTGGCCCAAGTTGAGAACCAGCAGGCCGAGTGAGGGGTGAGGCTGGGAAGGGCAGGAGGGCTAGCTTGATAGGGCGGTCTATGGATGGCGGGCCGATCTCGCCTATAACCTTGAAGGAAACAGGGAGCCACCGTGGACTTCTGAGCGGAGGAGTCACAGGAGTCACATGATCTGACTTCCATTATAAAAGGATCTCACAGGCTGCAGGGCGGAGCACAGACTTGGTGGGGCCACGAGGGAGAAGAAGACGGCAGGCAGGGCAGAGGCAGCTAGGGGAGGCAGTCTGGGGGAGAGGCGAAGGTGGCTGGCTCCAGGTAGACGCTGCTGGTGGCGGAAGGGCTGAGGGGGGAGTGAGCCTGGGGCAGAAGCTCAGGAATCTACCTCACGATCCGGTCAGGTGTGAGGTTGGCGAGGAGACAGCCAGGCGGTGATATCTAGAAGGCAGTTCCGTAGATGAATCTGAAGCTCGGGGCCAAGATCTGGGCTGCTGGCCCAGCCCTCCCTCTAGCTGTCATTTGATAAGTGTGTCAAGCCCCCACTACAGACCAGGCCTTCTGCAAGGAACCACAGAGGGACAGTGGCTCTGCAGCCAAAGACACACCCTTGCGGTGACCGTGGGAATAAGGGAACAGCCCTGTCCTTGAGTCTTCCATTTCGTGTTCAAGTAACATGGAAACCAGGGCCAACGTGTGTGCCTGTGTGCAGGTGCAAACACACGTGGGTGCCCGGCCCTGTCGATGGGAATGTGTGGCACGCACTCTCAGGGTGCACGCTCACACATCTAGAGTATATAAAGAAAGGTGCAGGGGCCTTTTTCCCCTTCAAGCTTTGAGAAGAAAAAAAGCCAAACTTTCTGTGCCCTCTTCCTGTTGCCAGCAGTTTCTTCCCCAGAGAAAACCCATCTTGTTTTAATGCCATTAAAACCTCAGAGGATCTGGTCCCAATTAAACAACTTTTTTTGCAGATGCTTTTGTGAGCACTAAATACATCAGCCCATCCAGAGACCTGGTGTTCCTGAGTGAGTGAAGGAGGAGGGAGGACAAGAGGCAGGGGGAGGGCAAGAGAGACAGAGACAGAGACAGGCAGAGAGACAGAGAAAGGAGAAGGAGGGAAGGGGAACACAGAACCCCGAGCAGGACCACGATGGCTGGGGATGGGGTGGTGGGGAGCGAGGTGCACTGGCAGTCAGGTAGAGGGGCCATCGCCTTCAGCTTCCCTGGGGGAAGGTGCCTGTAGAAGGTGGGCCGGAGGGGGTGGAGTGCAACAAGGGGGGCTTTGGGGCACAAAGGTCCCAGGAGGCTGCTGCGGCCGGGTTGAGGGAGCACGGCCACGCCTAAAACTCAGTTGGTTCCTACCAATAACTTGGGCCCCGCTCGACTGCCAGGTGGGCATTGAGGGGCCTCAGGCGGGGAGCAAGGCTGGGTGCCAGCTGGAGGCCTGGCACTGGGAAGACGAGGCTGAGCGCCCCTCCCCCGCCTGGCCCTCCGGAGTGGGCACGGTCGTGTTCCAGTCCTGGCGCCTGCATCTCCAGCTCCAGACGCATGTGACTCAGCCCTGCCGGCTTTGCCAAGCCGTCTAGACCCGAGTGTCTCCCTACGGAGGGGGCCATCCCGCCCGCCATTTCCTCTTCTGCTGCCTGGGGCGACTGAGCCCCCACACACGTGCGGGGCCGCCCCCTCCCCCGCCCCTCCGCCCCTGCCTCCACTGAGCACTGTCGCCAGCACAGGGCGGCCACCCCCCACCCCTCACCAGGGCAGCGCATCGCATCGCGGCCTGGGCCGCTGCAGATGGGGAGCATGAGACCTGGAGCTGGGATCCCAAAGGCCTCCAGGGGCCCCCCTCCCCACCCCATTTTTAGAGCCTGGCTCAAGAAGGCAAGTGAAGACCCTGACCATGCCCCCCCACCCCCCCGCACTCGACATTGTTCATTCTCACCCCTGGATCTATGGGAGCTAGGATCAGCCTCACGAGTCATGGGTCCACCCCCAAATACGCAGCCTGGCTCCGTCTACACCCCCAGAAATGCCTGCAGAGGGGACGGACCTCACAGACCCTAGGAGTAGGCTGAGATCTGATCGGGGTTCTAGGCATGTGAACTGTGCCCTTGCAGGAGGCTGTGGCCTCGGAAGTCCCAGCGTCCCCTCGGCTCTGAGGGCCTCTCAGCAGCGGGAGGTGAGGCCGAGGCTCTGAATCAGGAGGCCTAAGGCAGGCCGAGGTTTCCTTAGTGTTCCCGTGGGCAGGGAGCCAGCTGCCCCTGCCTTCTATTGCCATGGTCCCTTCCCCAGCACAGGGACCAGAAAGGATAGGAAGAGGAATGCCAAGTTCCCAGGACAGCCTCCCCATCCTCATGTGCCAGACTCTCGGTGTCCACACAGAGGTGTAGAATGACAGCATTCTCGAATGGATGGTCATCAGTCAGCTCCTAGGTTGACAACCTCATCCACCCAGTACTTGTGGCAGGCTCACATATGTCGGGCCCGTAGTGGCAGCTCTGGAGTCCTCTGGACTTACTAGACTCCAGTAGTGTGTGTGCTTGGCCAGGCGAGTCCCCAGGGCCCTGAGGTGGGTGAATGACAGCCACCTGAAAGAGAGTCAACATCACCCTTGTTCCAGGAGCCCTTTAGGCCTCATTGCCCATGTGGCAGTTTGGGGTCTCTGCAGTCTTTGTGGCTCCTCCGGGTCTCATTTGCAAAAGCCCTTACTTTCTGGTTTTCCAGCCCCCCTCCCACCTGTGAAGACGGCTCGTTTTGAGCAGGCTCCCGGCTGGCATGCATGTTGTGGGCTGGCTTCGAGACCTGGGCACGAGGGTGGGCGGTGACCCACAGCCCAGCGCGGTGGGGTAGCTCGGTCAGGGGCAGAAGAATGAGGCTGGGGAAGGAGGAAGGGGAGAGGGAGGGGCAGAGAAGGCAGCATTCGCCTCGCCTGTGGAAAGTCTGCACCTCAGACCATCCTCAGCCTGACCTCGTTACCCTGTCTCATTTCGCCCCCAAATCCAGAGTCAGGAACGGCCACTTACTTCTCCCACGGGGTGGAGAAGAACTGAATTCTTCCTCCAAAATGTCACACACATTCGCCACTTGCCTTTTCTTCAAGAGCCTGCCTTTGGTGCTCACCAGGGGACGTGGCGAGGAGTCTTTCCATCTCTTCCTACTGGGGAGGAGGAGGGGGGTGAGGAGAGAGGGAGTTAGAGGGGGCCTCTGTCCCTCAAAGGCACCCCTCTTTCGGGGGCAGGAGTTTCTGGGGAACAAGGCCTTCGGCCCCTGTCAGATGCAGCAGAAGCCAGTCTGCTTTCTCTTCCTGGATGGAGAGGCAAACCTTTGAACTCCAGCTTCCTGTGACTGGCGGTGTCTGCTGGGGGAGGGGGGCCTTGGTTAAGGTTCCCCCTGAGCCCTGGGGTCTGTTGCTAAGGACAGCTTGAACATTGCAGTGGAGATGCTCTCACGGACCCTCCTGTTGCCGGATGTCCTGCATACCTCCCGCCAACAGCTGCTGCCCCAGGGCAGGGAGGCCAGTGGGTGAGGGCATCTGCTTGGCTTACGTTTCTGTGCCCACTGCACAAGGCGAGGTGCCTCACGTGGCTGACCGCCTTGGCCTCCACTGCCCGCCAGCCCATCCCTGGTACAGTGGGGCCAATGCCTGTCAACTGGCCTCATTTTCCAACCTGTTTTCCAAGTACTGACACATGGCTGAGGCCCCGCTGGGACCCATGGCCAAGTTTCCCCCACGATCAGGAGGTTGGCTCTTGTTGCACAAAGCGCCTAGGTCCGCCTGGGGACCCGCACTCTCCACTGACCCCCTACCCCTACCCAACCCCCTCCTAGGTGGATGCGTCCTTCAGCCTCATTTTTGGCCCCTGATGCACCCAAGCCTCCTTCGTAGAACACAGGCGATTTGGGCAGGAGTGCCCTTCAGAGGGCTACACTCTCCTTCTTTACTCTAGTTATCCACCCTTTCACATCCCTACCCACCTCTCTGGGCTTGCACACCTCCCAAGACAGGGAGTGCTCTCCCTTTCCAGGCAGCCAGCCAGTGTTTAGACAGTGTCTTCTGGGAGAGGTGCTTCCTTGTGTTGAGCTTGAGTCCAAGTTTCCAGACGCTTCTACCAGCTGGCCCCTTCTTTCCCCCCTCCCCCCGAGGGGCCCAGTGGCCTCTGTTCCCAGCCCAGCCTCCAGCCTTTCCAGTGGAGGAAGCTTGGGAGGCACCAGGATTTAGCGGTGGTGTGCACAGGGAGGCTGCGGCCTGCTGCCGTGTCTTCAGCAGCCATCTCCACGAGCTGAGGGCCAGCCAGCACGTCCCTCATGGAAGGGGATGGACCCCTTGACCTCTCAAGATGGTTTTCTTCCTTCGAGGCCCTGCCAACCCCTCCACATCCCACCCCATGCCATGGACAGAGCTGCTGAGTTTGGGGAAGGGCTGCTTAGAGTACTGGCTCCATCGGGCTGGGTGGAGAAGGGGAATTTTCTTCCAGAATACACAGGAGCTGGTTTCTTCCCGATCCTTAGGAGCAGAGGATATGGGGAGGGTGGGGGAGGCCACCACACTGCTGTGGTTTCTCCCGCCAAATTCCCCAGTCCTAGGAAAGATCCACAGAAAAACCCACAAGAATTTGAATGTCTGAGCTGGAGCTGTGATTGAAATGAAATTTTTAAAAAAGAAAGAAAGAAAAACAAAAACAAAAAGAGACAAAAAAATTAAAAAACACAAAACACCCAAAGCCCCTATAGCCTTCAGCTGCCAGAAGGGCCCAAGGCAGCAGCCATGCTGGACAGGGGAAGGGGCCTTGTGGTGCCCTGCATGTCTCTTCAGCTCAGTTCCAAGGCGCTGGGTCCTCAGAATAGCTTGCAATTCCAAAGCATTCAGTAGGGAATCAGGCCCTGCCCCACAAAGTCGGGCTGGGGCCTTTTTCTGTTAGCTTACACTCCTGCGTCCCCCCGCCTCCTGGGACAGAGCTGAGAGCCCTTGGCTGTCACTCAGATGACTGCAGTTGTGTCCTGCCAGGGCCCTGGGTCTCCCTGTCTCTAGACTTGCCTCTTGATCCCTCTCTCCAGGACGTGGCCAGACAGGGCACAGAGGAGGGAGAGGCTCCGGACAGGATGGAGCTGACAGCAGCTGCCCGCCTCCTCTGAACAACAAGTCGCAGGGATGGGGGCGTTGGAGGTCTGGGGGCAGATGGGTGGTGAGATTTCATGCCAGACTCATTGAGTTTGAGGGCTGTGAGAGATGCTAAGAAATTTACAAGTGGACAGGGTCAGGGAAGGAGCCACAGAACGTTCCAGGAAGATGAAAGAGAGCCGGGGAGGAGGCGGGGGCGGTAGCAGGGCCCAGCATAATAGTGAACATTTACACAGCGCTTTGTACGTGCCAGGCATTGTCAGAGGAATTATTCTCTCATTGCAACCCAATGAGGTAAGCGCTCTCGTCATTCCCCATTAGGTGAGGGCAAGGAGGCACGGAGAGATTGGGTAGGCTGCCCAAAGTGATCCAGCTAGTGAGTCGTGGGGCCGGATTGGAGCACAAGAAACGTCTCTCTAGCTGCAGCCGTGAGCGTGGGAACCAGGAGCTAGAGCCCCGCGCGGGGAGCGGGATGCTCAAATTCCAGTTACGTCCCACCCACAAGGCACCTCTCCATCCTCGAGAGGACAACCCGCCCAAGGCAGGAGCGCCCTCTCCCGGAGAAGGCTCGCCCGGACGCCTCCTCCGCCCAGACAGCTAGCAGAGGCGACGTGAGCGAGGGGGCCACGGAGAGCCAGGCCGCGCTAGCCCGCGCCCCGCCCCTTCCCCAAGCCCGGCCTCCTGGGTGGTGCCACAGCGCGCGTGGAGCGACAGCCCAATGGGGGCGCGGGGAGGGTGGGAGGGGCGGGGGGGCGGGACGGGCGCAGCGCTTTGGGTGTGATTGGCAGCTGGGTCAGCCGGTGAGCCTGGGGCGGGGGCGGGGGCGGGGCGCGATTCAGAGCGCGAAACATGGCTGGACTGGGTGCTGGCGGGGACGGCGGCGGCTACCGGGACGAGGGTGACGACGGCGTGCTCAAGGCGGCCGTGGAGGTGTTCGCGAAGCTAAAGGTGCCGCGGGCCCAGGGAGCCACCCGGACAGCGGCGGCCGGGCGGCGGGGAGGGCAGGGCCTACAGCGGAAGTCGGCGGCGCGACGCGCCCGCCCTTGTGTTAGCTCTCGGCTGCGGCCTGTGTCCCGCTGCAGGGGCGGCTGGGGGGGCACCTGTCTCTGCTTCTTGGGCCTCCACGCTTGCCGTCTGCGTGGTCCGTGCCTGGTAGTTCGGGCTGGCGCCACGCGGGTGCTGCCCCTTAACTTGTGTTGCAGGAATTCTGCGGGACCTGGCTGGGCGCATGAAGCAAGCGCAGACGCGGGGAGGACACGGGCCCTGGCCTCCAGGAGCTCGCGGGGTCTAGGGGGAGACGGACGGGCGGGGTCCGTGTCACCCTGTCGAGTGGGAGTCAGGTGCCCGTGGGGAGGAGACCCGCTCCACCAGGTCCGACCGCCGGCCGGGGTCCCGCACGCCCTGCTTCTGCTCCGCCCCACCCCTCGCCGGTCCCCCTCCCCGTCCCCTGCAGAACAGCGCTACGGGCGCTCTCACTCGACTTTTCCTTGGGTCCCCTAGCCGGGAGCCGGGATCAGAATCTCGCAATCTCGTCAAAGCCCCTAGTTGCTACTAGGTTACACTGCGCGGAGGGGGCGTACTTGAGGAGGCGGGGTGGCAGGCCACTGCAGGTGGGCTGAGAACGAGGGGAATTGAACTCTGGGCAAGACGGAAGGACAGTGGGAGGGGCAGCGCTGCTGGCCGCGTGCCGGCCGCGGGGGTGGGGAGCGCGTGTGCTCACCAGCCTGGTGTGAGGGAAGGTGCATGGAGAGCATGAGCGCAGAAGTGCATCTCTGCCCTTCGGTCAGACTTTCTAAAGCTTCCTGGTTTTCCCTTTCCTTGCTTAGGACCTCGACTGCCCGGTCCTGGAGGGTCTTTATATCACAGAACCCAAGACCATTCAGGAACTGCTGTGTAGTCCCTCGAAGTACCGCTTGGAAATCCTGGAGTGGATGTGTATTCGGTAACATCTTTGTTTCTTCCTCCCAGTCCCTGGGGTACCCCCCCCCCCCCGGGGCCACTCAGCCCACCTGGGGAAGGGGGAGGGGTTGATATTTTTACAAGCAGTGGTACTCCCAGAGGGCTTCATACCTTTACCCCCGGACATCAGGAGAACAGCTGTTTGGGAAAGAAGTGCCAGCCAGGAAAGCCGGGCTCAAATTTGCCTTGGAGGTGCTGCCCCCACCCCCACACCAGGGCTCTAGTGGGCCATTTGCTGCCCTGCTGAAGTGCTGCGTGGTGCTTCTGAGTGTTCTTCTCGCTCTACTAGTTTCAGACTTGACGGGGCCCCCATCCCTTCATTCTCAGTCTGGAGTTGTGAACTGTCTTACGTCTTGCCACTGAGGAGTGACAACCAGGGCCGAGACCCTGTTTCCCAGTCCTTGAGGTCAAGGTGTGCCCTGCTGTGTGTGCCTGGCACTCTGCAGGGGGAGCAAAGCCTGCCCAGATGGCAAGGGCAAAGATCCAGAAAGTCTTAAGGGAAGTCTGTTCCTTAGGAGCAGCAGCCCCTGAGCTGAGCATCTGTCTTAAGGCTGCAGTGCGGAAGGCTTGACCAAGCCTCATGGAGAACAGCCTCCTGTACTGTTGGGCGTGACCCCGGGGCCCTCTCTGGAGTGGGCACGGTTGGTACGGGAGTCTCTCAGGAGGCCAGGCGTGGGCCTGTTCCTCTTCAGCCTTGCCTGTCTGCCCTTGCAGCTAAGGAAGATGCCCGGGCAGGCGCCCGGTACTGGAGCAGCAAGGATCCAGCCTGCACCCAGCTGGTGTACTTGCCAGGCCACGGGACGGCAGCAGGCCTTGCCCTGGGCTGGGTGTCCAATGAATGGCTGGGAGGAAGAGGAGGCATTTGCATGTTAGGGCGTCTGCATTTCCAGCAGCCCGTCCTGTCTTCCAGGCCTCAGAGCACTCTCATAACCTTTTCTCTCCCTCCTGGAAACACCCTTCAGGTCTCTGCATGTTACACATTCTCTTACATGGCCTTCAAAGACCCAGCTCACATGGCCCGACTCCTTTTAAAGTAGCTCCCAAGGGCTCCTGGGTTGCTTAGTCACTTGAGCATCCAACTCTTGATTTCAGCTTAGTTCATGATCCCAGGGTTGTGGGATCAAGCCCGGCTCCGTGCTGAGCTTAGAGCGTGCATAAGATTCTCCCTCTCCCTCTGCCCCTCTCCCTGGCTCACATGCTCGCTCTCTCTCTCTCTCTCTCTGTCTCCCTCCCTCTCCCTCTCCCTTTCTCTCTCTTTCTAAAATAAAAAAAAAAAAAAAAATAAACTCTCCCTAGCTCCCAGGGCAAAACATATCCATCTTTCCCCTGGATACCCACAACCTTTTGAGCATATCGCTACCAGAGCTCTCAGCCCATGAATTCTGTCTTGGCCTGCTGTCCTGTCTGGCTCTGCAAAGTACTGGGAGCTGCTGGAGAGCAGGTAGCAGGTAGGACTCCTGCATCAGCCCCGGGCCGCACGTGTGGTCCAGGCTGTGGGCTGACAAGCAGGTGCATGGACACATGCGCACCCATGTGTCCTTCTGGGCGCCTCAGGCTCGGACGGGTGTCCTCAAGGAACGGGGACTCCAGTGCTGCAAAGGGCCCAGGCATGAGCCCCAGACTTGGGCATATCTCTGTGTTCTGAATGTTATGGGTGCTGGCAAGGAGGAGGTGGCATTTGATCTGGGAGGGGACAGATAATGGCGGGTGCTCATTTCAACAGGGGTGGGGGACTGAGGTGTGGGAGGGAGAGCTGGGCAGCAGTGTCCTGAAGAGCAGCTTTGGGGAAGCTCATGCAGAGCCTTGCAAGCCGCGTAAAGGCCTTTGTACCTCACGCTCTAGGCAGGGCCAGCGTGGAGCGACCTTCTGAAGTTGGAAGCTTTGGCAAGGTGACTCGGGGGTTCTGTGGTGGATGGGTTTGGAGGGGAGAGGCTGGAGGCAGGGAGACCAAGAGGGAGACTGTTGCAACAGCCCCAGGATGGCAGGAGGCTGGCTTGGAATGACCCATGGCTCGTGTGACAGTCACTGCCAGCCCTGGAAGGACCAGTGCATGGTCCAGGAATCCAGGAGGAGAGGCAATGGTGGGGGTGGGGTCTCGAGCGTTCTCCCAGAACGAGGGAGGCCACAGCCACGTCTTGGAGAGGCTCTCGTGGACAGAGCCCAGATCTGCCTGGCCCAATCTGATGCTGGGGACTGGGTCACCTGCTGCCCAGAGAGGGATGCATGGGAGTGTATGGGTACATTCCTGAAGTGTTTTTAGTACTTTTATAAATACAAGAAGCTGAATCCTCTGAAGGAATAGGCAGGGAACGGATAATTGCTTCTTACGATCGCAACCTGGCAAAAGTGCCCTGGGCCTTTCAAGGGCCCGAAAAGAGGGTTGGATAGAGTTCAGTTTCTCCCATATTTCATGTAGGCTTTCTTTGCATGTGGCTTCTGCGTTTGTTTCAGCTCTTGCTTACGGCCGCTCTGTTCACCCCACTCCAGGTGGAACCTGGGAGCTGTAGCTAGCGTCGGCCGTGGGGCTCAGCGTGCTGGCTCTGGCCGGCCCGTGTGCCGAGCTGGCCCGCAGCGTGGGGCAGAGCAGGGCCACGGGGTCCCCTGCATTGCTGAATTCAGGGCGCCTGGCTTTCCTTGGCTCCTAAAGAGCTGTGCTTGCTTTTCAAGGCCTTGAGTGCCGTTCCTTCTTGCCCTGCTCCCTGCTGCTTCAGGAAAATCAACTTTAATGAAAGCCCTTTCCAAGTGAGGTCGCTTAGTCTTTTGTGGATTTGTTCTTTAGTGTGTTGAAGTGGTTTGCTGTGGTCCAGCCTGATGGATTGCTGAGTGCTCTCTGCTCCTTGGCGCCTTATGAGTGGGAGCGTCGCCCAGCAACCAGGCCCAGGGCCCAGCCTCCTAGCGTTTCACACGGCGGGGGGCTCCTTCTCCCACTCCTTTTGCCCCACCCCTTTTTGGCAGAAAAGTTGGCTGCCTCAGTGAGTCTTGAAGACAGGCGATATAGCTGAGGCTCCCTCTCTGCAGTACTTCTGCGGCGTGGAGCCCGGGGCCTCAGGTGCAGGGTGGCCCCACCAGCTCCCAGGGTCCCAGTATTGTCAGGGCAGGTGTGGCCTGGGACGCAGGCATTCATTTGGAGGTGTGGCCCCAAGGATGGAGAAGTGAGCCCGCTCCGAGGAACAGCTGCCCTGCCCTTTTCTACCATGCAAAGTCAGCAGGTCCCTAAGGCTGGCAGGCCACTACACCGTGATGGCAGAGTGGAGTCCCGGTCCCCACTGTCCTGTGGAAAGAGCCTCTTCCTCTTTCTGTAGGGGGGGCCTGCCCTGGCAGCCAGCTCCTGAGGCTCCCTGGCAGGCAGGTGTTAGTCTCAGCAGCTGGAGCGATGTCCCCACGGCCTTGGTGTTGTGCTAGGCCTGGTGCTAGGGGCTGGGGGTGCAGTGTTCAGATCGTCCCGTGATCATGGAGGAGACCCAGTCTGGGGGGCCTGAGCCGTGTGTTGCTTATGACGCCTGCCTTTGGATGTGGTCTCTGGAAACGGTTTTGCCCATCAGCTCGGTGTCTTAAGGCAAGATGCTTATGAGTGGCCACCGTCCCATGTATCTATCTGGTATCATCAGGGCTGGGGCTCTGCTGGACCTAGGAGGACAGCTGGGATTGCTGTCTCCCAACCCAGGGGCTGGGGCTGTGATCCCAGAACCTATCACACTAGGAGCCCCCAAATGGTTTAAAGGTGTGAACTGGAGTAGCCTAATGTCCTGCTGATTTAAGATTTTCAAAAAAGAGAAAACGTCCTTCCGTTGAAAGAGCTAAGCATGGGCATTTACTAATGGCACATTATTCCATGGCAAGAGGCCCTGATTATTCATTTGTTAATACACACTGGCTGCCTTTTCTGTGCTGGCTGCCATGGCATTAGAGCCCAGATGTATAAAATGAAAAGTTGGCTCCTGGCTTCAGTGGGCCTGCGGTCTGGGAGGTGGGAGCTCAGTGGAAGGTCAGTGCCCGGGTCCTGCTGTGATGGAGGGATGCCAGGATGTCTGTGGGCCTGGCCCTCCCCCAGCTTCCCAGGGGACACCCAGGCAGGGCTTCAAGGATGCCTGGGCAGGAAGGGCCTTGGTGGACAGCCTTCAAATGAACCTGCAGCATGGTTGAAAGAAAAGCCAGCCCCTTGGTTCCTTCAGAGCTTCAAGCTCTGAGGAAATCAGGATTTTCCTCTTGGGTGGTCATTTTGTTTATCATGAGAATTTAAATTTCAGTGTTCAAATCCACATTTCTGAGGTTCACTTGCAGAAATATCTTGTGGTTTTTTTCCCCCTGGTAACTTATGGAGTTGACATTCATATCACATAAAAGCGTCCATATCAAAGTGAACATTTCAGTGGTGTTTAGCTCACGCACAAGTAATTCACTTTTTTAGAGCACGTGCGGGGAGAGGTCACGAGGAGCCTCTGCGGCCTGCTCAGGACTGACCAGTTTTGCTCTTTGCCTGCAGGGTCTGCCCCTCCTGGCAGGACAAGTTCAGCTCACTAAAGGGGGCCCCAGTCGAGGTGAAGATCCAAGGTGAGTCTGCGTTACAGGACTTTGGAGTTGGGGGGTGGATTCTGAGCTTGTGCGTGGCCTCCTTAGCAAGACGGAGTGAATATCCCATTGGATTGGTGTTTACTTCTGGCCAGCGCACACCCTGGAGATCTTGCCAGAGCCTTCTAGAATCAGGGCACACTCACACCCTGTGCGTAGGCCAGTGGGAGAGTTCCTCTCACAGGGGCATGCGAATGAGACCAAGAATGTGTCACCCTGCCAGCCCACCCGCCAGGGCACCGGAGGCGGGGACTGGTTCTTGCCGATGCCACTGGTGGTTCCGTCCCCATCTTTCTGCCGTGTGCACGCTTGATAGCTCTCCATAGGGCTTGTCTTGTAACTGCTTCTTTTCGATCTTTTGTTGGCAGAAACGGTTCTTAATCTGGTGATGAACGTTAGGCAAAAGGGGATAGGGGACAGTCCTCACAATGGTGTCTCCGAAGGTCAGATTTTCGTGGGCCTGTGTTTGGCCCATCTACTCCAGGGTGGGTGACCTGGACCCTGGAGCCCCAGTGCAGGCCCCGGCTGTCACTGCCAGATTAGTTATCCAGGGACAGTTGTCCCCGAGGCTGAAATGGCCCAGAAGAACAGGGTGTCGTGTCTTGGAGTGTGAAGGACCGGCCTGGGCTGCACAGCGGTGCTGCCCTTTCCCCAGTGTGTTATGGCCGGCACTTTCCTACTGATGGGACCACGTCAAGGCCAGGTGAGCCTGGCCATCAGCCTGCATCTGAATTCTTTCACACCCACCCACCCACAGGTACTAACCGTGCCCTTAGTCCAGCCAAAGCCTCGACCTCGCCATCCCCAGCCTAGTTTCCTCTTCTGTAGAGCTGGGGTGACAGCCTCAGCCTCGCCCACCCGGGGAAGCGTGCCAAGTGTCAGAGCAGGTGGTAGGACATGGGTGCTTGTCAAAGGGTATAATCCTCCAAAGAGGATTCGGACAATTCATGAATTCATTTGACCGGTATTTGTGGAGTGTCTCCCACGCACCTGGCATCGTTTTAGGTGCTGCTCACACGGCCCTTACGTGCCAGCTGGGAGAAACAGGTGATAGATGGAGGCAGCAAAGTTCTGTGTTGCATGGTGAGAAGTGCCATAAAGCAAGCCAGGTGAGGGCAGAGTGGTGCATGGGCGGTGAAGGGTGCTCCTGTGGATATAAGATGGTTGGGGAAAGCCTCCCTCTCTCTCTCTTCGTTTTAAAATATTTATTTACTTATTTTGAGAGAGAGAAAGAGTGAGTATGGGCGGGGGAGGGGCAGAGAAAGAGAGGGAGAGAATGCCAAGCAGGCTCTACACTGTCAGCACAGAGATGGGACTCCATCTCACAAACCGTGAGATCGTGACCCGAGCCAAAATCTAGAGTTGGACGCTTAACCGACCGAGCCACCCAGGTGCCCAAGGCCTCCCTTTTAAACACAGACTTGCAGGAAGGGAGGAAGTGAGCCTGGCAGATCTCAGGAAGAATGGTGTTCAGGGTAACACGACAGCAAGTGCAAAGGGCCTGAGGTAGGCTTGCGTGTGCCTTGCAGCTGTGCAGAGCAGCAAGGAGGCCGGGGTGGCCGCTGCAGAGTGAAGAGCAAGGGAAGAGTGGTGGGGCGAGGGCAGAGAGAGAGGCCACAGGGCCGGATCAGGCTAGGTCTGTGGGCCATCGAAGGACAGTTTTTATTGTCAGGAAAGCTGTGGCCTGACTTAAGCTTACAGCTGTGGTGTCGCAGGGGCCTTACGGCCGCTGAGCTGAGAACGGGAGGCCTGGGCGGAGGCCGGGAGAGCCCTGGAGGGCTGTTGCGGTGATTCAGGCAAGACATGGGGACGGGGCGGTAGTGGAGGTAGAGTGTTGGCCAGATCCCGGGCTTATCGTGAAGGGGGGGTTGGCCGGACTCACCGAGACTTGGACGTGGCCTAAGCAGGAGAGGAGCTGTGGAGGACACGAGGGTTTGGGGTTAAGGGTTGTGGGTAGAGTAGGCATGCTTGGGGTATGACTGGTATTTGTACTCTGTTTCCGGGATTACTAGCGCTTTCACAGAAACGCTCTGCTCGTTTCTTGCACCAGACCTTCCAAAGCAGATGCCAGAGTTAGGCCTGTTGGATCACTGAGCCATGTCGGCGTAGGAGATGGGCTTTGCCCATGAAGGAGCAAGGGCACTGCCACAGAGCTACTTCGGGGGTTCAGAGCTGGCATTGGCCCCAGGCTTTCTAGCTCCAAGTCTGGGCCTTTCTCTCCGTACCAGATGGTTGCTCAGAAAATGCCCAGGGCACCCTGTAAGGTGTGGCTGGGCACCAGGCAGTGACTCAGTTTCCCAATCTGTACCATGGAGCTGAGGTCTGCCTCCTAGAGCTGCCGGCAAGGTGAAAGGAGACGATGATGATAAAGGCCTGTAGGAAGGCTCCCTGACCTCTGTCAGGAAACTGATGCGGGTCACACAGCCAGAGGCATTCCTGGGTATCCTGTCCCCGCCTCCTTGTCCACCTAGGCCTTCTGGGCCCAGCCTGGCCTCTTGGACACCGGCCCACCCATGCTGGAGCGGGAGCACCGTCCCCAGAGCGGCGCTCGGCACTCTGCGTGTCGGTGTGCCCCTGAGCGCACGGTGTCCTCTCCCGCCTGGGTGGGCCTCTGCGGTAATAGGACCCTTGTGTTCTGACAGAGATGGTGAGACTAGGCCAGGAGCTGATGCTGTGTGGGCTGGATGACCAGGAGCTCCTAAAGGTAAGAGAGGGTCCTCTCCGTCCCCACAGGCTGGGGACCTCGGTGAGGCTGGGTTAGGGGTAGGAGGGGTATCTTTCCTCTGGCCTCAGGAAGCCAGCATCCCAGCCACTGTTCCTCAGCCCCCTGGGACAGGAATCAGTAGGATTCCCTTGCACAGACCCCAGCCACCCCTAGGGCTAAGCGGGAAGGCCACTGAGGAGGCCCGAGGCAGATCTCTGGTTATGGTGACTGAAGGGACAGAGCACATCCTGTCCTCGGTCAGTGACTTCATATGCACTGGCACTGTGGTGGGTACTTTATATGCCAGTAGCTGTCACACTCACCCTTGGCACTAGGTACTTATCTTAGCCCCATTTCACAGGGGAAGTGTCAGACAACTTGCTCTAGGTCACCCAGTGACAGAGCCTGGCCTCAAACCCAGGCCTCTGGTCTAAGCCCATGCACTTTCCCTGACTCGCTGGCCCCCTGCAACTTTCTGAACAGAGGTGACCCTGATCCACACCCGCATCAGTCAAAGGAACCCTACCCCTACCCTTAGAATCTTGTCAAACTCTTGAAATGATTATTTTCACGTTTTGGCTATTAAATAATAACATGAATGTCAGTGTATATGTTTTTAACTGAAGACACGTTTTCAGTTCTCTTGGGGGTACATAGCTAGGAGTGGTAGTGACAGGTCAACGTAGTAAATGTAGTACATTTAACGGTTTGAAGAATGTTGTGCCAACCTGTTTTCCAGAGTGGCTGCACCATTCGACATGCCCGCTAGCAGTGTGTGAGGGTTCCAGTTCCTCCACATACTCACCAAAATTTGTTCATCTTTTTCATTCCAGTCGTCCTGGTGTGTGGGTTTCGATTTGCATTTCCCTGGTGGCTAATGATGTTGAGTGTCTTCTCATGGGCTTGTTGGCCATTTGGATATCTTTGGAGAAGTGTCTATGTTCAGTTCTCTTGCCCACTTTTTAGTTGGGTTGTCTTTTATTGTTGAGTTGTAAGAATTCTTTATATGTTCTGGATACAAGCCATGTCAGATATTAGATTTACAAATATTTTCTTCCATTCTGTGGATTGTCTGTTCGCTTTCTGGAATTATACTTTAGAGCACAAAACTTTCTAGTTTTGATGAAGTCCGATTTATGTATGTTCTTCTTTTGTTGCTTGTTCTTTTGGCGTTATAGCTAACAATGCATTGCCAAATCCAAAGTCACGAAGATAGATACCTATCTTTTCTTCTAAGAGTCTTTAAAAAATTTTTAAAGAGAGAGAATGAGAATGAGTGGGGGAGAGGGGCAGAGGGAGAGGGAGAATCTTAAGCAGTGTGGAGCCTGATGCGGGGCTTGATCCCATGACCCTGGGATCATGACCTGAGCCAAAATCAAGGGTCGGATGCTCAACCGACTGAGCCACCCAGGTGCCCCTCTTCTAAGAGTTTTATCGTTTTTAGTTCTTACATTTAGGTCTTTGATCCATCTTGAGTTAGTTATGTATGGTGTAAAGTGTGTCTCCAACTTCATTCTTTTGCATGTGGCTGTTTAGTTTTCCCAGCACCATGTATTGAAAAGACCATTCTTACCTCATTGAATTGTCTTAGCATCCTTGATGAAAATCAGTTAACTAGAAATGTGAAGGTTTATTTCTTGATTCTCCATTCTGTTCCATTGATCTATGTCTGACTTTATGCCACACTGTCTTCATTAGTGTAGCTTTGTAGTGAGTTGTAACATGTGAATCTTTCAGTTTTGCTCTTTTTAAAGATTGCTTTGGCTTTTATTAGTGATTCCACTGAATTTCCACATGAATTTTACAATAAGCTTGTCAATTTCTGCAAAAAAGCCACGTGGAATTTTGATGGAGTTTGTGTCGAATCTGTGGATTGTTTTGGGAAGTATTGCCATCAACTATATTAAGTCTTTCTATCCAAGAACATGGACTGTCTTTCCATTTATTTAGGTTTTCTTTAATTAAAAAAATTAAAAAAAATGTTTTATTATTTATTTTTGAGAGAGAGACAGAGTGCTCAGTAGGGGTAGGGGCAGAGAGAGGGAGACACAGAATCCAAAACAGGCTCCAGGCTCTGAGCTGTCAACACAGAGCCTGACGTGGGGCTCGAACTCACAAGCTGTGAGGTCATGACCTGAGCCAAAGTCAGATGCTTAACTGACTGAGCCACCCAGGCATCCCTATTTAGGTTTTCTTTAATTTCTTTAAAAGCTGTTTTGTAGCTTCCAGTATATACATCTAAATTTGTTCCTAAGTATTTTATTCTTTATGATGCTATTATAAATGGAGTTGTTTTCTTAATTTCATTTTTGTATTGCTCATTGCTAGGGTGTGGAAATACAATTGCTTTTTGCACATTGCTCTTGTATCCTGCCACGTTGCTAAACTTATTTGTTCTAATGGTTTTTTAGTGGATTCCCTTAGGATTTTTTATATAAAAGACTGTGTTATCTGCAAATAGAGATAGTTTTATTTTTGCCTTTTCAATTTGTGTGTTTTTGATTTCGGTTTCGTACCTAATTACTCTGGCTAGCACTTCCAGTACAATGTTGAATAGAAGTGGCAAGAGTGGGCATCCTTGCCTAGTTTCTGATTTAGGAGGAGAGCATTTGATCTTCACCTTTGACTATGATGTTAACTGTGAATTTTTTATAGATGCCCTTTTTCAGGTTGAGGATACTCCCTTCCATTCCTAGTTGTTGAGTGCTTTTGTCATGAAAGGGTGTTGAATTTTTGTAAATGCTTTCTTTGCATCTACTGAGTTGATTATCTGGTTTTGTCCTTTATTCTTCCTTTATTTGCGATGTTCCAAGTCTCCTTCTGGTATCCTTTCACCTCTGTCTGAAGGATGGCCTTTAGCAATTCTTTTTTTTTTTTTTAATTTTTTAATGTTTATTTTTGAGAGAGAGAGAGAGAGAGAGAGAGCGAGCATGCAAGAGTGAGAGAGAGAGAGTAGGGGAGGAGCATAGAGAGAGGGAGACATAGAATCCAAAGCAGGCTTCAGGCTCTGAGCTGTCAACACAAGAGCCCAATGCGGGGCTCGAACTCATGAGCCATGAGATCATGACCTGAGCCAAAGTGGGGCACTTAACCGACTGAGCCACCCAGGTACCCCTAGCAATTCTTTCAGAAGTGGTCTGCTGGGTCCAAATTCTCTTAGTGTTCCCCTTTATTCCTGGTGGGTACTGGGTACTGGGCTGGCGGTTCTTTCTCTCCACAGGTTCCAGTGAGAAATCTGCAGTCATTTGGGTAATTTTTCTCCTGTGGGTCATACATTGTTTTTCTCTTGCTACTTTAAAACTTTTTTTTTCTTTCTCTTTGTTATCAGTCTTCAGTAATTTGATTATGTGTTTGTGCGAATATTTCCTTGGCTTTCCTGTTTGGATTTGTTCAGCTTCTCAAATCTATAAGTTTGTGTCTTTTCCCAAATTTGACAAGTTTTCGGCCGTTACTCCTTCAAATATTTTATCAGTGCACACGTTTGTCTCCTTTCCGTTTGGGCCTCCTAGGACACACATATTAGACCTTTTATTATTGTACCACAAGTCCATGATGCTCTTAAATGTTTTTCCCTTCTCTGTTGCTCACATTGGATAGTTTCTGTTAATCTGTTTCCAAGTTCACTGACTCTTGCCTCTGTACCCTCAATTCTGCTATTGTGTTCATCACTGAGTTTTTTATTTCAGTTATTCTTATTTTCCAGCTCTAAAAAAAGATACTTTTTTTTTTTTAATTGTTTCTTAGGGTGTCTGGGTGGCTCAGTTGGTTAAGGTCTGAATTCGGCTCAGGTCATGATCTCACAGTTTAGGAGTTCAAGCCCTCCACTGGGCTGTGTGCTGATGGTGTGGAGCTTGGGATTCTCTTGGGAATTCTGTTAGGATTCTCCCCCCTCCCCCCGCCTCTCTGCCCCTTCCGTGCTCATGCTGTCTCTATCTCTATCTCAAAATAAATTAAAAAATATTTTTAAAAAAGTTGGTTCTTTGCTGATGTTTTCTATTTTAACTTTCGTTTCAAGAGAACTCATGATTACTTACTTGGCATTTTTATAATGACTGCTTTAAATTTGTCAGGTAATTCCAACATCAGTGCCATCTTGTGATTGGCGTCTGTTCATTGTCTTTTCTCACGCACGTTGACTTTGACTCTGGGTCTTGTTGAGTTTTATGAAGAATGTTGATACTTGTGTTGTAGCAGGTACTTGACCTGGTCAGGCGTAAGCTGCACGGTCTGCCTCCTTCTCTGGCCTGTGCTTCCAGGGTCGGCCCGCTTTCCACAGCCTTTGTGCTACTGTTCAGGCCCTCCCTGCATGTGGACCGCCTGACTGTCAGCCTGGGATCTGGTGTCGGTCTCTCCCCTGTGATCATTTGTCGGTATGCTCCTGGAGATCAGATCTACCCCTGCACGGGTGGGGGTGAGCCCAGACATTCAAAACGGATTTATGGGATCCCTTTCTCTAGTTTGTCACTCCCTGTCCTCTCTTTGATACTATCTGGTTCCTGGGGGAAAGGGCTCTCCTTTGCTGCCCTGCAGCCATAAAGCACCCACTTCTGTGACTGTACCACACTGAATGGAGAGGAAGATTCCCTGCTCCCAGAGTATTGGCTTCTGCAGTTTTCTTTTAGTAACCACCTTTGTTGCTGCGGCCACCAGTGCCATGATATTGCCTGGGGTCTGGGGTCACAGAGCAGAAGGAGAGAAAAGAGCCTGGAGATTTCCCCTACTCTCTCTGAGTGTTAGGGGTTTCCTTTTCCTTTTCTGGAGTTCTCTGTCTGTACTGTTATGTTCCCTTCTGGGTTTGAGCTGGGCTGAGTGCAGGTCTAGAGAGACCAGAGGAGAGAACATGCTAGATCATCACCAGCCTCGATGGTCACCTAGGATTCTGGCATGCGTCCTTGACATGCCTGCTGATACTTGCCCTTCTGAGACTATAGACACCTGCCACATACATTCTGTCCTGCTCTGAGAGGTGAGTATTTAGTGGGAGAGGAAGCTGGTCCTTTCATCTTACCTGGAACTGGAACCCCTCCCTTCCTTTTTATCTTTAAAGATTTTTTTCATTGTGGTAAAATGCACATAGCATAACATTTACCATTTTAACCATTAAAAAAATTTCCCAGCAAGCTCTGAAGGGTTCTATTCTGTTTTAAAAAAATATTTTTTATTGTGGTAAAATACACATAACGTAAAACTTACCGTCTGAACTACTTTTAAGTGTGCAATCAGCGTTAAGTACGTTCGCATTGTCGTGCAACCATAGCATGCTCTATCTAGTTCCAGAACATTTTTATCACCCTAAAAGGGGATCCCGTGACCATTAAGCCATCACTCCCTGTTACCCACAGGCCCTGGTACCCGCTACTCTCCTGTCTTTATCTCATATAAATGGAGTCATATGGTATGTGGCCTTTTGTAATGACTTCTTCACTTAACACGATATTTTCAAGGGCCATTCATGCTGGAACATGGATCAGTTCTTCATTCCTTTTTATGGAATAAGAAATAAAAACAAAATAATTCATGTTGGCATTGTTGAGAGCTGGGAGTTGGTGGGGGGCATGGGAGAAAGGAGATATGGAGATATGGGTATAAGATAATTAGGTTTGGTCAAACCCTGTAGGAATTTGAATTGGGAATATCAGCATGAGCTCTTAATGTATTTTAACTTAAAACCTGAGTGTGTGGTGTGGTGTGTATGTGTGTGTGTGTGTGTGTGTGTTTCCTTGCTTTATCCTCTTAAAAGGACAAGAACAATGACAGTCCAGTTGTAACAAAGGCCTGGGGCAGGAAATGTACCAGTTGAGTCAGGAACACTTTGTTACACAAGAGAACAAGGCAGGCATCCAAGGATTTACAGTTACATCTGAAGGACTCAGCAGGCAGCTATCAATAGAAGCCCTCATTGGCCAGAGAGGGAACATCGTGAGATGATGAACGCTTCGGAAGGATGATGACCGCAGTAGACTGAGGCCTGTCAACATTATTTCAAATCCATGGGTTCATAACAGTTTTAAAAAGTCATTTTGGTACCAAAAGCACAAACCAAGAGAAAAAGATAGATCAATTAGACTTCATTAAAATGAGCTACTCTGGTGCTTCAAAGGACATCAAGAAATTGAAGGTAATTGAAGATAATCCATAGAATGAAAGAGAATCTTTGTCAATCATATATCTGATAAGGGTCTGGTATTCAGAATCCATAAAGAGTTCTTACAACTCAATAATAATAAGACAGGGAAGCCAACAGAAAACTGGGCAGAGGAGCTGAATACATTTTTCCCAAAACCTCGATGAGATCCCACTTCATGTGCCGTGGGAGGGCTAGGATTTAAAAAAACAAACAAAAGGAAAGTAACAAGCATCGGTGAGGATGAGGATGGATTGGAGCCCTCATCCGTTGCTGCTGGGAGTGGCAGACGGTTCAGTCACCGTGGCAGACAGTCCTGCTGGTTCCTCTAAACCGTGCCTCACGGCCAGTGCTTCCACTGCCAGCTGCGGACCCCACAGGACTGGCCACGCAGAAACTTGTACGTGAACAGGAAGTATTACTTAATAGACAGAGAGTAGGAAAAAGCCCTGAAATTTCCATTAATCGGTGCGTGGATAAACAAGTAATAATAAAGAATAAACTACTACGTGGACAAACCTTGAAAACATTATGCTGAGTGAAGGAAGCCAGTCACAAAAGACTACGTATGTAAGATTCCATTTATAGGAAGTGTCTAGAAGAGGCAAATGCATAGAAGCCAAAGGATATCAGTGGGTGCTAGGGGCTAGGGCTGGCGGGGGTGGGGGGGATGGGGTATGGGGAGTGACTGCTTATGGGGACTGGATTGCTTTTGGGGAGCGATGGTCATGTCCTGTGCTTACCTAGTGGTAAGGGCTGTGCAGCTCTGTGACTGTCATAGCAAGCCCTGAACTATGTACTTAAGAAGGGTGAATTCATGGTGTGTGCGTTACATCTCAAATACAAATCACCAGCGCAGCTCAATGGAATGGAACACCTCTAGGAGAGGAGTGCCCCAGGCTGCCGGAGCGTGACCAGGGAGCGGGCAGGACACAGAGGCTGGGACCGCCCAGTGGGCTCAGCACTACAGTCCCGGTCCTGACCCGGGCTGGCAGAGCCCAGAGCAGGGATGCCAGTCTCTTCCCGAGCATTCGGGGGGCTACCAGAGTCAGGGCTGTGCCGAGGAGGGCACGGCAGGCAGGGTGGCCCAGCCCTGGCCACTGGTCAAGGCTTTGTGAGGTCCTGAGTGATAGTTGCTGTCGTGTTTCTGTCTGGGCTGTCTCCTGTCTAGACAGTGTCCCAACCTCTGCCTCTGCTTTCATGCTGCCCTCAGGTATGTTACTCGGGCTCAGTGTCACTTGGCCAGATTGGGAGAATGGGTCAACAGGAGGTACTGACCGGGCCCAATCGCCCAGTTTTAGACTGAGAAGCTTCCAGAGCCACTGATCCTGTTGACGTGGCTACACAGCCGGGAGCCAGGCTTGTAGGGAAGTGCCAGGCAGCTGTAGGCACGAGGCCTGGCACCCATGGAGAGGGAGCTGGGCTGTAAACGTAGCAGAGCACGTTCCTGTCCCCAAATCTACTCCCCAAGCCAGGGCTGCCTGGCTTGAAATGCCGCCAGGAACCGCACAGCCCTTCTACCACAGCCTGTGCCTTCCATGCCCACTTTAAGTGCAGATGCTTCTTGCAGGGCTTTACAGTGATGCCAGCTGAGCAAATCGTTTTGTGGCATCCCTCAGAATAGTGGGTCTGTGAGGGCAGCGGCAGGGAAGATCTAAAACGGAGAGGCAGGCCCCGGCTTGCTTTCTCATACCGCTGCTCACACCAGGCTGTCTGGAGCGGACTGGGCCTCTCCGCTTGTAAGTGTTTGGGTCCTGTGAGTCTCCTCTCCTTCTTGAAGCCTTGAGCTCCTGGCCAGGTGGGTCCCTGCTGGGAATCCCAGCTGCCTTCAGGCCGGGGGGGCTCTGTCAGCCGTGAAGTCTGGCCACTTGTTCTTCCTGTGAGGAGACGGGTCATCACAGGCCATTCCTGGCTGCAGAGGTCAGTCTGCAGGGAGAATAAGCCTCCGCCCGGGGGCGCTGCTGAGGAACAGAGCGGCTTCAGTCCCTGCGGGCCGTGTTCTGCCTTCGGCAGGCCCTGCCGTGCTCCACACAGCCACCCAAGAAGCTGTGCTGTGGGCTGTGTGATGGGCACGTGCTCGTGTATCTTCCTTTCTTTTTTCAAAGGTGTATTTGTTTATGAGAGTGAGAGAGAAAGAGAGCAGGGGAGGGACAGAGAGAGGGGGAGACAGAGAGTCCCAAGCAGGCTCCTCACTCTCAGCACAGAGCCTGACGCGGGGCTTGATGCCACGAACCGCAAGACCACGACCTGAACCAAAATCAAGAGTCCTGTGCTTAACCGCGTGAGCCCCCAGCCCCTGGCCCGGGGCCCTGCTCCCGTATATCTCTGCTGCACTTCCCAGAGCCTGGTCCCGGGCATCATCGCCACCCGAGGCTGGGAGCACTCAATGACAGCAGCCCCTGAGGCCGTGGGCCCCAAGCCGCTCCAAAATGCTGCCGGGTCGGGCGCAGGGAGTTGCTGGTGCAGGCCACTCCTTCCCACTGGCCCCAGCAGGGCAAGGTGTGGGGCAGGGGACCCCCCAGCACGTCTGGCCTAGTGAGTGGGTGCGCCCTTCCCTGCCCAGGGCCGGGCCTGCGCCCAGAAGCAGTTGCGCTTCATGAACCAGCTGCTGGATGGGGTCCAGAGCCTGACTGCCGGATGCCGCAGCCGCTCCAGGTAAAGGCTCAGGGCGGGCTCTCCACAGAACGGCCGGTAGGCACCTTGGAGCTCCATCTGGAGGTGGTAGGGCTGGGGGGCCCACTGGGCACCCAGGCCCACCACCACGTACGTCTCCAGCAGGGGTCTTACTCGCCACTCTGGTGGTGGCAGCTGCACACTGGCGCGCGGCGAGGTGCGAGCCCGGGAGGGACGTCCCCGTGGGACGGTGCTAACAGCACAGTGCTCACGGTGCCGGGCTGTCGGTGTGAAGGTGCTCTGCAGGCCTCGGAGAAGACAGGCTGGCCTGCGGAGGAACATGGGTGCCCGCGCTGTCCCTGCAGGCAGGCGGGCTCTCACGGGAATGGGCCTTGGTCATGGCCACCAAAGCACGGCAGGGACTGGCGGAGACATCGTCTCCCGGCCTCTCTGCCTGGTCTCGTTTTGCCCCTGGGGTCTCCCCTGGGGGACTGAGGGCTTCCTCGGCCGGAGGCCTCAGCAGATCTGGAGGCTGTGCTGTGGCCAGTGACAGCGTGGCCTTGGCGATGCCCCAGCAGTGTGAAGGAGCACTTAGAGGACACCAGAGAGAAGAACGAGGTGCTTCTGGGGGAGCTCTTCTCCAGCCCCCACCTGCAGACGCTCCTGAGCCCCGAGTGTGAGCC